>NC_057798.1:649661101-650010805 GCF_018294505.1 Triticum aestivum | reverse complement strand
GATAAGATGAAGAGTGATGCTACATAACCAAGTAGCTATAAATGTAAGTACAACACTACATGCAAAAGGTACAACCAAGAGCAATGCAGAGCTAAACTTCCTTAGTACCACCGGTGTTATCCAACCTTATGGTAAGAGTAAATATAGATCTGATGTGTAGAAAATGGAGGGCAAAGGAAAATAAGCTGCAGAGTGATGGTACATGAACAACTACCTGTCAATATAAGTACACTGATAAAGGACAACAAGTACTTCCAAGAACAATGCAGAGCTACAATTTTCATTGGCTTTGGATATATTCTACACTAATGTAACCATTCACACAGATCAGATAATTTGGAGCGAACAATTGATAAGCAAGCTATCATGCATAATGTTGTCACATAATGAACCAGGTATGTATGCAAGTACAGTGATATAGGACAACAGGTACTGACAAGAGCAAAGCAGCAGGCACCATATTTGTGATATCATGTCGTTCTTTTCAAACCAGAATTCTTGTTCGAGCAGATTTCCTTCAAAAAAGATCTGTAAGGCACGTGCAAAAAAGTAGAAGTTCAAATTGTCATGTGATATCATAGACAGTACCTCATCCTGGGAATGAGACCAGTGCATAACAAGGTTCTTCCATTCAATGTCTTCTAAATTTAGCACAGGAGACTTCACCGGAAATTAGTTTATAGACTTGCCATGAAAGTGTGATTTCCTCAGGTAACACCGATACTGCTTCAATGCTTCCTTGAAAAGCGCAAGCAAGCTTTGCTCGTCATGACTATCCATTGACCCTCGCCTACTTACAAAAATGTAATGTGAATCATTGATGTGTTCAATCAGCAAAAAACAGGAAAATAATCACCACGAATAATAGCACTTACACGTAAGTGGGATAGGAAGATGTGAGAATGGTGTTTGTCTTCACTATAATCTTCCCATGATGGGAATATATAAACGTAGTCCCTAACAACATTGAAAGCAGTGTCTTTTAAACTGGGAATAACTGGAATGGGGTTCCAATCTGCAGGAATTGGTCATCTCTACAGTTGGGATAGGTCTTCGGCCGGTGGACTTGTTGTACTTTTTGCTGGAGTGGGATTTTTTTGTGGTACGACTGGTGCTATGGCAACTGAAATCGGCATACCTTTTGTTGAAGTGTAGGTCCTGTGTGGTGGGGCTAGTGGTGTGGCTAGTGAAGTATGGGTATAGTCTGCTAGAGTCGGTCCTACATTTTGTGTCACTGGTCACTACAAAAAAAAGACACATCCGTGACATTTTGGGCCGAACGAATTTTTTTCTATCATACATATGACACTTTTATAACGATAATTGTGAAAAAACCTGGTATCATCATAGATGTGGTGGGCTCCTACTTCTATGACAAAAAATCATGACAGAAAATGGGCTTTTCATCCTGGGCGGGCCGGAGAGCCAGCTGCATGACATTCTTTGGGCCGTCCATGATGGAAAAAACCGTGGTAGAAGCGAGGGCGAGGAACATTTCGAGGAGCTCCCGGTTACTGTGGGTGGTCGGTGGCCGAGCGATGCACGTTTCTCTCGTACACGTAAGCGCGTGTGTGCGAGGCGTTGGCTCTAACTAAACCCGAGCAAGGCGTTGGGCTCTAACTGAACCCTAGCGATTGCATTGCAGGCTACGCGTTACTGAACCCGAGCGATCGATCGACGGCTGTTAACTGAACCCAATCGAGCGATTCCTTCACTACTGCTACTAACTGAAGCCGATCGATGCTGCCTCTCTGGATGAATAGTGAGCGTTGCGGGGGGGTGGATGAATAGTGAGCGGTGGGAGTGGATAAACCGGACCCGTGGCGTTGCCTCTAGATGAACATGACCCCGAGGAGGCTTGGATGAACGGGACGACCCCGTGGAGGGCTGGATGAACAGTAGACGGTGGAGGGGTGGATGAACAGTACTCGGGGAGGGGTGATTGAACAGGAGCCCGTGGAGAGGGGTGGTTGAACAGTGGCCGGTGGAGTAGCGCACGGTGGAGGCTGGATGAACAGGAGCCCGTGGATGAACAGTCACATGTGGAGGCTGGAGGTGCTTGATACGTCTCCAACGTATCTATAATTTTTGATTGTTCCATGCTATTATATTACCTATTTTGGATGTTTATGGGCTTTATTTTATACATTATTATCATTTTCGGGCCTAACCTACTAACCGGAAGCCCAGCCTGTATGGCTGTTTTTTTGTCTATTTCAGTATTTCGAAGGAAAGGAATATCAAATGGAGTCCAAACGGAATGAAACCTTCAGAAGCGTGATTTTTGGAACGAACGTGATCCAGAGGACTTGGAGTGCAAGTCAAGAAGCAGCCAAGGCGGCCACGAGAGGGTAGGGCGTGCCCCCCCTATAGGGCGCGCCCCCTATCTCATGGGCCCCACGGGCGGCCACCGACGTACTTCTTCCTCTTATATAATCCTACATACCCCGAAAACATCCAGGGAGCACCCGAAGAAATATTTCCGCCATCGTAACCTTCTGTATCCGCGAGATCCCATCTTGGAGCCGTCGCCGGTGTTCTGCCGGAGGGGGATTCCACCATGGAGAGCTTCTACATCAACACCATAGCCCTTTCGATGAGTGGTGAGTAGTTTACCACAGACCTTCGGGTCCATAGTTATTAGCTAGATGGCTTCTTCTCTCTTTTTGGATCTCAATACAATGTTCTCCCCCTCTCTTGTGGAGATCTATTCGATGTAATCTCTTTTTGCAGTGTGTTTGTAAAGATCCGATGAATTGTGGGTTTATGATCAAGTTTATCTTTGGATAATAATTGAATCTTCTCTGAATTCTTTTATATGATTGAGCTATCTTTGCAAGTCTCTTTGAATTATCAGTTTGGTTTGGCCTACTAGATTGATCTTTATTGCCATGGGAGAAGTGCGTAGCTTTGGGTTCAATCTTGCGGTGTTCTTACCTAGTGACAGAAAGGGTTGCAAGACACGTATTGTATTGTTGCCATCAAGGATAAAAATAGGGGCTTTATATCATATTGCTTGAGTTTATCCCTCTACATCATGTCATCTTGCTTAATGCGTTACTCTGTTCTTATGAACTTAATACTCTAGATGCATGCTGGATAGCGGTCGATGTGTGGAGTGATAGTAGTAGATGCAGGCAGGAGTCGGTCTACTTGTTGCGGACGTGATGCCTATATACATGATCATGCCTAGATAATGTCATAATTATTCACTTTTCTATCAATTGCTCGACAGTAATTTGTTCACCCACCGTAATACTTATTCTCTCGAGAGAAGCCTCTAGTGAAACCTATGGCCCCCCGGGTCTATCTCTTATCGTATTTGCTTCCAATTTACTTTTATTTGCATCTTTATTTTCTGCATCTATATTATAAAATACCAAAAATAGATTTATCTTATCATATTATCTCTATCAGATCTCACTTTCGCAAGTGGCCGTGAAGGGATTGACAACCCATTTATTGCGTTGGTTGCGAGTTCTTTGTTTCTTGTGTAGGTTCGTGGGACTTGTTGAGGAGCCTCCTATTGGATTCATACCATGGTTCTCAAAAACTGAGGGAAATACTTACGCTACTATTGCTGCATCACCCTTTCCTCTTCAAGGAAAACCAACACAAGCTCTGGACGTAGCAGAGGTCGACGGTGGATGAACAGTAGCCCGTGGAGGCTAGAGGAGGTCGACGGTGGAGATGAACAGTATCCCATGGAGTCCCGTTTCATGGTACGCCACACGCCTCCCGATGAATAGGACCCCCGTTTCGACCGTAGCGCTCCAACACAAGTCAGTTTCGTCCATTTTGCGGTACTCCACACCCCTCCCGATCAACAGGACCCCCATTTCGACCGTAGGAGGTCCATTTCTTCCATTTGGCGGTACACCAGACCCCTCCCGATGAACAGGATCCCATTTCGAACGTGGCCGGTCGAACACAAGGCCGTTTCCTCCATTTTGCGGTATGCCAGGCCTCGTTTCCATCGCATGTTCCGTCCAAGCCCTCCCAATGAACACGATGACGCATTCCGTTCCGACCCAGCCGGTTGGCTCCCCATGAACACGACGACGTTGTTTCTCCGTTCCGACCTAGCCATGTACACGAGCCCTGGCCGTACGTATATATGCGCGAGTAGGTGTTCAAGACCCCGCCCGTATGTACGTATGTGGCTGTATTTTCTTTCTTGCACCCTGGCCGCTGTACGTACGTGTACATGCTACGTGCGCGCCTCTACTACAACACGTGCGCGCCTCTACAACGACCAGTATGTACGTACACGTTCGCGACAAGAATGACAACACTACGTATGCTTTGACCAGGTGTGTCCCGACTGTCACGCACTTCCTTGCGTGCGAAGATGTAGCTGGTGGGTCCCAGCAGTCAGGGGGGTGAATCGTTTTGTTTTTTTTTGCCCGGCCGCACTTCCTTGCGTGCGAAGGTGTAGCTGGTGGGTCCCAGCAGTCAGGGGGAAAACATTGTTTTTGCGAAATACGGTGGCCCGTCCGGTGGGTCCCCGCTGTCAGGTGGAGGAATAATTATTTTGCGCGTAATAAGGAGGCACTTCTTTGCAGCCGCCGTGGACCCAGCTGTCAGCCTCTCCACGTACAGTCCACGTCCGATGGAAGCCGTTCCTTGCCACGTTGACCACGCCGCGCCGAGAGCACCAAGGCGGTGGACAACGGCGAGGCCTAGGAAGGGGACGACGCAGAGCCGGGGAAGACGCGGCAGTGGATGCCCACACGTAGAGGAGTACGAGGGTTCACTGGTTCGCTGCGGTGTGAGGCTGCCGTCGCCGCAGAATAACAGTTAACAGGGGGTGTGGGTGAGTAGAGGGATGGCCTGGCCAACGGTGGGAGTAGTAGGGGGTGGTGAGGCCTCCGCCGCATGACAACCGGCCAAAGGAGGCAGGAGCACGAGGCACGACCGACGCTGGTTTGGGCGGCTAGAGCAAGAAGACCAGAGGTTGAAGAAGCACTACGACCGTTGGATTGACATCGTACGGTCGCTGGAGCTAGAATCATGCATATTGACTAAGTTGACAAAGCCCTCCATCCCCGTCAACTTAGTAGGCCCACAAGTCAGCCTGCCACTATACTGGGTCCCAGCTAACAGGGGGAGTATTTATTTTTTTGTATGTAATAAGGAGGCACTTCCTTGCGTGCGAAGATATAGCTGGTGGGTCCGAGTTGTCAGTGGTGGTAACTTTTTTTCGCGAAATACAGAGGCCCTTTCGGTGGGTCCCTGATGTCAGGTGGAGGAATCATTATTTTGCGCGTAATAAGGAGGCATTTCCTTGCGTGCGGCCGTGGACCCAGCCGTCGGCCTCTCCACGTACAGTCCACTTCAGATGCATGTCGGTCATTGACCACGTTGACCAGGCCACGCCGAGAGCACCAGGGCGGTGGACAACGGCGAGGCCTAGGGAGGGAACGACACGGAGGCAGGGAAAACTCGGCAGTTGTTTCCCACGCGGAGGGGAGTACGACTGTACGACGGTTTACTGGTTCGTCTGCCATCGCTGGAGAATAATAGCAGGTGTGGGTGAGTAGAGGGATGGCTAGGCCAACGATGGGAGTACGGTGGGGCGGTGAGGCCTGCGCGGCAGCACAACAGGCCGCGGGGAGGAGGGAGCAGGCAGTCCCGCCGGTGCTTGTTTGAGCGGCTGGAGTAGGAAGAGCAGAGATTGAAGAAGCACGACGGCTGTTGGATGGACATCCAACAGTCACTGCTTGTGCGTCAACCTTTTTTTTAGGAAAGCCTCAAATCTGTGGAAAACAGCATACAACCCATCTGCCATTATTTCTAATAATTTACAGCCCATTTGCTAATTCTTAAGGTTTTGTTTGGAGCCTATATTCTTTTTGTTAGCATTACAGCCCATATTGTGGCCACAGTTAAAAAAATATACGAAATTTTGCATATTTCGGTGCGGTCCGAACAGTTTTTAATCCCAAAATTTCGACTCACATTCAAATTGATTTTAAAAATAAATGTATATCAATTTAAAATCCAACAAATTCTCCATGCATAAAAATTAATGTAATTTAAAATCTCGAAATGAAAAGAAAGAAATTTGAAACTAATTGCCGGTTTGTTATGTTTTAAAAATGTACAGCTCTCATTACCGATGGGCCATTTTCTCGGCCAGCCGAATGAAAGCTCTCCTCGTCTTGAAAGATTTGCAACCCAACAGGCCTGACAAAGCGACCTACTTGGCAAATCACAAAAAAACTAGGCTGTGGCCATGGACCCAGCTGTCAGCCTCTCCATGTACAGAACTCTTCCGATGGAATGTCGTTGAACACATTGACTACACTGCGCCGAGAGCACTAAGGTGGTGGATGATGGCGAGGCCTAGGAAGGGGACAACGCGGAGCCGGGGAAGACGCGACAGTGGATGCCCACGCGGAGAGGGGTACGAGGGTTCATTGGTTCGGCTGCGGTGTGAGGCTGTCGTCGCCGCAGGGCCTGGCTAGCAGTGGCCTCAACAGTAGCATAGCCGGCCACTCGAGGCAGGAGCAGGCGGTCTCCCCGGCGCTGGTTTGGGCGGCTGGTGCAAGAAGAGCAGCGATTGAGGAAGCAGCAGGACCGTTTGATTTAAATCCAACAGTTACTGCTACTAGAATCGTTTGTTGACTAAGTCAACAAGCCCTGCGTACGCGTCAACTTAGTAGGCCCACAGGTCAGCCTCCCAACCGGTGCGCCCCAGATGTCAGTGGGAAGAATCTTTTTTTGTGTAATAAGGAGGCAGTTGATTGCATGCGTCCAGGCCAGCGGAGGGAGTAGGGTGGGCCGGGGAAGCCTACGCGGCATCACAGCGGGCCACAAGAAGAGGGAGCAAGCAGTCCCGCCAATGCTAGTTTAGGCGGCAAGAGTAGGAAGATCAGAGATTGAAGAAGCACGTCGGCTGTTGGATGGACGTCCAACAGTCACTACTGCTAGAATCGTGTGTTCACTGACAAAGCCTTGCGTAAACAAGTCAGCCTCGAAATCTGTGGCGTGTACAGCCCATTTGCTATTATTTTTATAATTTTTACTCATTTTCTAATTCATATGGAATTTATTGCAGCCCATTTTCCATTTTTAGAATTGCTGGCCATTTTCTGGTCAGTACCAGGGTCAAAAATTAACTAAATATGTGGGAAATTTTGAAAATTCGCAAATTTTTGCTGGGGAACGGAATATTCTTAATCCAAAAAATAATAGCCATACTAAAAAAATTTAAAAACAAATTAGTATTATGTCATGTTAAATCCAATGAAATACGTATAAGAT
Organism: Triticum aestivum; assembly: GCF_018294505.1. NCBI lineage: Eukaryota > Viridiplantae > Streptophyta > Magnoliopsida > Poales > Poaceae > Triticum > Triticum aestivum. Next base: position 650,003,536 of record NC_057798.1, on the reverse strand, counting down.
ATCAGTAAAGAACAAAAACAAAAAAAGAAACTAATATCCCATTTGCTATAATTTTTTTGGAATTTTCAACCCCTTTTGATATTACTTTTAACAGACAATGAACATACTCTTCGGCCAGGCCGGAATGCATCCCTCCTCTACTTGAAAGATTTGTAGCCCAGTAATTCGGAGAAAACAAGTAGGCCTAGCTTGGGTATTCTTCAAAAAGAAATACTGGGCTACCTATTTTCCCAAAGAACTGGTGCATGAGCATCTAGCTTTATTTATTTATTTACTTATTTATGTTTAGGGGACCACGAGCATGTACGTGGGACGGCTTCATGTGAGAGCCTCCCTTCCAGTTAATTATGGGCTTCTCTATTGGGCCTTCATCAGTGGGCTGCATATTATCAACAAGTGGAAAATGTGTTCCGTTCGAAAAATAGTATGAGCTACGTACGGTACGGGGCACTAAAGGATCGAACTGTGCAACGACTTCCAAAACATTGTGTTTGTCATTCTAACAACACATTTATTCAACAAACAGACGAAATATATTACTGATTGTACATTGAAAACAGTAGTAGGAGCAACCTGGGCTGGGGGTGCAAAAGAAGCAGTAAGCAGGCCAGAAGAGTGAAGACGCAGCTCTCTCTTCCAAACAAAACATCAGCCATCATTACAAAAGGGCTACCAAAAAAGAACAAGTGTATGCATCAAACTAAATAAAGATCCTACTACACCAAGTGTATGCATCTAACTAACTGGCTCAGTTAGATGTTACTATTTATTAAGCTGTGGAGATTAGCTGACGGCTTGAACCAGATGGGTGCCTGACGGGGAAAACTCCAGCCAGCCGGTCGAAGTCTGATACTTGCGATCCTCCCTCCTACTTTGGGATGCAGAGCGTGGTGGCACATATTAGGGTATGGTGCATGCAGAGACGCATGGTATGCTATGTACACACAGTTTTGCCTGATGAACAAAACCGTGCTGCCATCATGATCCTTGCCGTCGGTTATCTCCTGGTTAATCAGATAATTCAGTCCAACAAATAGAGAGCGTGTACCAAGGCTACTTACCAACCTCCAGTTAAAAATTCCTGAAGGCCCAGAGAAGCTGGGATCCTGCTCAAAGACCTTACAGTGACTGTGATTGTATTCCGCGAAACAACACGTCCGGTACGTGCGAACGATCATCAATCTTTCACCGTCGTCTGATCGAGCCAGGAACCACCTGCAACTGCCATGCCGCTTTTCTTTGAAAGGTTCTGGGATTAGGAAGGGTAGGGACACCAGGCGGCCTACAACATCATATCAAGTTGGAGTCAAATAAAAAAGGGCTCTTCATTTAGTCAATCTTAGGAACAACATGTTATGAGCATGAATATTTTTTCAATAAATGTTGACAGTTATATAAGCAAGCCATCATGATATCATAGGAAAGTAACATACTGCTGTAAGAGCCGTTTGTAGCGATGACTGGAGTAGGCCAGCCATACGTCCAGCCATAGAAGGAGTCGATAACGTAAATGAAGCCCTTGTGTTCAATGGCATCAGAGAACCATGGAGGATGTATGATCCTGCGATGGACGTGCAGATTTATCCACTTACTGCAGTGACCTGTCAGATAGGCGAGACCGCGGTTGAAGAACGCAATTAGCCAGAAGTCTTTATAATTTGCAGATCTTGTGGGCACTTGGCAGATTACAACCTTGAGCAAATCAAACTTGGTATGATGTTGGCTACTGTAAGATTCTGAGTATTCTGGGCCGCGGTGCCAAAGCAGTGCTGTGTTAATCGAAGGAAGGGGGATCAATCGCCGGGTGTAGACCTCCACGAGCATCCAGCTACCGCGACCGTCGACAAGCCCCATCCAAGACGTGTTCATGCCGACCTAGTACATACCGTTAATGTAGCTGAGGGTGACGGGGATCGGATCGCAGTCAAGGGGGTTGATGCTCGCCACCCTACGATCATTATGCTGCGTGACACGCCGTTTTTGAAGATCAGGCGGCATCAGCAAGCAAGGAGCTGGCTTAAAAATCTCCCGACTGAGGGTTTTGAGTAAACTGTACAGCCCCGACAAGCACGCGGCGAGCGGCATGGTACGGAGATTGTCCACACGCGAAACAATGAGCTTGATTACCTCTGTGGGGAGCGAATTCCAGCCACTCTTTCAGTGAACGCTGCTCGGTTCTGCCATTGTTAGTGCTTGGGTTTCGGACGAGGGGGGGAGGCGCCTTAGCGGGTATGGAAGATTGGACGAGATTATGTGCGGACAAAGATGGAGAAGCGAATATGTGTTGCGGGAAGTGGACAGGTGATGATGACTACAACATGCCGCTTGACTTACGAGACACATACCAGCAGCGTAGGGTCATATCGATGCCAGACAACTTGCTTGAGTGATCACAGTATTGGTACTCCCTACAGTACTATGCCCTAACTTGCTTGAGTAGAGTAGTAGAGTAGGACTCTACTCTACTACTAGCACCGGAGTAGTAGTATATTCTAATCTAAAAAAGTTACAAACTCCAATGCCCGAGCATGGAACAACTACGAACCATGCTCAAAGACTGTGTCTACGTGGTGTTTGGACTTATATGCAACCTGTACATTGCACAGCACACCATCACCAACTCGGTTTTTTCTCTACTCCTACTCCTATAAAAGTCTCAGTTGGTGATGATGGACGCGAGGAGTCATGTTCAGCCGGGCATGCAGCGGACGGCGCAACACTATTAGATTTGTTAGAAGAAACAAAGAAGAGTAGTAGAGATAGAGACTTAAGGGAGGAGCATGAGGTTGTGGGAGATAAGGATGAATGAGGCAAGGCCGTATCTATAAATGTGGATAGAGGTGCGGGTATCTTTTGTAAAATTTTCATAGTTGGCTTTCTATCCATCAGATATAGATCGGACGGTCTATATTACAAGATGGCAGGCATACCATGATCACCAACTCTGCTTCTACACTTATAAAAAAACAGAGTTGGTGATGATGGTGTGCCTGCCATCATGCAATATAAGTCGTCCGATTTATATCTGACACATAGGAAGGAAAAATGCAAATTTTGCAAAAAGATACCCACAACCACTCAACATTTTCAGATAAGGCCTTCCCTCGTTCATCCTTTTCTCCCACAAGATAAACTACTCATACAAATGCATCTTGATGTTCCGTGCAACGTATGGGCATCTTGCTAGTAGATAGATAGAGACTAGGGAGTACTAGTAAGGACACCATCTACTGCTTGGTGTGCTACTCCTACGCTCCATTCGGCGGCCGCAACGTCCCCTACAGCCACTCCCTCCTGCGCTCCATTCGTCAGGCGCTGTTGACATTTGGGGAGTGCACTCTCGCGACTGCTGGCAGCCACGACTTCACCGACGACGACTTCTTCCCCGACCTCGGCAACCTCTTCCTCAACGACATTGGCGACAACCTCAATGCCAACGTTGTTGTTCCCGTTGCACCGTATATGTTTCTCCTTCCTGTTCGAAATCGTGGTAGAATTCATGTTTCTACTCTGTATCCTACTACTATGCTAGTACACATGATTAGTTTCATCTTTGTTATAGCCGTCATGATTTATTTTGTGCTTATTTGGATTAAATCTCGTAGTAACTTGCTCATATATTCAAGTGGCGCAACATCCCCTACAGCCACTCCCATTTCATGGACGGCCTGGTCGATGCCTCCAAGGAGCCCTTCGTCTACTGCTATGAGTGCCCGATGCCGTTTTGGGGCTCGCCGACGGACATGGTGCATCACCTCACGGATGTGTGCAGCGGTCACTACTGGCCCTTGGCGGAGAACATCAAGTATGAGACGTGCTACCCGTTCACCATGTGGGAGTCACTGGAGGATCACCGCCGCCTGCTAGTCTCGGAGGAGGACGGTAGCATCTTCCTCTTGATCATGGGCACCGGCGAGGCCCGTGCAGGACGCCGCCCCGTCTCTGTAGTGTGTGTCAGGGGTGACGCCGCTGACGCTGACACTGACATGAGGCCGATGTACGGGTGCGTGCTCACTGTTACTACCCCTCAGAGGTACGTGGGCAGCGACACCGGCTCCATCATGCTGACTATGACTGTGCAGAGCTGGGACCTTCCCGCCTATGTGGACATGAAAGACACATGGTATGATTTACCCGGCAACGCGGTGCACGGGGACTCCAAGGAGGTTCACTTGGACATATGCATTACCAAGTGAAATGTTGATCATTAGTCTTCGCTCAATGTAATCCGCTGTCTAAGCATGTGGAGACTTCCATGCAGGATCTTGCTCTATTGGAGTATCGCACATGAATAAAAGTGTATCCGTTTATAGTTTAGTCCAGAATCTTCCATGTATGAATTCTTACTACAGTACTGGTGAAAGACTTACGATGAACCATTTCTTACATATTCTCTGCCCCCTTGGAAGTCATCCTGATTTAATCCCTTCGTCTAGGTGTATAAGGGCATGGTTAATATTACTTAATAGTATAGCCAACTCTTGACTATAAGAAAGTGCCATGTCATCTGTAGCCAACATATATAACAATCGATACTCAAAAACTAATTCTTAAAGATCATTTATTGCAAAGCACAATAAGTGTTATTTCTTCACAAGTTTTGGATGCAGCTTGAACAGTTGAACGCTTTTGTTTGCACAAGATACCTTTTTATCTATTTCACCCAGATGTTTGTGACCTCTAGAGATGAAATAATATCCGAAGAAACCTATCGATACCCGTTACACATGAGATGACCCCTACATCCTTTGTCAAAATAAACAACTCCTCTATCAATGCATTTCACTCTTCGGTGCAATGCACGGGCACCTTACTACTATAGATTAGTAGGACCAAAAATTGAACTAACATTATATATAGTACGATTAATGCTGATGCATGTCACCTAAAATTATATCATTCAAACTATGTTCAAATATGAATCCAGCGATATAGTTTTTGTTGACATGCACTAACATTTTGTCAGTTAAATCTTCAGTCAAATTCAATGGGGGACTAATAAACCATGACCGATGTAGTACAAGTGTAGAGAGCGGCGCTGCACGGGAGTCTCACCTGTCACCCCGCTCGTGGCGCGGTAGTAAAGCCGTCATATCACAAAACCCAACCACTCCCATTAATAAGTGGCCTGGTAAAATAAACGGGCAAGCAACCATCATATCCCTCCATCTTTTTTGCATTTCGTCTCTTTGCATTTACTTTCTCCGGTTCATCTCGCACACACGATCCCTAGCTACTAGTCCTAGGGCCAGTTCTTTTGGCGGCTTCCCCAGCTTTTCCCATAAGACTACTCACGGTGCAGAGTAACAATAAGGTGCCTCGCTCATTTATTTGGGTTTCTAAACTACTACTCCGTCCTGGTTTATTTCTCAGCATTGTAATTTGTGCTAAATTTTTACCAAAGATTTAACTGATAAAATGTTACTCCCTCCATCTAGGTGTGTAAGTCATCTTACGAAAACCAAATAATCCCAAAACACTAAGGCGCGGTGCATTAACTTCTACCTCGTTTCTTGTTTCTTGACATATCAACAAATAAGAGATAAAGAGTGTGCATGCTTTTAATGAGTTGAGATATCAAACACGACATGTAGTGGTTAGTTCATTGCATGCAATATTATTAATTAGCAAATAAACATAGTAGTGCATGTGACATGCACTAACATTTCATTAGTTAAATTTATGTTCAAAATTTGACACAGATTGCAATGGGGACCAATAAACCAGGACGGAGGTAGTAGTTATTGGATTACTAATCTAGAAGCCTAAAAGAACTTGCCTTGGTACTCCTACTAGTAGTAGTACTCAAGTTGGAATTCCAATTGCACGACACAACTTGTTAGGCAAAAAAAATCGATACAGGGTGTAGGAAGCGGTTTGGGAATTTGCATGCCTTTCCAACCAGTGAGATACTCCATACAAAGTACGACAGAGAAATAAACACAGAGAAGGAAGCTAAAAGTAAACAATCAAACGAGCATTTTTGCATTTGTTTTGCATTGAATCGTTTCACACGCTTGACTAGTGCTATTTTTCTACTATTACAAAAAAACCACATCGTAATGTTAAAACATGCATTTGCACGTACATAAGTAATAGTAGTACTCCCTCCGTCTTGGTGTATAAGTCTTCCCTCCTTCTTGGTCACGGTGCATAACCAAAGATGACTTATTGACCTGGACGGAGGGAGTAGCACAGTATGCAAGCATATATCGAGAGAGACGTGTAGGGCGATAGTATATAGTAAAGTTTATGCTATATGCACGTACTTGCAAAACGCAAGGTTTCCAAACTTCCCCTTTTACATACTTAATTAAGGACGCTAAAAATTCCTGAACGTTCGGGATTTATCATTTGCGTCCCAAAACTAATGAGATCGCCTTACAAAACAAAAAATATACTCCTCCTAAAAGCCACGACGCTCGCAGGAGCGCTTGCGGCGCCCCACGAGTGCCTTAGTGCGCGGCCGTTTCCCAGCGCGCTGACACAACGCCACTTCCTCAGCCTCGCAACTCGCGAGCTGCTGGTTGGCAGCTTGCCGGCGAGTGAGCGCGATCTCGCCGGTGTGGTGATCCGGCGCCAACAGGTACTCCTCCTTGCTGGAAGCGTGCACCCGGTCCACGTACCACCAAGCGTAGATGAGGCGCTTGGGCCCGATTGCATTCAGGGCATCGGCACGGGAGTCCTCCGCCACCCTCATGGCCCTCGCACGAGCCTTCTGCCAAAGAGCCAATTTCCTGACTCTCTTGGACGCGACATAGGCCTCCCAGGCAGCTTGTTCCGCAGTGCGCTTCTCTTCCTCAGCCTTCTTCTCCGCCTCTATTTTGGCACGCTCTGCTGGAAGCAAAGCCTCACACAAGGTGACATCCATTTCTTTCCAAATCTCCTCAAGGCTGGGGGGCTCAGTGGGTGGCGCGACGTTCTCCTCGTAGCGGGGAGCCGACGCATCCTCCGACACGCATGCTGGCGAGATTGGGAACACCGACGCGTCCACCTGTACGCGTCGCAGTGAGAAGCGGAACACTGACGCGTCCTCCTCGACTAGTGGCAGGAAGGAACGGAACGGCGATGTGTCGCGTTGCGGTGAGGAGCGGAACACCGACGCGTCCTCCTCGACTAGTGGCGGCGAGGAACGGAACGGCGAAGCGTCGCGTAGCCGCGAGGAGCAGAACACCGACGCGTACTCCTCGACTATTGGCGGCGAGGAACGGTACGGCGATGGGTGACCGTCCGCGCGGTGCAGCGAGGGGCTCCTAGGGCTTGGGAGAGGCGATGCCATGGTGGTAGACGTGAGAGGGAGGGGGAGGAGATAGCGATGAACGTGAACGTGAGGGGGGGGATATAGCGATGTCATGGGAGGCGCAGTATTTATAGCGAGCAATGGCACACCTACGTAAGATATGGACTGAGCTGCACTGACTTAACTACAGGTCCAGTTGCGTCACTGACATGTGGGCCAGATCCCTGTTGGGCCCATATGTTAGTGACCTAATGCACCTGCAGTTAAGTAACAGCTAGGTGGGCATATTTGTTGGAGTAAATTACGGGGGAGGGAAGGGGTGGAAATATTGCTGGTCACAATAGATTGGACGAGCGTGGGGGGAGGAGAGTCATGCATGTAGATTTTTTCACACGGGGTGGAGTGGTGGGACCGCCGGAGGGAGAAAGAGAGTTTGGCACGCATATTGTTTCCACACATGGAGAGGAAAAGGTTTGGAGACGAACGGGCTTCCTGTAGGTATGGGGAACGGTGCATAATAAGTCATCTTGCATGCCGGGCTAGGTATAGTCTCAAGTCATTAAAAACATACACGCCCTACACAAGTTTATATTTCAAGGTGCACTAAATTATTGCATGCGATGATTAAGGCTGGCCATAATGGTGGTATCTTAGCTGGTATCATGCACACGGGAATAGCAAACATGCTGATGTGGCAAAGAATTAAAGAAGAGAGGGGGATTAGAGTAACTAGTGTTCATGCATGCACTGGTAAACACATTTTTTGTGTGAAGAACGACAACATTAGTTGAGTACTTTTGCAGACTTCAAAAACTATTCCACCTCCTCTACTATCTTGCTAAGAGTAGGTGAAAATTTTGAATCGAGCCCTTTAAACTAGAAGGGAGGTAGTGGTACTCTAATAGCTACCTTGTTGTGATGACAAGATAGGACATGGCACGCACCTGGACGGAGGAACTAGTCTGCATTGTGCATTTAAGTTTTGTCTAAAGTCAATGTACCTCTACTTTCACCAGACTTATAGAAAAATGTACTATCAACATTTACAATGTCAAATCAATATTTTTACACTCATTATCAAACGTAGTTCTTATACTCATTATAATCAGTATTGTAGATAGTGATATTTTTAGTATAAATTTGGTCGTGGGATTTCATTCATGCCTGTCAAAGCACGGAGGAAGCGGAGCTTAGGGCTTGCATTGCCGGTCACTACATAGGTATTTTTCTTCATTGTCCTGTAATTTTAGAGACTGATTGCGCTTTTGTGGTAGCGTCTCTTGCATCAGGGGACTATGACAGGTCCGCTATGCGTGACCTGAAGATGAAAGCGTTGAGCATCTCGAAGTTGATCAACAATCTTCAATTGTCAAAGATTAGTCATTCGGCCAATAAGGTGGCACACTTAATCGCTAAGTATAGCTTTGACAATAGATTAGATGGTATTCTTGTAAATAACGTACCACCCTCTGTGGTGAATCATGCATGCGGAGTAGGAAAAAAATTGCTCATTCATAGCCGGTCGAATTCTCCAAGGGCGCGACCGCGTGAGGGAGGCGAAGGTTGTGGGAGGCGCGACGGTTGACGGAATTAGGTGAAGTTACATCCACGCGCCGGCATGGCGTGCGAACAGGCAGAAGCTATACCGTCAGGCCTACGATGTGGGTCTAGTAGAAATGACATCTAGTGGGTCCTGCATAGTTCTCGATAACTCTTTGGGGGCTTGCAGCCGTTAATCCACCGGGCAAGCCAGCAACCCCATGCCGTTCGCACGCCCTACTCCTCCCCGTCTTCTACCTTACGACAGTTCGCTTCCAGTCGTCCCGTCCTTTCACATTAGTTTGCTCCCAGTTTTTTTGTGGGGTACAACAGTTCAACTTCTCCTAACCCTCCTCCAAAATCCATGGCCTCCCAAATCTCCATGGTTGCCGCTGAGTACCAGGTTAGAGCCATCGCCGGCGATGAGTTCATTGTCATCTACACACGTGGATCCACGGCGGTGAAAGCATGCCTTGCTCGTTTCCTACGCATGTTCAACAGTTCAACAGATGAGTGGGTCGCTGGGCTAGATGTTGAGTACACCACAGTCCTGGGATGAGAGAAGGATCTAAAGGACGAAGAGAGGAAGAAGCCCACCATGATCCAGGTTTGCGTACATAACGTTTGCTTGGTCTACCACATATGCCATGCCGATGTTGAGTGCCAGGATTTTAAGAACTTCCTCAAGGACAGCAGAGTGAAATTCGTTACTGTAGGCTTTAAGAACAACAGGCATGTCCTGTGTCGGATAGGTCTCGTTGTAGGCCAGCCCTTCGATCTCTAGAAGGCAAGCCTGGTGTCCTCCTCTCAACCTTCAATGCCGACCTTGGCAGCAGCCATGATTGATCCTTCGTACGCTAAACTGAAGAAACATCATCACGAGTTTCATCATGCATGGGAGTCGAAGACATTAGATGAAGATCACATCCTGTATGCAGCAATGGATGCATACCTTTGTTTAAATATCTACAAGGGTTGAATGAAGAAGCAGAGCCCAGTGTCCGGTTCAAGCAAAGAAGCGTCAGCGAAAAGGAAGAGGAAGAGGGACGAGGACGAAGTCGAGGACGTGGACTCGGACTCCGAGTAGGTGGCAGTGCCGTCACTCATGCTGGTTCTACTGCAGTGTGAAGCGGACTAGTTGCTTAGTTTATTTTCAAGGGTGTGTTGTGTTGAGGCCCCAGCAGAACTATGTTTATGTTCTTTCTCGTTATTGAACTCTTTAGTACGTACAGTAGTACTAGTACTATGTCTTACTACTGTTCTTCTTGCACTTGGTACTACTGCTCGTATCTTCGTGTTCCTACTGTACTTAATACGTTTGTACTAGTAGTATAATTTGGATCAGTCCATTTGTGAAAGAAGTTTGACGGAGCGAAGGAAGAAGACGGCATAAGAGGTGGAAGAAGCCCTTCTAGCCATCCATGTTGCATCAAACGGCTCACAAGAGTCGACTGACCCAAATTGCTCCTTCAGATTACAAGATCCACGTGGCATTCAAGGTCTTGATGGTAGATTCCGCGTCCGCACCCGATTTGCGGGCTCGACGTGCGCGCGACCTGCTTCCGCCGCGACAACCACCATGCAGGCCTCCTCCGCGCGGGCGGAGACGACAATGACACACTAGTTCCTCCTCGCCGGCATGCTGGAGCACACGCTCGTCCTCCTCTTTGTATGTTGCGTGCATAGACGCGGCTCCACCAGCTGCTCGCGTACTTGGCAGCATGGCGGCATCGCGAGGAGGGACTGCAGACAACGTGAGCGGGCGAGCCTTCGGCTTCATGGCACAGGGATGGCGGCGACATGGCGGTGATGGGCGAGAAATTGTTGGCCGGAGAAGGTTGGAGCCGGCATGCGCAACGGCAGCGGCAGCATATTTGTGAGTGCGCGTGTTGGAGCTTACTTTAGTTTTATATAAGGTTGGTCAAACTTAAAAGAAAACTGTACTAGTACACATAAACATTAGACTTTGGTAGCGCTCCTTTTAGTAGTTAGTTCCACAGCCACGATACGGAATCATGTGCAAGCACGTGAACCGCGGCCGCGCGGTCGATCGAACGGTGCGTCACCGTGTCGTGCTCGAAGGACATCCACCGAACCTTTTTGTGTGGCGAAAACAATCCTCGAATATTACTCTACCTTTTTTTCCTGGGAAAGTTCTTGACACTGCAATATTTCCATATATTTGAATTTAGCTCCAGTTCGTGTTTATTTGGATTTGGACGTTTTAGGTGCGCCTTAGTTTTTTATAATACTGATTTGTGTGTGTGACTGAGAGAGAACATGTGTATGTGTCCATATGTGTGTTGTGGCGGAAGGGCAATGTGGAGACGGTGTGCGTGTGATACAGACATAGAGAGGTGTGAATGTGCAAATGATCATGCATGAGTGAGACATAGATAGATGCCGATACATTGTGTATACATGAGAGAACGGTCTTCTAGTTTACTTGTGTGTGTGTGAGAGAGAGAGATAGAGAGAGAGGAGCATCCGTAACACAACAACTATCTCTCTCGATTCGTCCGTCCCTCACACGATTGCATGCAACACATGCATCAACGCACACATTTTGACACCCTCACCCGGCCCCTGCCCACCTCAAGTCCCGCACAATCTCTTCATGAATACCCATTTCTCTCCTTAGGTTTGTTTTCTCTCAATATCTGACACACACACACACACACACACACACACAGAGAGAGACACACACAGCACAACACACACACACACCCTCCCCCGAGCACACAATTCATCCCCATCCAAGGTTATACGGCGACCACTCTTGCTTGTGCTTCTTTGCACCCCAACATGCGCAACACCTCAATCTTCAAAGAGGGCATCAAGCAGATCGAAGACGGCGAACACACCGCGCTAGAGAATGCAGGGTTATTTGGAAGCAGGGTGATGTGACAACGGCTAACTGACTCCTCCCCCCACCCTCTCTCTCTCTCTTGCACAAAATTACCAATCCCTCTCTCCCCCGCACAAAATTGTCAATCCCTCAACCCACGAGATCCTCCCCTATCGTCCATGTTTTTCCAGCTCTCTCATCAAACATGTTGTCTCTTCTCCTTCCACGTATACAGAATCCAGATGCGCATGCATCTCACGTATATTACATGTCTCCATCTTTCTCACAGACCTAACTTCTTCCTCTCTCTTTCTCTTTCTACCTCTCTCTCTGTCTCATTAGGTTTGTCACCTACTCTCTCATTCACATACATACAATCTTTCCCGCCCTATCTGCTCCATCTTCAAAAGCTCTCTCTGCACGTTTCATTCACACATTGGGATATGTCAAAATGTTGCTTCTATAATGGCTGATGTAGAGTTATGGTTGTTTTTGTTGCATCCTACAAAGTAATAACTATGAAATGCATTTAGATTCTCATTTGACTGGGTTTATGTGAATTTGAGCATGTTGTGAAGTACTATAGACCTTGTATACATCTTGGGATTCGACAATGATTGTAACTATTGAATTGTATAGACCATTACATTCGTAGTCAATAGCCTAATATATTTGTTTCACAATTTCAACAAAAGATTAGTTCACTACAAACAAAGAAAACAAATGTGTACTCCCTCCATTTTTATTTAAGTCCGTGTATTAGCATTGGTCAAAGTCAAGTTTTGTAAACTCTCAGAAAGCTTATAACAAAAAAATGTTAACATATACAATAACAAATAAATACCATTAGATTCATTATTGAATGTACTTTCACATCATACATATTTGTTATGGTAAATGTTTAGATTTTTCTACAAATTTGGTCAAACTTTAGGAAGTTTGACTTTAGTCAAACCTAATATGCAGAGTTTACTACTACTACTCGATAGTTGCTTAGCCGAATCACTCAACACGCCACACGGGGAGTCCAGTGTCACAAAATTTTCAGGTCGGCGGGAAAATCTCCTGCGACCCTGAATCGAGCAGCGAGAAGTTACCATCATAGCCTCGGAACAGGACTACGGATGACGCTTGGTAGGGGGCTGTTTTTGTAACTTCAGGTTCACCCTACCTAGCCAACCCCACCCCGGCACCCAGAGTAGTACACCTGAATACTCCCCATTTTCTATCCCCACAGCAAAATAGACTTCTCCACGGCACCACAGCCTTCGTGCTCCACCCCCTTTACATCGGCGCACTCGTCCACCGCAACGCATCTGCCTCATCGACGATCTCATATGCTGCACTGGAGCCGGTCCACCATCGTCGTCATACACGGAGCCTCTTCCCCGGCATCGTCTTCCACGGTCTCGGATCTGCTTCTCGGAAGCCGACGCGAAGCACAGAAGTACCACCGTCGTGGACAATGAACTCACTCCCATTTCCGACCATGACTCACAGAGGCCGCCGTGACCATCGTTCTCCTACTTGATTGGTAATGTGTCTATTGAATCACTTAGCAGTACATGTGTAGTTCCAATTTTGTTCATACCTACCCTTCAAATTTCCTGGGTGCTATTGTTCTTGTAAAAGTAATTGGTTATAACCTCCATTATCCAACAGAATATCAGCTCGTAATTGTGCGTCGCACCTGTATCACGCTGTGCTTGGGTAGGTTTTTCATCTGCAACCAGTAGTGTGGCAAATGATGGAAAGGTTTTTAGAACTAGCAAGATGCCCATGCGTTGCATGCATCAAGATGCATTTGTATGAGTAGTTTATCTTGTGGGAGAAAAGGATGAATCAGGGAAGGCCTTATTTGCAAATCTGGAGAGGGGTATGGGTATCTTTTTGCAAAATTCCCATTTGTTTCATTCCTATCTTTCATATATAAATCGGACGACCTATATTGTAAGAAAAAAAGTATGGAGAAAAAAAGTAGATAGTAGAGAAGTAGAAATAAATATTAAATATTAAGTGTAAAATAAATATAACAATAGAGAAGAGAGTAGAGATAGCAGAGACGTCAGGAAAGGATCGCGTGCGCGGGATAAAGTGGCCGAGCGTGCGCTAGTTTTGGCGCGCGGCGTCCAGCGCGCTTTATAAAATCCAACGCCCTCCCACCGCTCTGTGCCTTTCCACCGCTCTCTCCCACTCTGTGCCTTGCCACCGCTCTCTCCTCGCTCTTTTTCGCCTCGCCGTCGCCGCACCACCATGCCGCCGCGTTGCCGGGAAACTTGGGGATACCGCGGCATCCGCGATCGCCCCTCCGGCGGCTTCTCTGCCGAGATCCGGTTCTGCGGGATGCGCCTCGGCCTCGGCAATTTCAACACCGCCAATGAGGCCGCCCGTGCGTACGACGCAGCGGCGTGGAGCCTCCGGTGGCCTCATAGAACATTGAACTTCCCCAACGTGCCGACGCGGGAGCGGGCGCAGGAGCTTGCGCCTCTGCCGCGGCTTAGCACCGACGAGGATCGTCGCGACAACCGGAGGTGGGAGCACCGTCTCGGAATCTCCAAGATTGACGAGGAAGCCATGGCGTTGTGGCGCCAACACTTCCCGCAGGACATCATCAACGAGCGCGAGTTCTACGCGCAAAGGAGGGCAGAGAGGGATAAGAGGAGGGCGTTGCGAGCCGCCTATCACGAGGACAAGCGTGGGCGAAAAGCGGACGCTCAATTCAAGATGAGGCTAGGAGCAGCATTGCCCTGGGAATCCGACGACTATCGGTATCTTCACGCATACAGTCAGACGTCGGAGGAGGACATCACCGAGGAGGAGTCGGATGACGAGGAGTAGTTGAATTATCTTTTTTATCTATCTATGCTGAGAACTATCCTCTACTCTCTAGTCTCTACTTCTCGATCTCAGCACTGTAAACGCTTTTTTCAAGCGCCGCACGTTGTGATTCTGTTTGAGATGCTCTAACATGGCAGACGAGTGCTTTAATGTTGCCCACAAGATGCGCGAGTTTTACTTGTAGTATATTTTTCTTGCCATGTTGAGATTTTAAAACCACGATTGCGAACATGCAGAGGAGCAATGAAGACCAAACATGGGATATTCGGGACATCTTCAAGGAGCGTGGCAAGTTGAAGAGGAGCTGCACTGAATCTGTAAAACGAGCTTTGGTAAGTAACACCCTTTCAATTACTTTCATTTAGCCTCGTGTTCTTCGATGTGTATATGTTGTAGTTTTAGTTTCTCTTAAGTGTGGTGTTCTTCGATGTGTAATAAGAAGAGTCTTAATCGTCCTAATGCTTCCGTTTTTAGCTTGATGTTGGAAGTGGGTGTTCTCACCTTGTAGTCTTCTTTTATAAATTTTTTTCCTTTTGAATTCACTTCTCCGAGTTCTGTTTATCTGGCTTCTACTAAATGGATCTAGGTTGCTCTGAGTATTGATCTAAAAAAGAAGTAACTTCATGTCATGATGCAGTTCCTGTGAGGAGGGAAGTATGGTCAACCTCGAGATCATGTTTCCAAAATGAGGCTGGATTACACACAAGGTGCCAGTTCCCTAATGATGATGGATTAGACAGAAGGTGCAAATTCCCAGATGATGCTGGATTACACACAAGCCAGGTGGAGTCGTCAGTTGTTCGTGTCCTCGTGGCATTAGTAAAGGCTGAAAGAAAGCGTGCAACATCCCTTGAGAATGTAGCTGAGTTCCTGAAGAAGCGAAAAGAGCAATCAGATGCTCTCTTCACCCAAGCCAGAGAAGAGATGGAAGAAGCCAGAAATAAGCTAGCAGAGGCAGAGCAGGCTAGGCGTCTCCTGCTATATAAAACTGTTGTCAATACAAATTTTCGTTCATAATAGCTAGGTTCAAATGTTTATCCAGTCAGCATGCCAGTTGTGATGTCCGTGCATCTACTGATGTGGCACAAAATGTTTTTTTTGGGTCATGTAATAACAACAATTACTTTCCAAACAATAACAGACGAACCATTGGACATGGTATAGTTCATGTGCAAGCCCGACATTCCAAGTTCAACTTCCACATCAAACTCATGTTCACAGATATTTGCACATTCATACATAATGTCCACAACCATGATTCACTTCAAAGCCAAAAAAATGTGAGGAGAGTTATAAATAAAGAAAAACCTCTACTAGTTCCTACTACCAGTGCGAGCACACCAAGTCAAGAGCATGCGTAAATTAATTATATTTTAGTCCTTTTTTGTGTTCTAAAATGCCCGCCGGCTCGCAGAAGGACGTGTTGCCGGCACACGCGTGGATTCAATGAAGACAGGCAGGGCAGTCTTAAGCTGGTTGCGTGCGGCGAGGAGGCGTGCCCAGCCGGGACTGCAGCGAGTGCGGCCTGCTTGGCCGGCGCACCGGTTTAATTCCTGCGCTATGAGAGGTCGCGTCCATGTCAGAGAAATCACTCCCTCTAGTCCTTTTTGTTTGGGTATAACAAAATCTCATTTTCCATTCACATTTTACAAGTAAAATTTGTGGACAAACTTTGACCCAAAGTATGATGGGGACTAGTAAACCAGAATGGAGGTAGTAGTTTTTTTTAATCAAAGAAGAGTTTCCCCTTCCGATTTTCATTACTGAAAACCAGCATCTAAATCTAAACCATAGTATTTGCCCTAGAACTACCAGGTTCAACATCTCGCAACATAAACCTATACAACCATACGCCAAGGAGGTACGTAGTACTATGAATTCCATTTTCGCTCCATACGAATCGTTCTAAAAACTAGTTACTACTTATAACGTGCCATTAAAAATCGGAACTCTTAACCCCGCTAAAAAACAATATTTTAAACGTGGCTACTTGATCTATGGCAACTGACAAGCCACCGCGCTCCAAGTCGTTCACCTGTGGTCCCGACCTTCAACTCCTATGGTTCGAATTATCACACGAGCTGACTATTCCTACAAAGTTGCCCCACCACGTACCCGGTACTCACGAATGCAGCAATCGTGCACCTAGGGTTTTAGGGTTTATTTGTTAACGTTGCCTTTACGTAACACTAATGTGTGCGAGACAGTGAGAGGCCGACTGCATGCGTGCACCTCTTCTCTTCGTATATGTACTCCACCGTTTGTCTGGTGTCCAAAAAATTATAATAACTACTAGCAATGTGCCAATGCGTTGCCACACGATTAAAGTAGATTAATACATATTCACCAATTTGATAGAAAAAAGTCTAGTTTTGAAATACGTATATCACTAAAAATATGTTATGTTTCACTCGAAATATATTCCTTTGGCAGCTTTGATGAGATAAGGGAGGAATGTTGTTGGTTTCAAGATTCGAGAAGTGGTATATGTCTAATATCTACTCTTACTAGCAAGATGCCCGTGCGTTGCACGGAACATCAAGATCTTGTGGGAGAAAAGGATGAACAAGGGAAGGCCTTATCGGCAAATGTGGTGAAGAGTGCGGGTAAATTGCCATAGTTTCCTTCCTATCCGTCAGATATAAATCAGACGACCTACATTGTAGGATGGCAGGCCCACCATCATCACCAACTCTATTTTTTATCCCTACTCTTATAAAAAAGCATTATCGGTGATGATCGTGTGCCTGCCATCCTGCAATATAGGCCGTCCGATCTATATCTGACGGATAGGAAGGAAACTATGGCAATTTTGCAAAAAGATACCCACACCCCTCTCCACATTTGCAAATAAGGCCTTCCCTCGTTCATCCTTTGCCCCCACAAGATAAACTACTCATACGAATGCATCATGATGTTCCGTGCAACGCATGGGCATCTTGCTAGTTGTTGCAAAAAGGCCATGTGTGTGTGAGAGAGAGGGAGAGTGGAGGAGGACGGAGTGCATGTGTGACAAAAACACAAGGAGTGTGTGTGCGATAGGTATCAACCTAAAATGAGGCGATAGTGTGTGTGTGCACGATCGAGAGGGCATGTCTCAAGAAGGGAAGAAAAATCTACATAGATACAAGGAGTGGGAGAGAGAGATGTATGCGATAGTGGAAGCACGAGTGTCCGGGTGTATAAACCTATCTAGAGGCTAGCTAGTCGATAAATGTTTGTGAGAGAAATACAAGTCGGGGTGCGAAAGCAAGAGTTTTGTGTGTGCGAGAGAGAGAGGGTAGTCGCGAAGGGGAGTGGAAGCAGGAGTTGTGTGCGTGTGTCAGTGAGAGAGGGGGGGGTTGTCTGATTGGTAAACAACTGAATAATGTCAGTCTGGGATGGAGATGAAAAGGAGACTGCAACAAATGTTGTGTCTATAGGAGAGAGAGAGAGAGTAATTTTAGTGGTATGGGTCATGTGTAGAGATATATAGGGTGTGTGAGAGAATCCCATAGAGAGAAAGACAAAGTGAAATACGAGTGGAGAATGTGTGTGTGGCGGTGAAAAAGAAAGCTTAGGTACCGAGTGATACCAGAGAACAGTAGAGACGTGAGAGATAATGAAAACCGTGTAATGTATAATGATAGGGAGGAGTGTGACACTTCTCAAGGGAGACGTCGAGAGATCATGTTTGCGAGGATAGGAGAAACATGAAGTGAACGTGCGGGTGAGCTGGACAAAAGAGAGTGATAGCTACCTGAAGGAGCATGCATGCGAGAGAGATGGGCGCGAAAGGAGTGAACATAAAACGGATTCAAATATTTGAATTCGAGATGATGATACATGTAATCCATACTCGAACCAAAATTGATCTATCAAACATTCATAATCATATGAATTCACGCACATCTATGTTATTTAATATGTAGATATTACTGATCCATACATTTTAGTAGAACATAATTTGGTTAATTTTTTCGAATTCAACCTTAAGATTTTGAGATTGTTGTATTTGTAAATCATATTATACATATAAAGGAGTAGAATTCTTTGTTGTGCTTTTGAAAGAATATATAAAAAAATGATGTATATAGAATGTGATTCCAATTGAAAATGGATCCCGCCCGAAAAAAATAGAATACAAATGGGATTCGAATTGAGTTGGCACGGTAAACGTGCATTGTGCAAAATTAGAACGAAGCGGGGAAAGTCGCAGTAACCGCCCGAAACCAAAATCTGCGAGATGGAAATTACTACTTCCTATCCCTGCCACGCAAAGCTTATCTGCGGGATTTCTATAGGTTTCGATAGGGGTAGGTTTGTAATTTCACCCAAATGTGACGTAACCGCCTCTCACCCGGATTCATACACGGTGGGCGCCAAAACACAGTGTGTCCTCGGCCGAAATTGACTCCCTCCCCGATTCATATTCATATACACGGTGGGCGCCAAAAACAAACTCTCGTCGGCAAATATTTGGTGTATGCGAGATTACCGTCCTATCCCCAACCGACTAATGTTGCTGTGATGTAGTAGAAATTTGAAACGGGGGCTAAGTTTGTAAATTTCCTCGCATTTGAGACAAGCGTGCCCTGAGTACATGGTTCCCCCTTCCTCTCTACCTCCCTTTTCCCCATTCGTACTCCATGGGCGCCAAAACACCCTCTCCACCCCACCCTCCTCCATCCGTCGCCGCTCGCCACCCCATCCACCGCCGTCCTCCTCCACCATGCCAGAGCTGATACACCGACGCCGCCGTCCATTACAAGAGATCGACCTCTCTCATCCACGGCTTCGGACTGGGATTCTAGCATCCCGTCCTCTCGCTTCATCCCGGCCGTCATCCACCTTGCTGGCGCCGCTCCTACGACCGTCTCATCCACCGCGTCCCGCCGCCACCGTCTACCCTCCTAGATCTAGTTCCATGCTGCCGACATCCATCGCTACCGCAACACCATCAAATTCTTAGCAGATGCGTACACGGAGCCGCACCAGAGGCGGTACTCTTTCGTATCTGCTCAACTTATTTATCGCAGCAAAAAAATAGATCGCCACTGCTTTACTATGATTTCTTGTCTTGGTTGCGAAGTTGCCTTTGTCCGGTTTGCACTTTCAGATCCTCCATGGCACGCTCAACACTATACTCCCAATGCTTATGGTTTTACCCTTTTATATTCCACACTAGTTAAATCACAGTAGACTAAATTTTTCAGAGCTCGACGGAGTTAGCTGTTGCGAACGAAGGGGCTCGGGTGGTTGTGGGGCCTCGCCGAATGGAGAAAACTCGATGCGGGTGGGGGTTGGTGCGGGGGTGAGGGTGGGGGTGGCGGAGGAACATAGGCAGTGGGGGCCGGTGGTCCGGCTGGCGGCCCGTGCGGTGTTCTGTATGGGAAGAATCAGAGACGAGGAAGAGATGGGTTACCAGACTTAGGATCTTCATCCAACCGCCTGAAATGGTCGAGAGACAGCTGGGAGTTGCATTCTTAATGCGCTCTGGTTCATCATGTGTGGGCACTGCTCAACCAACATTTTATTATCCAAAATCTGCTTGCTCTTCTTTACCATGTTCCTCTTCCGTTCTTCTTTAATATGTACTCTCTCCATTCCTAAATACAAGTCTTTGTATAGATTCCACCATGGACTACATATGGAGCAAAATGAGTGAATCTAGACTCTAAAATGTATCTGGATACATCTGTATGTGATCCATAGTGTAAATCTCTACCAAGACTTATATTTTGTAACGGAGGGAGTTTGATAGTAGTACATTATGTTCCTTGTACTGAAGATGAGCAGGGACATTTGCAGTGTAGAGGTCTATACGGTCAGTTGTCATGGACAATTTGAGCCTCTTTGATTCGTAGGATCTTGTAAACATAGGAATAGGATTTGTAGTGGCCTGCCCACTTGAATCCTATAAGAATAGCAAGGAAATGCGGGGAGCTGTGTTGCCTTTGAGAGTTACACTGATACTAACAGTACCGCACCTTCACTTGAAGAGAGCTGGTATCCGAAGCCTTTCTAGCCATACCGACAAACTAGCACATATATTCCAGCAAGTTCCACTTTGCTAATTTTACTCTGATGCTTAAGGTTTTCCCGTTATATCTACACTATGATCTGTGTAGCTGCTTTGTGTCGCACCAGCAGGAGTCCACTCTTGAAGCTAAACTCTACAATGACTTACAAAATTGGAACCAAGGCATTGAGTGCCATTCTGGATGCAATGAAACTCATACGCTCCCCACATGTTGACTCTTGTTCATAATATGATCCTAACGACTCTTGTTCAAAATTGCCACATATAGAGAGATAGCATGGAATTGCATTTCTTTGGGCGCTGTGATTCATCATGAGTGGTAAACCAACATTGTATGCAATGAAGCAGAACCTCAAGAATATGCTTCATCTTCTATTCTTTAACATGTTCCTCTTTGTTTATTCTGTATGTTCCTTGTCAGGAAGGGGCGCAGGGACATCTGCAGTCAACAGCTGATAGAGCTGTCTATACGTGATCGATAGGCCTTCAATTACTAGCGGCAATACAACACAGTATTTTCAAGCCAGTTCCACTTTCCCGATTTATATATCATGGTTATGGTGTACCCCTGTTATGTACACTATGATCTGCCTAGTTGATGTGTGCTCTTGTTATCATGGTTTGGCAATAAACTCTCTATACAGTATATTATGAACCTGCCATCTGCCAGCTATCCTTACTTCTGGAGCCTATTTTTTTGTGTACTTGTGCCAGATTATATAAATACACGCACCATATTACAGAACACATGAGCTCTCTCATCAGAATCCAGTGATAGCACACAAGTGTTTACAGGGGCACCCCTATATTTGAATATCATCTGCATTACAAAGATAATCTCACAACTATTTATGTTTTCATGGTTCTCAGATATTATACGCAATTACAGTGAATATCAGAATCCGCGCATCAGAAGAATATTGTGGAACACTGCAATGACTTACAAAATTGGCACCAAGGCATTGAGTGCCATTCTGGAAGCAATGAAACTCATACGCTCCCCACCTGTTGATTCTTGTTCAGAGTATCATCCTAATGACTATTCTAACCTCTAGGAGTCAAAGGCAGATGGCATGTCCTGTTCACCCATCAAGGTGCTTGTTCTAATTTGGCAAGGTTTTATTGATTGCGCGTACCTTGCATATGTTGCCTTGCATTTCTTCTACTTTGTTGCCCCGCCACCTACTTAGTTTACTCATCATATAACTCGAGATGCCATGCCCATCCATTATCAATACATATTCCATCTATTATCATACCATGTTTTTTCACTCAAATGTTGTTCTTGTGCATCAGACATCAAAAAGGAAGAGGGTGATTGCCGAACCCGAAGGAGCACCAGCAAAGTCCTTGAAAAACATGGTGGTGCCGGAGAAATCAGACATCGCCCCACTTATATTGGCTGTACAACCAGTGACACAAAACACAGGACCGACTCCAGTAGATTGTACCCATACTTCACTGGCCACACCACTAGCCCCACCACACAGGACCTGCACTCCAGCAAAAGGTATACTGATTTCATTTGCCATAGCACCAGCCATACCACAGAAAAATCCCACTCCAGCAAAAAGTACAGCAAGTCCACCGGCCGAAGACCTATCCCAACTGCAGAGACGGCCAATTCCTGCAGATTGGAACCCCATTCCATTTATTCCAAGTTTAAAAGACAATGATTTCAATGTTTTTAGGGACTACATGCATATATTCCCATCATGGGAAGATTATAGTGAAGACAAACACCATTTTCAAATCTTCCTGTCCAACTTACATGTAAGTGCTATTATTTATGGTTATTATTTTCCTGTTTTCTGCTGATCGAACACATCAATGATTTACATTACATTGTTGTAACTAGGCGAGGGTCAATCTGGATACTAATGACGAGCAAAGCTTGCTTGTGCTTTTCAAGGACGCATTGCAGCAGTATCGGTGTTACCTGAGGAAATCACACTTTGATGGCAAGTCTATAGACGAAATTCCGGTGAAGTCTCATGTGCTAAATTTAGAAGACATTGAATGGAAAAACCTTGTTATGCACTGGTCTCGTTCCCATGATGAGGTACTGTCTATGAAATCACATGACAATTTGAACTTCTACTTTTCCGCATGTGCCTTACGGATCTTTTTTGCAGGAAATCTGCTCGAATAAGAATTCTGGTTTGAAAAGAACGACATGATATCGCAAATATGCTGCCTGCTGCTTTGCTCTTGTTAGTACCTATTGTCCTGTATCACTGTACTTGCATACATACCTGGTTCATTATGTGACAGCAGTATGCATGATAGCTTGCTTATCAATTGTTCGCTCCAAATTATCCGATCTGTATGAATGGTTACATTAGTGTAGAATATATCCAATGCCAATGAATTTCTTTAGCTCTGCATTGTTTTTGTAAGTACATGATGTCCTTTATCAGTGTACTTATATTGACAGGTATTAATTCATGTACCATCACTCTGTAGCTTATTTTCTTTTGCCCTCCATTTTCTACACATCAGATCTATATTTACTCTTACCATAAGGTTGGTACTGAAGAAGTTTAGCTGTGCATTGCTCTTGGCTGTGCCTTTTGCCTGTATTGCTGCACATACATTTATAGCTACTTGGTTATGTAGCATCACTCTTCATATTATCTTAAATATTCTCCATTTTTTCGTATATTATCACATCTATATATACTCATAACAAAATGTAGAATAAAGGCAATGCTTGTGAAGAAGATTCTGTGGTAAACTTCTTGAATTGCCCTCCCCATCAGCATGGACAAGGGCTTTATAGAGCCTGTCTTCACCAGTAATGTAAGTTTGTCCTTCTCAAGCCTTCAAACTTTGTTGTGTATATTTGGTTAGGCATGACTGCAACAGCTGTTTATTTTTGGTGTTTGCATCAAATTGCATGTTTAAAGTTTATTATGTACTAGTTCATAAACAAAAGTTTGTCCTTCTCAATTTTAGTTTTCAGTTGTACAACCAAGTTCCTTCTTCATACCATGTAAATTAAACTATACAAGGCAAGTGATCTTGTTTTGCACTGCATGTATGCTTCTGTTCTTCATCTACTACAACACAATGTCATATTCTGCAATGTCTTAACTATGAACAATGTCATATCATTCTACTATTATTTAAACCGTCTCTTTATTTGCCAATCTGAAATGGGATAAATTGACAGCACACTAACCATTGATACTTATGAGTTCTTGATCTGTAATCCAGTGGTGTCATGAAGCTGCCAACTCCTTCACAATGTCATTTCCTACCATGTCTTGACCTGAACAATACCATATTGAGTTAATGCATTTTTAAACTGTGTCACTTTATTCATCAGTAAGAAATGTGATGAATTGTCAACACTGATACTTTGATGTGCAAAACCTGTCATCTGTCTGCTTGTTTATCTTTCAGAGTGAGGAAGATATAAGTGTTGAACAAGTGTAGTCTCATCATCATGCTAAGGTGCTTGCGCTGCAGCTTGCCAACAGGGCTAACCTTTCTTGAACTCTATTGAAGTGCTGTCGGTTTTGTATATTATTTTGTTGGCGTGTTTCTTTGCACTGGTGGTGATCTTTGATGCCAAGTGTATGTAATCTGATGTCTGCTTGTGCTTTATTATCATAGTGGCAAACTTTGATGCCTAGTGGATGTAATATGCCGTAATTTCTTTATTGTATAGTCTAGGGTTTTTCTTATTCACGAAGCTGCAGTTATTTTCCTGTATATATATCATGTCTTCGCAATAAAGCAGCTAAACCGTAAAATTACGGTACATAATCGGGCCGTCATGCAATCACGATGTCTGATCCGCATCATGGGCCCCGTCAAACTAGCCCACTAGTAGATTCGGGCCTTTAATAGGGTGAGTAACCCTGACCCTCTTTTTGCAAGAAAACTCAATGGGCTTTTAGGAGGCTGAGAAGTAGGTTGGGCCTGAAACGTGTCGAACAGCTCACGGGCCGGCAACAGCCCGAAATGGACCCCGACCCATGATTGTGCGAATCAAATCATGGGCTTTTAATAGGCCAAAATTGTCTCGATCCTTGTTTGGCCCAATCAGATATCGGCTGCGAGCAGGCCAGATGCAAACTGAGCCGTAGTTAGGCCCAGGTATATGACGGGCTTTTAACAGGCCGAAATTAATATAGGGCCGAAATGTTAAACGGCCCCTTAACAGGCCGAAACTAATATCAGGCCGAATTACTAAATGGGCCTTTAGCAAGTGGGCCCAAAAGCATAGCCTCCAGTTAACGGACTGAATCTGATATGGGCCATAATTGAGGCCAAAGCCTCTTAAAGGGCCGGACCTGATCTGGGCCGTGATTTGGCCCAGAACGTGGGAGACTTTTAACGGGCCGGATCTGATATGGGCCATTATTAAGCCCGGAACATGGCAGGCCATTAATGGACCAGATCAAATATGGGCCGGCATTTGGCCCAAAACATGGCAGCCAGTTAATGGGCCGGCCTACTAGGGTCCTCAAAATCTTGTGCGCCTACAGCTGGGCCGGCCCATTAGTGTCGGCGAAATCTCGTGGGCATTTAGCTGGGCTGCCCATTATGATCCGCAAGAATTTTGTGGGCCTTTACCTGGGCCGGCCCATTATGGCACACAAAAATCTGGTGGGCCTTTACCTGGGCCAGCCCATTATGGCCCGCGAAATCTTGTGGGCCTTTAGCTGGGCCAGCCCATTATGGTCCACAAAATCTCGTGGGTGTTTAGTTGGGCCGGCCCATTATGGTCCAAAAAATCTTGTGGGCCTTTAGTTGGGCCGCCCCATTTAAATTTGATGGACCGTGCCACATGTCGACGTATCATAGGCACCTTCTGTCCAATGAGTGGATGACATCTGTCCCAACGATGAGCCGACACGCGTTTCCTCCAGCCAATTATGATTTTACACGTGGAAAATCCCCATTGGTCGTGGCTGTTAACGGGTTATCAGATCCAAAACACGACCCGATAGCTTAACGGCGTTCCGTTACGGTGGATGCCATGTGTCAGTCACCCTCGATGAAAGCCCTTCTGTGACACGCGATTTATCGTCATGGAAGTGGACACTTCCGTGATGATAATTTTGGTAATGTCATGGAACACTTCGACGACAGCACAGGTATGACTATCTTGATTTTGTCATAAAATTGTCATGGATGTACATGCATGACAAAAAACGTGACCTATTGTGATAAACACGTATCATCATGGAAGTGTATTTTGTGTAGTGGGTTGTACAGCCAATATAAGTGGGGTGATGTCTGATTTCTCCGGCACCACCATGTTTTCAAGGACTTTGCTGGTGCTCCTTCACGTTCGGCAATCACCCTCTTCCTTTTTGATGTCTGATGCACATGAACAACATTTGAGTGGAAAACCATGGTATGATGACAGATGGATTATGTACTGATAATGGATGGGCATGGCATCTTGACATATATGATGAGTAAACTAAGTAGATGGCGGTGCAACAAAGTAGAAGAAATGCAAGACAACATATGCAAGATACGCACAATCAATAAAACCTTGCCAAATTAGAACAGGCACCTACTACCTCTTGAGCATTCGTTGGTTTTTCCCTTAAAGAGGAAAGGGTGATGCAGCAAAGTAGTGTAAGTATTTCCCTCAGTTTTGAGAACCAAGGTATCAGTCCAGTAGGAGGCTACACTCCAAGTACCTTGTACCTACACAAACAAATAAGAACCTTGCAAGCAACGCGATAAAGGGGTTGTCAATCCCTTCACGACCACTTGCAAAAGTGAGATCTGATAGAGATAATAAATATTTTTGGTATTTTTATGATATAGATTGGAAAGTAAAGATTGCAAAATAAAACAGATCGGAAGCTTATATAATGGAAGATAGACCCGGGGGCCATAGGTTTCACTAGTGGCTTCTCTCAAGATAGCATAAGTATTACGGTGGGTGAACAAATAACTGTCGAGCAATTGATAGAAAAGTGCATAGTTATGACAATATCTAGGCATGATCATGTATATAGGCATCATGTCCGTGACAAGTAGATCAAAAAGATTCTATCTCTACTACTATTACACCACACATCGACCGCTATCCAGCATGCATCTAGAGTATTAAGTTCATAAGAATAGAGTAACACATAAGGCAAGATGACATGATGTAGAGGGATAAACTCAAGTAATATGATATAAACCCCATCTTTTTATCCTCGATGGCAACAATACAATACGTGCCTTGTTGCCCCTGCTGCCACTTGGAAAGGACACCGCAAGATTGAACCCAAAGCTAAGCACTTCTCCCATTGCAAGAAAGATCAATCTAGTAGGCCAAACCAAACTGATAATTCGAAGAGACTTGAAACGATAACCAATCATACATAAAAGAATTCAGAGGAGATTCAAATATTGTTCATAGATAATCTTGATCATAATCCCACAATTCATCGGATTTCGACAAACAGACCGCAAAAAGAATTACATCGAATAGATCTCCAAGAAGATCAAGGAGAACTTTGTATTGAGAATCAAAGAGAGAGAAGAGGCCATCTAGCTAATAACTATGGACCCGAAGGTCTGTGGTAAACTACTCACACTTCATCGGAGAGGCTATGGTGTTGATGTAGAAACCCTCCGTGATAGATTCCCCCTTCGGCGGAGCGCCGGAAAAGGCCCCAAGATGGGATCTCACGGGTAGAGAAGGTTGCGGCGGTGGAAATAGGGTTTCGTGGTGCTCCTTGATGTTTTCAGGGTACATGAGTATATATAGGCAAGGGAAGTCGGTCAGGGGAGCCACGAGGGGCCCACGAGGGTGGAGGCACGCCCACCCCCCTAGGGCTCACCCTGGACCCGCGTGGCCACCTTGTTTCTTTCTTGACGTCCACTCCAAGTCTCTTGGATTGTCTTTGTTCCAAAAATAACTCTCCCTAAGGCTTCATTCCATTTGGACTCCATTTGATATTCCTTTTCTGTGAAAGACTAAAATAGGCAAGGAAACAACAATTTGGGCTGGGCCTCCGGTTAGTAAGTTAGTCCCAAAAATGATATAAAAGTGTATTGTAAAGCCCATTAAACATCCAAAACAGATAATATAATAGTATGGAACAATCAAAAATTATCGATACGTTGGAGACGTATCAAGCATCCCCAAGCTTAATTCCTGCTCGTCCTCGAGTAGGTAAATGATAAAAACAGAATTTTTGATGTGGAATGCTACCTAACATAATTCTCAATGTAATATTCTTTATTGTGGCAAGAATATTCAGATCCATAAGATTCAAGACAAAAGTTTAATATTGACATAAAAATAATAATACTTCAATCATACTAACAAAGCAATTATGTCTTCTCAAAATAGCTTGGCCAAAGAACGTTCATCCCTACAAAAACATATAGTTCGGCTATGCTCCATCTTCGTCACACAAAATATCCAAATCATGCACAACCTCGGTTTCAGCCAAGCAATTGTTTCATGCTTTAGCCTTTTCAAACTTTTTCAGCTTTCACACAATACATGAGCGTTAGCCATGGATATAGCACTATAGGTGGAATAGAGTATGATGATTGGGGTTGTGTGGAGAAAAAAAGGAGAAAGTCTCTCATTGACACGACTAATCAACGGGCTAGGGAGATGCCCATCAATTGATGTCAATGCAAGGAGTAGGGATTGCCATGCAACGGATGCACTACAGCTATAAATGTATGAAAGCTCAACAAAAGAAACTAAGTGGGAGTGCATCCAACTAGCTTGCTCATGAAGACCTAGGGCATTTGAGGAAGCCCATTGTTGGAATATACAAGCCAAGTTCTATAATGAAAAATTCCCACTAGTATATGAAAGTGAAAAAATAAGAGACTCTCTATCATAAAGGTCATGGTGCTACTTTGAAGCACAAGTGTGGAAAAAGATAGTAACATTGTCCCCCCTTTTTTGGGCCTTCCTTTTTTTCATTTGGCCTTCCTCTTTTTTTTATTTGGCCTTTCTCTTTTTTTCAAGGGATAATGCTCTAATAATGATGATCATCACACTTCTATTTATTTACAACTCATGGATTACAACTCGATACTAGAACAAAATATGACTCTATATGAGTGCCTCCGGCGGTGTACCGGGATGGGCAATGAATCAAGAGTGACATGTATGAAAAATTATGCATGTTGGATTTGCCACAAATACGATGTCAACTACATGATCATGCAAGGCAATATGACAATGATGAAACATGTCATAATAAATGAAACGGTGGAAAGTTGCATGGCAATATATCTCGAAATGGCTTTGGAAATGCCATAATAGGTAGGTATGGTGTTTGTTTTGAGGAATATATAAGGAGGTTTATGTGTCATAGAACGTATCATATCACGGTGTTTGGATGCACCGGCGAAGTTTGCACCAACTCTCAAGGTGAGAAAGAGCAATGCACGGTACCGAAGAGGCTAGCAATGATGGAAAGGTGAGAGTGTGTATAATCCATGGACTCAACATTGGTCATGAAGAACTCACATACTTATTGCAAAAATCTACAAGTCATCAAAACCAAGCACTACATGCATGCTCCTAGGGGAAGGGTTGGTAGGAGTTAACCATCGCGCGATCCCGACCTCCACACAAAGGATGACAATCAAAGAAATGCCTCATGCTTCAAATTTGTTACACAATGGTTACCATACGTGCATGCTACGGGACTTGCAAACTCCAACACAAGTATTTCTCAAATTCACAATTACTAAACTAGGACGACTCTAATATTACCATCTTCATATCTCAAAACAATCATCAAGTATAAAACTTCTCATAGTATTCAATGCACTTTTTATGAAAGTTGTTATTATACCAATCTTGGATGCCTATCATATTAGGAATAATTTTATAGCCAAAGTAAATTACCATGCTGTTCTAAAAGACTCTCAAAATAATATAAGTGAAGCAATGAAAGATCAATAATTTCTATAAAATGAAACCACCAGCGTGCTATAAAAGATATAACTGGAGCACTAGAGCAAAATTATCTAGCTCAAAAGATATAAGTGAAGCACATAGAGTATTCTAATAAATTCTGATTCATGTGTGTCTCTCCAAAGGTGTGTAAAGAAAGGATGATTGTGGTAAACTACAAAGCAAATACTCAAATCATACAAGACGCTCCAAGCAAAACACATATCATGTGGTGAATAAAAATATAGCCTCAAGTAAAGTTACCGATAGACGAAGACGAAAGAGGTGATGCTTTTCGAGGCATCCCCAAGCTTAGGCTTTTGGTTGTCCTTTAATTTTACCTTGGGGTGATTGGGCATCCCCAAGCTTAGGCTCTTTCCACTCCTTATTCCATAATCCATCAAATCTTTACCCAAAACATGAAAACTGCACAACACAAAACTCAACAGAAAATCTCATGAGCTCCGTTAGTACAAGAAAACAAACCACCACTTTAAGGTACTTTAATGAACTCATTCTTTATTTATATTGGTGTTAAACCTACTGAATTTCAACTTCTCTATGGTTCATACCTCCCGATACTAGCCATAGATTCATCAAAATAAGCAAACAACACACGAAAAACGGAATCTGTCAAAAACAGAACAGTCTGTAGCAATCTGTTACTTACGAATACTTCTGGAACTCCAAAAATTCTACCAAATTAGGAAACTTTAGGTAATTTGTCTATTAATAGGCTGGAAAAAGAATCAACTGAAAATCACGTTTATGTGATTTACTAAAATTATTCATGTGCGTGCAAAAGTTTCTGTTTTTCAGCAAGATCAAATTAACTAACACCGTAGGTTATCATAAAGGTTTTACTTGGCACAAACACTAACTAAAACATAAAAATACATCTAACCAAAGGCTAGATGAATTATTTATTGAATAACAGCAAGTAAAAATATTGGGTTGTCTCCCAACAAGCGCTTTTCGTTAAAGCCTGTTAGCTAGGCGTTGATAATTTTAATGATGCTCACATGAAAGACAAGAATTGAAGCACAAAGAGAGCATCGTTAAACACATGATAAACACGTCTAAGTCTAACATAGTTCCTATTCATAAGAATTTTATAAGCAAACAAATTATTATAGAAAGCAAAAAATAGCATATGCAAGGAAGAAGAAAGAGACGATAGCAATCTCAACATGATGAGAGGTAATTTAGTAACATGAAAATTTGTACAACCATATTTTCCTCTCATAATAAATACATGTAGGATCATAAGCAAATTCAACAATATAGCTATCACAAAACATACTCCAAACGCGATCCACATTCATGCAAGGTTGACACTCTTCCAAGATAGTGGGATTAACATTAACTAAATTCATGATCTCTCCAAACCAACTTTTATCAAAAGTATCATAAGATTGAACATGCTCCAAATA
Source organism: Triticum aestivum (assembly GCF_018294505.1). Lineage (NCBI taxonomy): Eukaryota > Viridiplantae > Streptophyta > Magnoliopsida > Poales > Poaceae > Triticum > Triticum aestivum. The sequence continues at coordinate 649,972,714 of NC_057798.1, read as the reverse complement.
TGTGGGATCTAAAGTTGACACTCTTCCAAACCCACTTTCAATATTATTGCAAACACTATTATCAATCTCATATTCATCATGGGGCTTAAATAAATTTTCAAGATCATAAGAAGAATCACCCTAATCATGATCATTGCAACAAGTAGTAGACATAGCAAAACTAGCATCCCCAAGCTTAGGGTTTTGCATATTATTAGCAAAATTGACATCAAGAGAATTTATAGTAAAATCATTGCAATCATGCTTTTTATTCAAGGAGCCATCATTAATCTCTTCATAAATTTCTTCATCACAATTTTCAGATTCATGAATTTCAAGCAAAACTTCATAAAGAAAATCTAGTGCACAAAACTCACTAGCAATTGGTTCATCATAATTGGATCTCTTAAAAAGATTCGCAAGCGGATGAGGATCCATAGATCTTAGGTTCTCTGTTTAGCAACAAATAAACAACTATTCCAACCAAACGAGCAAGTGAGCCAAGTAAGGCATCAAAGCAAATAAAAAGACGAACAAAAGAATGGTAAATAAAATGGCAAGGGTGAAGTGGGGGAGAGGAAAATGAGAGGCAAATGGCAAATAATGTAATGCGAGGGATAAGGGTTCGTGATGGGTACTTGGTATGTCTTGACTTGTGCATAGACCTCCCCGACAATGATGCCAGAAATCCTTCTTCCTACCTCTTGAGCATGCATTGGTTTTTCCCTTGAAGAGGAAAGGGTGATGCAGCAAAGTAGCGTAAGTATTTCCCTCAGTTTTGAGAACCAAGGTATCAATCCAGTATGAGGCTACACTCAAAGTCCCTCGTACCTACACAAACAAATAAGAACCTTGCAACCAACGCGATAAAGGGGTAGTAAATCCCTTCACGGCCACTTGCAAAAGTGAGATCTGATAGAGATAATAAATATTTTTGGTATTTTTATGATATAGATTGGAAAGCAAAATTGCAAAATAAAATAGATCGGAAACTTATATAATGGAAAATAGACCCGGGGGCCATAGGTTTCACTAGTGGCTTCTCAAGATAGCATAAGTATTACGATGGGTGAACAAATTACTGTCGAGCAATTGATAGAAAAGTGCATAATTATGAGAATATCTAGGAATCATCATGTATATAGGCATCACGTCTGTGACAAGTAGATCGAAACGATTCTGCATCTACTACTATTACTCCGCACATCGACCACTATCCAGCATGCATCTAGAGTATTAAGTTCATAAGAATAGAGTAACGCATTAGGCAAGATGACATGATGTATAGGAATAAACTCAAGCAATATGATATAACCCCCATGTTTTTATCCTTGATGGCAACAATAAAATACGTGCCTTGTTGCCCCTGCTGTCACTAGGAAAGGACAACGCAAGATTGAACCCAAAGCTAAGCACTTCTCCCATTGCAAGAAAGCTCAATCTAGTAGGCCAAACCAAATAGATAATTCGAAGAGACTTACAAAGATAACCAATCATACACAAAAGAATTTAGAGGAGATTCAAATATTGTTCATAGATAATCTTGATCATAAACCCACAATTCATCGGATCTCGACAAACACACTGCAAAAAGAATTAAATCGAGTAGATCTCCAAGAAGATCAAGGAGAACTTTGTATTGAGAATCAAAGAGAGAGAAGAAGCCATCTAGCTAATAACTATGGACCCGAAGGTCTATGGTAAACTACTCACACTTCATCAGAGAGGCTATGGTGTTGATGTAGAAGCCCTCCGTGATCGACACCCCCTCCGGCGGAGCGCCAAAAAAGGCCCCAAGATGGGATCTCACGGGTACAGAAGGTTGCGGTGGTGGAAATAGGGTTTCGTGGTGCTCCTAGATGTTTTTAGGGTACGTGAGTATTTGTAGGCAAAGGAAGTCAGTCAGGGGGAGCCACGAGGGGCCCATGAGGGTCGGGGCACGCCCAGCCCCCTAGGGAGCGCCCTGGACCCTCGTGGCCGCCTCATTTCTTTCTTGACGTCCACTCCAAGTCTCCTGGATTGTGTTTGTTCCAAAAATAACTCTCCCAAAGGTTTCATTCCCTTTGGACTCCGTTTGATATTCCTTTTCTGCGAAACACTGAAATAGGCAAGAAAACAACAATTTGGGCTGGGCCTCCGGTTAGTAGGTTAATCCCAAAAATGACATAAAAGTGTATAGTAAAGCCCATTAAACATCCAAAACAGATAATATAATAGCATGGAACAATAAAAAATTATAGATACGTTCGTGACGTATCAGCACCTTGATGGGTGAACAGCACAGGCCATCTGCTTTTGACTCCTCGAGATTAAAATAGTCATTAGGATCATATTCTGAACAGGTCGGGAGCGTATGAGTTTCATTGCATCCAGAATGGCACTCAATAACTTGGTGCCAATTTTGTAAGTCATAGCAGTGTTCCATAATATTCTTCTGATGCACGAATTCTGATATTCACTATAATTATGTGTAATATCTGAGAACCATGAAAACATAAATAGTAGTGAGATTATCTTTGTAATGCAGATGATATTCTAATATGGGGGCGCCCCTGTAAACCCTTGTGTGATATCACTGGATTCTGATGAGAGAGCTCATGTGTGCTGTAATATGGTGCATGCATTAATATAATCTGGCACAAGTACACCAAAAAATAGGCTCCAGAAGTAAGGATAGTTGGCAGATGATAGGTTCATTATATATTGTATAGAGAGTTTATTGCCAAACCATGATAACAAGAGCACACAACAACTAGGCAGATCGTAGTGTACATAAAAGGGGTACACCATAACCACGATATATAATCGGGAAAGTGGAACTGGCTGGAAAATACGGTGTTCTATTCCCGCTACTATTTGAAAGCCTATCGATCATGTACAGGCAAGCACTATCAGCTGTTGACTGCAGATGTCCCTGCTCGCCTTCCTGGCAAGGAACATACTGTACGTACTAAATATAGAATAACAAAAGAGTAACATGTTAAAGAACAGAAGAGGAAGCATATTTTTGAGATCCCGCCTCATTGCATACAATGCTGGTTGCCGACTCATGAAGTCATGATGAATCACAACACCCAAAGAAATGCAATTCCATGCTGTCTCTCTATATGTGGCCACATGTATTTGGAAAATCAAGTGGGATCATTACCTAACCAATTAAATGTGTGTTTGTTAACTAATATCAGTATCATATCACAATTCATATTTGAAGAAGTAAGGTTTGGACTTATGATTGGTTTGTTTAGCTTCAAGAGTGGACTACTGCTAGTGCGACACAAAGCAGCTACATAGATCATAGTGTAGATATAACACGAAAACCGTAAGCATCAGAGTAAAATCAGCAAAGTGGAACTTGCTGGAATATATGTGCTAGTATTCCCGGTATGGCTAGAAAGGCTTCGGATACTAGCTCTCTTCAACTGAAGGTGCAATACTATTAATATCAGTGTAACTCTCAAAGGCGACACAACTCCCCGCATTTCCTCGCTATTCTTATAGGATCAAGTGGGCAGTCCACTACAAATCCTATTCCTATGTTTACAAAATCCTATGAATCAGAGAGGCCCGAAGAGTTCAAAATGTCCATCACAACCGACCGTATAGACCTCTACACTGCAAATGTCCCTACTCATCTTCACTACAAGGAACATAATGTACTACTATCATACTCCCTCCATTCCAAAATATAAGTCTTTGTAGATATTTCCACTATGGATCACATACGGATGTATACAGATACATTTTAGAGTGTAGATTCACTCATTTTGCTCCATATATAGTGGAATCTATACAAAGACTTCTATTTAGGAACAGAGAGAGTACTTATTAAAGAAGAACAGAAGAGGAACATGCTAAAGAAGAGCAAGCAAATTTTGGATAATAAAATGTTCGTTGCGCAGTGCCCACACATGATGAACCAGAGCGCATTAAGAATGCAACTCCCTGCTGTCTCTCTATATGTGGTGCACGTGCTTTTCAAAAGTAAAGTAGGAACATTAGCTGACCAATTAAATGTTATTTGTTTTAGTAATATCAACATCATATCAGATTCGTATGTGAGCAACAAGTTTGGAATTATGGGTGGCACGTTGTTTGGCTTGATGGATTCAGGAGCAGTGCTAAGTGGTACGATGATGGTACTGAATATAAAGACATGTCTGCATGCAGGTCGCGTGACTTTTGTCATTTGGGTCAGTCGACCATTTCAGACGGTTGGATGAAGATCCTACGTCTCCTAACCCTTCTCCTTCCTCGTCTCTGATTCTTCCCATACAGAATGCCGCATGGGCCGCCTGCCGAACCACCGGCCCCCATCGCCTGTGTTCCTCCGCCACCCCACCCCCACCACCGCCCCCACCTGCGTCGAGTGTTTTTCGTTCGACAAAGCCCCACCACCACCCCCCACAACCACCGTCCCCACCCAAGCCCCTTCCTTCGCACCGGCGAACTCCGGCGAGCTCTAAAAAATCGACTGACACAATTTTGAAATTTAGTCTACTGTCATTTAACTAGTGTCGAATATAAAAGGGGAAAACCATAAGCATGGCTGCGGTAGCTGTCGGTGGCATGGAAGCAGATCTAGGAGGGTAGACGGTGGTGGCGGGGCGCGGTGGACAAGACGGTCGTAGGAGCGGCGCCGGCAATGTGGACGATGGTGGGGATGAAGCGAGAGTAAGGGATGCAAGGATCCCGGTCCAAAGCCATGGATGAGAGAGGTCAATCTCTTGTAATGGATGATGGCATCGGGCTATCAACTCAAGCATGATGGAGGAGGACGGTGGTGGATGGGGTGGCGGACGGGGGAGGCCGGGTTGGAGAGGGTGTTTTGGCGCCCACAGAATACGATTGGGCAAATGGAGGGAGAGAGGAAGGGGGAACCATGTCTTCAGGGTGCGCTTGTCTCAAATGCAAGGAAATTTACAAATTTAGCCCCCGTTTCAAATTTCCTACATCACAGCAATATTAGTCGGTTGGGGATAGGACGGCAATCTCGCATACACCGAATATTTGCCGACGAGAGTTTGTTTTTGGTGCCCACCGTGTATGAATCAGGTAGGGAGTCTATTTCAGCCAAGGAGACACTGTGTTTTGGCTCCCACCATGTATGAATCTGGGTGAGAGGCAGTTATGTCATGTTTGAGTGAAATTACAAACATACCCCTATCAAAACCTATAGAAATCGAGTCGATAGGCAGTAATTTCCATCTCACAGATTTTGGTTTCGTGCGGTTACTGCGACTTTCCCTGCTTTGTTCAAATTTTTGAAGGGTGCACGTTTACCGTGCCAACTCAACTCGAATCCCGTTTGTATTCTATTTTTGTTCGGGCAGGATCCATTTTCGATTGGAATAAAATTCAATATACATCATTTTTTTATATATACTTTCAAAAGCACAACATCCTTTGTACATAAATATGGTTTACAAACGGCATGATCTCAGATTCATAAGGCTGTATCCATCTTAATTTGGATTTTCAAATATTTTAAACCACTTTATGTTGAAATCCAATGTATGCATTCCTTGCTAACTGTCTCCAATTAATGTGTGTTTCATGCGGGTTTTTTTGTTTACTTCTCAAACATGTATAATGTGTTTCACACACGCAACAAGTAGTGTAATCCCGTTTAGACATTAATTTCATACAAACCACGCATTGTCTCTAATTAAAGAATCTATGGATCACTAATATTGATAAACTATATAACATTACACGTTTCGCCAAATTCAAATGAATATGCATGTTTGATACACCAATTTGCCTTATGATATTATCGATGTCGTGTTCTCCAGTTTTAATATTTGAATCCCCTTTAATCCAGATATTCGTCTCATATAGCTATCACTCATACTTATATAGGAGTATCTCTCTAGACCTATACGCGTTCATCGTCTCTCGGGTATCTCTCGTGCTACCTGTATGTCGACAATGATCTTTTATCTTTGTAACACACTGACAATACTCTCTCCCTCGACCTTTATCACTCTATCTCTCTCTAAGTATATCTCGCTCCCTCCTATGTGTCTCTAGTTATGATTCTCCATGTGAAATCTCTTTCTCTCACACAAAGACAAACTTCGTCTCCCAGGATCTCATTTCTCTCTACTATTCCCCTGTGTTCCACTCGCACCCACCCTCTCACACAGAGATGTCTTTCACTCCTTAGGTATGAGAAGCTACGACTCTTCCTCTTAAATATCTCTTTCTCACACACAAACACAAACTCTGTCTCCCAGGGTATCATATATCTCCACCATTCTCTTGTATGTCGCTCACACACTATCTCTCTCCCTAGAGATATCTTGCGTTCCCTCGTATGTCTCTCTAGCTATCACTCTCGTTGTGAAATATCTTTCGCTCTCGCAGACACAAAACTCCGTCTCTCGGGACCTCATTTCTCTGATATTTGTTTGTATGTGACTTACATGCACCCTCTCTCTATCTCTCTCACACCCACACACATAACTCAACCTTCTGATCGACTGGACTTCTATCTCTAACGCACACTAGCTAGCATCTTTATCATTCTCTTTATCTGTTTCTCCATTAACCTTCTTTCTCGCCCTCAGTCTTGCTTCCTATCACGCACACTACATATGTTTCTCTCTACATGCAGTCAAGTGCCCTCTTTTTATCTTTCTCTCACACACACATAACTTCACCCTCTGAACCACCCAGCGGTCATCTCCAACACTCAAACTAGTCGATGTCCCTCTAGCTAGCAACTCCATCTCTGTATCTATCTGTAGTTTCTCCGTCAACATTTCTTTCTCTCACGTACTCTTGCTTCCTATCACCCACACTATATATGTCTCTCCATACATGCATTCATAGGTTGATCTATTTTGCACAATCATTGTGTCTCACTCACTCTGCTCGCCATAGATGCATGCACCAGCCCACGCCACTATCTCTTAAAGACAAAAACACATGCTCAATTCTCTAGCCTTCTTCCCTGCACTCTCACATGCATGCATATTTTCATACCGTTCCGTCTCTCCCATGCCGTTGATCTTATGACTTATGTCTTCTTTCTTTTATCTTGATCATGCGCGCGCGCACACACACATCCCACATATACATGTATACCTATCGCACATGCACGTTCAAGGTCTCTATGTCTCCATACATAGTTAATTACCCTCAACCCTAATGCCACATCGAATCATTCTCTTGTTGTGTGCACATAAATTCCGCCTAGATGGGTAAAACACACACTCACACTTAACAATCTCCTTCTAGATACCCCCCCCCCTCACTCTTCACCCTTATCCTGAAACCAATAAGACCATCGCTTTGTTTAATTTCCGCCTACATGCACCATCGATATATAGTAGTCTTCCTTGGTGTCTCTCTAACAAACACGTTCTCTCGATGTCGACTCCTCTCACGCGCACACACCTTCTCTTCGCTCTCTATGGGCCTTTTCTCTCTCGCACCCCATCGTTTGTGGCCTCTGCCATACACATCACCTCTCTATGATGAAGCCACGCACACTTAAATTACATCCGCCACCGAGGACCCCGTGTCACACACACAAACGCAACCCCCCCCCACACACACACACGCACACACCCACCCACACACACACACGCTAAGACTCCATCTCTCTCTCTCTCACACGCACACTAAGACTCCATCTCACACACACATGCTCTAGGCGGAGCATTTGTTCTTACCACCCTTCGTCCAACCTTACACGTATGATAAACAATCACCTTAATTTACTTGTATAAAATGGACAAATTCCACTTTCTTTAGTAGTTAGCAAACTTATCAACTCTACTCTTATAAAAAACCGAGTTGGTGATGATGGTGTGCCTGCCATCTTGTAATATAGACCGTCCGATCTATATCTGACGGATAGATAACAAACTATGATAATTTTAAAAAGATACCCGCACCTCTCTCCACATCCTTATCTCCCACAACCTCATTGCTGAGCAATTAAAAAAGGAAGTCTTTGGAACAATCTAGCATGATGGTCGCTGTCGCCTGCCGGTATCGTCCATCCCCATGCCTCCGCCCAGTCCGACCACCAGTCACCACCACGCTCCACTCCTCACCTTATCTTTCATCTTTCATTTTCTTGATGAAATTCTCAAGATACCAGTTTTCCAATAAAATTCTCAAGACATCATTAGTTTTTACACATGGGATTACTCCTACATGGGTCAATCACAACAGGTGTTTTGTAAAAAAATGCATATTTATGTTCCGTGCAATGCACGAGTATCTTGCTTGTAATTATATAACGCAAATCACGAGTAGGAAGTGACATTTTTTTTACACAACCATGTTAACATGGCCACGTAAATCACTAGCTAAAGTGTAATACCATTATACTTATATCCCGATGCAAAAGGTTGAGTACATGTCCGAAGAGTAGAGTCGCACACACGCACTCTGTCTCTCAGAATCTCACACACACACCAGTTACATGACGCCCACTTAAGCAGACACTTATGTTACAATTTGTGCACCCGCGGGTACACTTGAATCTTACGTAGCTGCATTCATTCCCCTCCCGCCGCCTCTTCTCTGGTCACCGTCGGCCAGTAGCCATGGCCCAGCCGAAGGTAACAACATACGCCATACTCCCGCCGGAGTGACGCTTTAATATGGAAATTTTAGTGGTCATGCATGCATATTTTTGTGCTAGCACTCCTATATAAGGGTTGACCGGTCGCTTCCCGCGGACGTGCGCGGGTGGTGGAAGAGGAAGGAGAAGAGAAGCAGGCTATGAAGTAACGTTTTTTTACCACAATTTCTTGGGAAACGAAGTGCAATAATTGAGTAGTTTTGCAAACTACCAGTACTACACCTGAAACGGTTCAAAACCAATACTCCCTTGACAGTGCGTGCTTCCCGAGTGAAATGGTCGGCGTCGCCCTAGAGCGTCAGTGCCGCATTTATGCCAGGCCAGAGCGTAGGCGACCTCTCACTGGCACCGGCTTTGAAGCAGCGCGACGGCGGAGAGAGCGTCGCTTCCCGGTGCACGCGACTGCTTCGCGTCGAGGCTGACCATAGTTTGGATGAGTCTCCATCGTGGGGAGACACACTAACTGTGATGATATGGATCGTTCCATCTATGAAGAACATGTGGGACTGGAACTACGAGACGAACATGTACCCAGGAGTGGACGTACGAACTTGAGTAATGTAGTGTAGTAAGTGAAGTAGAAAGGCACAAATAGTATGAACATGTGTGGAATATAGGCATTTGTCTGTTACTATGTACCACGAAATGTTGTATGTGCAATGCACGGTGATGTTATGGAGTACGTGCCTAAGTACTCTACTACTAGTATATTAATTGGAGGCACATATTAGGTTTTATATTTGTTTACGTGTATGCCCTGAGACCTTCCAACTAGACGTGTATTTCTCTCTGGGTCAAACTTTGTATTGTTCATACCACTAGTACTACTACGTGTGGTCTCCGACCCAGAAGTGGAAGAAGTGGAGACACTCTACCACGCTGTTCATGTCCCACTCCTTTCGCTGACATGTGGGACATCCAGCACGTGCCGTGTTTGGCACTCCTTCGTCGTAAGAGTTGAAATGCTAGCATTCATCAGAAATAAGAAATAAATACAAATCAGCAGTGATACTATATCGCGCGGTTTCCTTGCTCCTCGATATCGGAAAGAATACTTCTGTTCGCCAACATGTGGGACGTCGACCATCCTGGTCCACTTGCCATGCACGTAGAACTCCAAGGGAGAGTAACCCCGGTCGTCGCGCCACAGTAATAATGACGAATGAGCCGTCAAAACACAGGCCCAACCTTTCCCACTATGAAGTTGCTCGGACGAAGGAACCATCATGACTTCGTTGAATTCCGCTTCTTGAAGAAAACTACTGTACCAACAGTACTACTAGCTACAGTAGTTACTCCAGTAGAGGCCTCCTTTCGTTCATAGGATAGGAATTTTATAGGAATATGAAAATCATAGGAATTGAGATGACATGCATCTCAATTCCTATAGAGAAAGAGATGCCACTTGATGCATAGGATAGGAATTTTTCTACTGAGTCTAGGCTAATGTACTGGTAATTTGTTCTAAAACTACAGTAGTAACTAGTAGTACTGGTACATGCTCGTACTCAGACACAGACACACACACTAAATACTAGTACTGCTACTTCTGACATGCTGGCCAGACACCATCGTTCTCCTTCCCAGCTTTGTCGGTGACACCCCACCGTGCTTGGATCTCCGCCGACCTCTCCGCAGCAGCGCGTGCGTCCTCTTCTTTCTTGCGGCGGTAGGCCTCTCTTTTCTTGAGTGCTTTGTCACTTTTCCGCTCCCTCTATGTCGCTTTGACCGCCTCTTATTCTATCGCCCATTCGGCCTTGGCAGCTTCAAATTTCGCCCACGTAGGTGTGAGGTCGCGAGTGGCGATGAACTCGGCACGCCGGGATGCCATCTCTTCCCTACCATTTTGTGTGCGGTCATGGGCGGCGAGGAATTCGGCGCGGCGGGATGCCATCACTTCCTTACCGGTTAGTGTGCGGTGCAGTGGCATGAACGACGCTTGGTGAGAGCTCTGGGGTGGAGTGGCCGGACAACCGTATAGTGCATTGGTTTGTCAATAGCTCAAGGATAGAAGATGAAGGAAATTTGGATTCCCCTTCAATCCTATTCATTTATTACTGAGTAAAATGCATTGGAGGTCTTCAAACTTGTCTTGATAGCTCACTTTGATCATTGTATACGAGATATGGTGATTATACGGTCACTAGCTCAGCGTATAGCTTTGTATTTGTCTGGTTGACCAGTCAAACAGTCCGCATGCACCTCATCATCTCGTGTTCTTTGTCAATCTATCTATGCGGGCCTACCTATCTGTGGAGAAAGAAATAAAAACCAAAATTATACGTATGAGAGGAATCAAACCACGGGCTCATTGCTGCAACGTGCACTCACCAGCCAAATGAAAATGAAATACTTTGCGTTAAATGCACAAACAGATTTTTTTAATATTATACATGATGCACACATTAGCACACACCATCCATAGAGGCAATAAGCATGTACGCATGCAGACACTCATGCTCACGCTGTCAAACCATGCTAATGCATGCACGTCGCCCACACAATCAAAGTCCTGCTCATGGCGCAACACAAACGGCGAGCCCATCAACTGCGCGCCCTGGCAGTGCCTGACATTACTGTTCAGATGTTTGATCGAGGCCTCCTCGAACACCGAACGTGTATTCACCTGGCTCAACACCAACGGTCATACTCGGGACTCGGCGCCTTGCTCATGTATATCGTCCATTACAACGACAATCTATAAAACAACCTAGCTAGAGAGGGTACTATGGTACGGAGTATGTACTATCGTGAGCGACTGATCGTAGTGCCACTGCACACGAGTGTGTGTCTGATCGATTTGTCCATTATTCGTAAGGTATGCATGGTTGTGTGGTGTCTAATGGTGGTCATCAAAGGCTAGCTGGCGACAAGAGCGGTTGCATGGACGCCTGGTTGTCAATACGTGCCGCATATGCTTCAAAGGCTCGTCATCCATGAGTTCACATTTTACCACCATGACAGCGTCTGACTTCCCTTGCCTACTGAAACCCCTTCCATCACTAGCGCGCGCTTACTGCCTGAAACGGTCACCGTCTCTCCAGAACGTCAATGCAGCATTCACCAGACTTAACTGAAGGTGCAGTTGGTGTGTCATTGACATGCGGGCCAGATGCTCGTTGGGCCCACTTGTTAGTGACCCAACACACATGCAGTTAAGTCACAGAAGCAGCATCCGCATTCACACCCGATGAACCTACTCCAGCGCAAGCCGTCCATCCGTCTGCCACGGCTCATTGCCATTCACCCACTATATTAACTTGAGCCCCAGCTCCCACCCATAGCCAAAGACCCATACTCATTGTCCTCTGGTCCCGTCCTTCTGTCGGCACCACTCCAACCATGGCCTCCTAGCACTCCAAAGCTCTCTTGGATGTACTGTCACAGGAGCAGATGAAGGACATCGGTGGCTCCGCTGCGGTGCGCTCCAAAGCTATCTTGGACATACTGTCGCAGGAGCAGATGAAGGAGATCGCCGCCCCCCCCCCCCCCCCGGCCGCCCTCCGCCGCCACGACCACGAAGCCGGCGCGCCTGCGCGGGCGCAGCCGGCAGCAAGGAAGAGTGGTACATGGTACGTTGTTGCCGCTCTGATCCCAGGAAGGCCACCGCTCCTCCACTCAGTTGACGCCAAGCTTGGTGGGATAAACATTGCCGGCCGATTGGACGCTTGACGGCGACATGGAGGTGGAAATCTTCAGAAGCTTGTGCTCCGGAGGAGGAGGTTATCGAGGCGGATGAGGAGGAGGCAAAGCTAATGGTCGGATTTCTCCGTTTCATGGCCAGACATGGTGGTCGGGCGCTGGCGATCATTTAGATTAGGTTTAGAGTAGGTTTTAGTTTGGTTTGTGCGAAATATGTAATGAATTCCGTCCATTTTGTAGGAAAATTTTTCGAAATGTAATGTATTTCATCCGATTAATTTGAAATTTGCTTTGTTTGCACGAATTTCATCCGGTTAGTTCATATAGTTGTCGAAAGGTATGTGGACAGCATTGGATGGCATCCATCAGTGTCCTCAAACAGATATCGGTGTAAATTTGTGGGCCAGCGCTGGAGATGCTCTAACTATCATGCTATAATCGCTAGCAGTGCTCCATTATTTGGCAGGGAACAGTTATCCCTCGATCAAAATCAGATCCACCGTGTTTCGCACTCCTCCCACGTAAGACTGCAAACTCTTGCTTACATAAAAATGGAGCAAGTGGATGGCACTGTAGCACATCATATCACTCAAACTAGCCTGCCTAACGCGCGGGAAAGCACCACCCTCGTCATTTTGTTCTGGATTTCTATCAACCGATCGCACGAAAATGTAACGCTTTACAAGTTCAAAAGGAAAAGGCGGCACACTTACGACTCATGCGCGTCGCACCACCGACATTCCGGCTCGCACGCTGCTCCCCAGAGGGGACACGTGTTGTCTTGCAATTTCATTGGCATGTGGGAATGCAATTGAATAAACCGTCGATAGCCGAAATCTAATTGCTCGGCGGGCGTCGGCTGAGAAGAGAGAGACGGGGGAGGGAGAAGAGATCACCTGCCCGCCGCGCATGGACTCCAAGAAATATATGGTGATAATGTGAGGTGGGCCATGCAGGAGTCCAGACCGCTTCCAAGCCCGCTTCTGACCGCCCTGGCCCACCAGACCCCCCCCCCCCACACCTCCCCGCACGCGCTCCCCCCTCAGACACCAGCTGCCTGCATTCATAGCAAGTAATACCAGTAAAATACTGGGTTATAAGCCCGCTTATGTGGAGGAGAGAGAGGCATTGATAAAGTAAAGGAGTGGGCTTTGCAAGAGCCCGTCTCTACACATGCTCCTAGGTATAAAAAAACTAACTCTAAAACAAAGAGGCACAAAAAAACATTTGTGTCTAAAAAAGAAAGGTAAAAAACATTTGAGAGGAAATAGATAGAGAGAAAGTGAGAAAAGGTTGTAACCTTATAGCCAACCTTATAGTCAATACTATGGTAGTATTACATGACGAAGGAGGGAGTGGTGCACATGCCAATTTCGCTGGGCTCCCGTGTTTCACATTCCTCCGTCGTAACAGTGGAGACAATATCTTTCATCAAAAATAAACAATGAATACTCGTTCATCATCCTCTATATCAGAAAGAATACTTTCATTCACTGACATGTGGGACGTCGACCATCCTGGTCCACCTGCCATGCACAAAATCACCCTGGTCCACCCCCCTCGTAGCGCAGGCCTAACCTTTCCCTCTGTAAGTTGGTCGGACGAAGGAACCATCATGAGTTCCTTGAATTCCACTTCTTCAACAAAACTTACTATACCCGCAATACTGCTACCACACGCAAAGACTAGACAACACTGTACCACGTCATATCACTGAAACCCACTAGGCCAAACTAACCCGCCTAGGACTTGTACTCCCTCCATTTCAAAGTTAGTAATACAAAGTTGAGTCATCTATTTTGGAATGGAGGGAGTACATCTCGGTACTGCTATGATTTTGTGTTGTACGTCTCTGTACTTTTGCTATGATTTTCCTACTCTATGAACCAAATGAGGCCTGAATGTATCCGTGTTGACTATTGTCTGATAGTTCGATAAGCCTACAAGTTTAGGAGATTGGGCTATTGGCCGATCGACGACGGATAAGTATAAGCGTACCACGAGCTCATCAGCCCCAACGTTTCTCTTCGTGAGTGCTTTGCAAGTACTATAGCTTGCAGAGTAGCTAGACTACTAACACCAAGAATCATCAAACAAGCCCTGCTGATATGATAAACAGTTCAAACTTACATCTAAGCATGTCATATATTACATCAAAAGCTAGTGAGGATACATCTATTTCCATAACTCGGAGAGGGTTCACATGATTCCCTATTAAACAAAAGTAGCAAGTACCACCCACACAAGACAATGCACTAGCCCTAAGATGGTTTGATAACACGCATCATTCTGGTAATTAAACATAGGGCAATGCAAACTACCCTGAAGGATTAGCGCGACCAACTATTTCTTATCATCGATCCCTCGGGCAATGACCACAACACGGACAATGGCATGGGAATCGATCTCTGGGGCGATGTCCATAGGACTGACCGCGACATCGTGAATCGATCTCCGGGGCGATGTCAACAGGACGGACTGCGACATCAAAAACAATCTCTGGGGCATTGTCCACATGATGGGCCACGACAACGGAATCATCAAGGACGTCCACCGGCACCTGCATAACCCTAATATATTAGCAAGCACATTGCAAATAATCAAAAACCACAACTATGGTAAGCCATTATTTTTTACATTGTGCAGTTCAGCTGGGGATCCCATCCCTCTAGGGGCCATCACCTTTCTAGGGGAATACTGCTTCTCAACGGCGACTATCGCCTGAAACTTGGTGTCGAGCCTTGCATAGGTGGCCATTAGAGTTTCTGGGGTAGGCATGGTGGGGCCCTTGCTGTTCTTCTGACATTCTTTGAGGAGTTTGTCTGCCAGCGTCGTCAACTCTTTGGATAGTGCTTGTTTCTTGGAGTTCTTCGTCTCCATGGGTTGGCCCACCAACATGGTCAACCCATTGGTCGGTGCTCGCTTTCTGGAGATCGCTCTCTCTTGTGGGTTGTCCACCGGCAACTCTTTGCCTAGTGCTCCAGGATCCATCAATGAACTGACAAACAAAAAGCAATCGAAAGGAAACCACAATCGCAATGAAAACGGGAAAAGAATAGGCTGTGAGAATTGGTCGGTGCTTCACAAAAAGAAGATTCTTGGAATGAAAATATAGCAGCATCACTGATTCGCCCACCTTTCCTTCGTCGGCACAGAAGAAAAATGGTAGAAGTGAGTAGCCTGGAGTGAGGTTTTCTTCAAGAAAAGGGAGAAAGGGCTTCAACGAGCGTTCCAGTGAAATGATGGTTGCTTCGTCCAGTCCAACTTTGAGGATACTTTACCACTGCTGGTAAAGGTGTGGGTTTTGTGATATGACAGGTCATGGCTGCCACACCGGGGTGACCGGTGAGTCTCGACTCTAGCACCTCGCTGTGATTTGGTGGATGGCACGCGGGCCCGGATGCGTTGATGTCCCGCATGTAGATAGAGTGGCTAGTCATATAGGAGTGCTCAATATTGTGCACCGCGACCAAAGAGGAGAGGAAAATGAGAGAACAATGTAATTAATGCATGAGTTTAATTAGGGTAGTTTTGTAAAGTACGAGATATATTCCTCCAATCACAAAATGCCTTGGTTGATCAGATTTGAGATTTGAGCCCTATAAACCGGAAGGGAGGGAGTACTGCACGCGGTGTAGTCTAGTCACTTGTTGAAATCTCTAGAAAGGCAAATACTCCTTTTGGGTTTACAAGGCTATACTAGTGAGTACTAGTACTACAATAGTGGGCTCAAATAACAATTTTGTCTCATGCAAGAGCCTGGCTATATGCGTGCTCCAAGGCACTGCACCACGCCCCACCCCTACACAAAGACTGGCACGTGAGCATTCACAACTGCCACGTTCGGTTCGCGCTTGGCTCTTCGAGAAGACGAACAATGAGTTTACTACTACTTCTGCAATATCGAATCCACTGCTACATGTTCGTCCACCACGTGCGGGAGGGATAGCCACCGCGCGAATGGGTGAGGGAGAAGGCGTGTAGTAGTAAAATCAAGTTTCTCTTTGTTGTACGAGTTGATGCGACACATCATAGCACTGGCCCCACATGATTGCCTCTAAACTTGGCTGAAAGACCCACAGTGTACAATATATTTGCTGCAACCTCTAAAATTTACCCCACCACAAATTAAAAAATATATTCCTATCTTGACCAGATGAGTGTGCAAATTACAGTCACCAGGAAGATTATTTTAATAAAAAAGCTTTGAGACGGCCTCATAGCATGGAGCCGACCCCAACGATTTTAGGCTTACAGGAACGGTACACATGAAACTGCCACACAATCGTCCGGGTTGCGCTTGGCTCCTTACCTCTTCGGGAAGTCGAACAATGATGGAGTACTACTGCAGTGGAGGAGTACTGCTTCTGGCCCTCTAACACCGATTGAACTGCTGCATGTCCACCACGTGCGGGAGGGAGAGCGTGTAGCGAAAGCTTCTTCTAGTCCTGCCAGCCACCATGCTCATGCGCGAGGGAGCGACGTAGCTTCATTGAATTACTGCTCCTGCCTTTACGTTTATGACAGGTAAGCCCAACAGGTGGGTGGCCCACCTGTCATGCAGCCAAAGGTAGGTGCAGTTAAGGCAGCGGAGCTCAGTCCACGAGGGAGGGTGTTGTAGTAATCAAACTTCTCGGTCTTGTACGAGTTGACGCGACACATCAAAGCACTGCACTCGATATATTTCAATAATTTGCGTTTACCGATGCATTAATTACTCCCTCCGTTCCTAAATATAAGTATTTTTAGACATTTCAAATGTACTACAACATACGAATGTATGTAGACATATTTTAGAGTGTAGATTCACTCATTTTGCTTCGTATGTAATCACTTGTTGCAATATCTAAAAAGACTTATATTTGGAAACGGAGAGAGTATAACGCATGGATGCATGCCGTGACTTTCCTTTTGATACTTGCATTTGTTGATTGGATGCACCTTGCCAAATTTTGACTATAAATTTAACTAACCAAATGTTCATGCATGTCACAAAAAATTACGGGGCTGTTTGGATTATGACTATGTTTGTCTTATGTTGCCACAATATTTTTGCCACACTTGCCTAACTTGAGTGTCGGTGTACAGAAGTAGGGGCTCTACTTTGTACCCCTTTACCTGTGCATGGGCAGTCGGAGCCGCACCCATGGCCGCACTTAGCGGGGCATGGGAGGGGAGCCGAAGCCACAACACGAGCAAAGCAACGCCAAGGCCAGAGACACAAAGACGAAGAGAAAGAGGGCAAGGCAAACTATCCTGGCAAGACCCTTGCCGGATGGCTTCCGTAGCCCCGACAAGGGCCTTGCCGGGGCAACTTGCCCAAACGCCAGCAGAGTGCGCCACCCTTGAGCCCGATGTCCCCAATATCATCAACCACGTTGGAACCAAGCCTCGGGAGGCACCTCCACGATGACATGCAGATCTTTGTGAAGATCATGAACACTCCAGATCAGATGAGGACCAGAAGACGGTGATCCTCGGCAAGACTCCTGCCAAGGAAATCCACAAGACCTCCGCCAAGATCCTTGTCGGGGACGACCACGACGCCACGGCAAGACCCTTGTCGGGGCCCTGGCAAGGCCCTTGCCAAAGACATCAATGGGGCCGCGGCCAGGCCAGCACCCGCCAAAGTTCCACCACCGTTTCCATGTAGCTGCCAGCCCAGCCAGCCAGGCTGGCACCTGAATGGCGATGTGTGGCCTTTAGACCAAATCAGCAAGCACCTGCGTGGTGGCATGTAGATCTTTGTGACGACGCTACCACCACGCCACCTCAGCAGCCTACCAGCCTATATGGCGCCGCCCACCCCACTGGCCTGGACGCATGTCGAGGCAAGGCTAGGTAGCAACAAAGCAATGGGACACCTAAGGGGGCGCATTTAATGCGTCTTGTCCCATAATTACAAGCGATAAGCTTATATGTTGTACCCTTTCCACCTCGTGTGTGCCATTATGGCATCCCCTTTTCCTATAAAAGGAGGCACGAGGCATACTGGAGGGGGATTCGGCGTAGCTAGCTCAAGAACATTCAAATACACACCAAAGTAGGACTAGGGTATTACGCGCTCTTGCGGCCCGAACCTGGGTAAATGACTTTTGTGCTGGCTCTTACAACCGCTCTCCTCGCAACCCCGCACCTGCCGACCACAGTAGGGATTCCAGTGATCCCATAGGTGTCGTTCCCACCGACATTTTTGGCACGCCAGGTAGGGGGTAGCACGGTTGTGAGAATCCGGTCTAGCAGTTAGCTTAGCAATTCTTCGTCGCCATTGCTCCCAATAGGAAGACGGCGACAACGATCAGTACATCTTGAGCCGGACTGCCCGTACCGGTGCGGGCAGGTAGCGGGGCGGTCACGGACAGAACCAGAGGCGCGCCCCGCAAACACCCACACTGCTCCGGCAGTTAAAGCCTGGCGAGCGGTGTCGTTCGTGCGCACGATGATGAACCGTACGTCACCGAATCCAGAGACGGAGTTGCCCCCCCCCACAGGTGGTGCGGGGCCCTCCAGGGGTGGCACTATGGCACCCACCGGCGGCGCAACGACCTCTAAGGTGCCTATGCCGGCGCCCACGACGCGCTTTTCCAAATCGTGCGCGGTGAACCACGTCACTAAGCCAGTGACCCCGGGCGCCGCCCTGGAAGCGTCCTGTGCATCCTTCACAGGACGGAGGAGGTCAGCATGCATGCCGAGGTGCTGGCGAAAGTGGCAGACAGCCGCAAGGCCGTGATAGAGCTCCTTCTAATGTGGTTAGAAGTTGGAGCATGTCACGGTCCACGCAGATGTCTCCGCTGCCCACGCCAGCGGAAGCTTTGGCACGCGCACAATTGCTCCTTGACTTTCCTCCTGCTGCGGAGAAGCTCTACGAATGGAGAGCCACCGTCCGGAGCCTCGTCGGCATCGCCAACAAAGATGAGCCGTGACCAGCAGCGCTCGTAGGCCGATGCTCCGTCGAGCCACCACATGCTAGTGGAGGAAGGGTCGGAGGTGATGCAGCCATGGTGCACTCTCCTCCCCCACACCAGTTACCGTGAGTATTGATCCGTCATGACGACGCTTGTGATAACATTTCCATAGCATCGTCTGATCGACGGACTCACCGCGATCAGTGCCAAGTTCTTCGAGAGCGATCCCTCGAAGACGCTCGAACTACCATCGAGCACTCGCGTGATGCGCGCCACCAGTCAGACAGGCGGGCATGGCCTGCTACAGACTAGCCGACACCGGGAGGCTACGGTGGCCTACCTTACAAGGTGGGTTGCCCAGCCTTTACCCGTGAGCTACGGCAGTTCCAGTGGCCCTCCCACCGCATGTTCAAACCTGACGTTGGCGAGAAGTACAACAGCAAAACACATCCGTCAGAGTTCCTTAGCATCTACACCATTGCGATGCAAGCTGCTGGAGCCCGTGACGACAAGGTGCTTACCGATTATTTTCCATTAGCACTTAAGCCCAATGTCATGTCATGGTTGATACACTTGTCGGCGAACTCCACTTCTTATTGGTCGGATCTATGTCATGAGTTTGTTGGCGCCTTCACTGGAGGCCATCAAGCTCATGGCCAGGCAAGCGATCTGCATATCATCCCCCAGAAAGAAGGAGAAAACCTGCATAAGAACATCCAGAGGTTCAGCCAAGTGTAGTACAACATCCCAGATGTCCATCCCGCTGTCGTGATCAGCGCATTCCATCACAATGTGCGCAACCGCAAGATGCGTGAAGAGTTGGCGATGAACAAGGTCAAGGATATGGCCGAACTCTATGTTCTGGCCGACAGGTGCGCTCGTGCTAAAGAGGGGAGGAAGTACCCCAGCGAGGACGCTAGTGCGGAAACCGACTCCACAGATGACAATACCGATGCCCCGGCAAAGAAGGGCCGGCGCCATAACAGGAAGCGCAAGGGCAAGGCTGTGCTTGCCGTCGAGGGATCCGACAATACCGGCGCTGCCAAGAAGGCCAAGGCGAGTGACCCCAGAAAGGAGGTTGTCGGGTGTGCCGCTTGCCGAGCCTTGGCGTCCACCGACAAGCCAGGAGGCTCCGACAAGCAATACTGCATGATCCATCACACCAAGGGTCATGACCTCCAGAAGTGCCGGCAAGTTGAGTTGCTTGCTGAAAAGAAAAACGCTAAGTACGAGAGGCGGGACAAGGAGAAGGGCCGGGATGGTGCCGAAGGGTCCATCAAGAAGCATGGCGGCCCAGGAGGCCACTGCGGCAAGGATAACCGGCAAGAGAGGCCTGCCCAGGGCCGCGACAAGAATCAAGAAGACGATGACCACGACGAGAACAACGAGTCCGGCGACCACGAGTTTCAGAAAGCTACGTTGGCTATGTGCGTCGACAGTGGCGCCTCCCTGCACATCTCTCATCACCAGCTCAAGCAGTGGGCGTGTGAGATCACAGCGGTGGAGCCATCAGTCGACGCACATAAGCCACTGAAGTGGTCCAGCACGCCTATCATTTTTGACACCGAGGACCACCCTGGTTGCATGACTGCGGTCGGGTGTTTGCCGTTGTTGGTTTCACCAACAATATGCAACCTCTAAGTGACGAAGATGCTAGTTGACGGCGGGGCCAGCTTGAACTTGATCTCGCCTGTTTTGGTCAACAGGTTGCAGTTTCCTGATGGAGACCTCGAAGAAACGGGAACGTTTCAAGGGTAAACCCGGGAAGAAGCCAACCGAAGGGTAAGGTCACGCTGCCCGTGACGTTTGGAGGCGAGTTGAACAATAGTACGGAGAGGATTGTCTTCGATGTAGCCGAGATCCACTTACCCTACAATAGGATCCTCGGCCGCCCGGCACTAGCCAAGTTCATGGCGGCGTCACATTACGCCTACAACATGCTGAATATGCCTGGGCCGATG
This sequence comes from Triticum aestivum, assembly GCF_018294505.1. Lineage (NCBI taxonomy): Eukaryota > Viridiplantae > Streptophyta > Magnoliopsida > Poales > Poaceae > Triticum > Triticum aestivum. Next base: position 649,951,625 of record NC_057798.1, on the reverse strand, counting down.
AACATCATCACCGTCCCCTTCGACAAGAAGGATGCGCTGATCTACGCTGACCAACTCTACCGAGAAGCAGTTGCAGCAACTGCCGCCAAGGCACTTTCTCCTACCGCCGAAGCCCTGGGAAGGAAGAAGATCGGCAAGACCTCTCACACCCACTCCGGCAAGCACACCTCTCCGAAGTGTTGTGCTCCCATCGAGGACATGCCAGAGAGCTGCACTAGCAAGAGCAAGAAATCTAGAGCTGCACCACCAGAGACCAAGAAGGTGTCCTTCAAGGAGGACAACACGGGAGGGGCTTTCACCATAAGCTCCACCCTCGATAGCAAAGAGGAAGGCGAGCTCGTCACTTTCCTGTGGGCGAATGTTGATTTGTTTGCATGGCAAGCATTCGACATCCCCGGTGTTCCCAGGGAAGTGATTGAACACCATCTTGCTGCCTGTCCTCATGCGCAGTCCATCAAGTAGAAGGTCATGAAGCAAGCTTTGGAGAGGCAAGAGTTCATCACGGATGAGATCGGAAAGCTAGAAGCGGTAGTCTTGGTGAGAGGAGTGCTCCATCCAACATGGTTGGCCAACCCGGTAGTAGTGCGTAAGGCGAATGGGAAGTGGAGAATGTGTATTGATTACACAGATATCAATAAGGCCTGTCCAAAAGACCCCTTCCCATTGCCACGTATTGACCAGATTGTTGACTCCACGGCTGGGTGTGACCTGTTGTCGTCCCTTGATGCTTACTCGGGATACCACCAGATCTGCATGACAAGAGAAGATGAAGAAAAGATAGCATTCATCACCCCATGTGGTATGTATTGCTTTTTATGGATGCCTTTCAGGTTGAAGAGTGCCGGCTCGACCTTTGCAAGAGTAGTCCAAATTGGTTTTGAGCCCCAGCTACATAGAAATATGGAAGCTTACATGGATGACATAGTGGTCAAAACCAAGGACAAGGCAACACTTGTGCAAGATTTGGAAGAGACATTTGCCAATCTGCGCAAGATCAACCTCAAGCTAAACCCTGAGAAGTGTGTCTTCAGCATTCTGCCCGGCAAGCTTCTCGGGTTCTTTGTTTCGCAGCATGGGATAGAGGCAAACCCGGATAAGATCAAGGCCATTGAGCAGATTGAGGCACATAAGCAGATCAAGGATGTGCGTTGGCTCACTGTTGCGTCGCCGCCATGAGCAGATTCATCTCCAAGTCTATTGAGCGTGCCCTTCCCTTTTTCAAAATCTTGAAAAAGGCGGGTCCAATGGAGGACCCCGGAGGCCGAAGCAGGGCTGCAAGATCTGAAGAAATACCTCTCCTCCACGCCGACACTAGTTGCGCCCAAACCACAAGAGCCGTTGGTGCTATATCTAGCGGCACCAAATCAAGTGGTCAGTGTTGCTCTAGTGGCGTAGAGGGAGGTCAACAAAGAGATAGTGGCAACGGCAGGACTGGCGGACAGTGAGCCCGAGCTCCCCCCAGCAAGGCCTGGCTCCGGTAAGGCAAGGCCCCCGGCAGGGCCTGACGCCGGTGGGACAGGGCCTGCACAGTCAGATGAAGTGGTGCAGAAGAAGAAGATGATGCAGCACCTAGTTTACTTTGTCAGCTCCCTCTTGCAGGGGGCTAGGTAAAGGTACTCCGGTGTGCAGAAACTGTTCTTTGGCCACCTTATGGCCTGGAGGAAGCTGCGTCATTACTTCTAAAGCACACAAGATTACCGTTGTCATCTGTCTCCCGTTGTAACGAATACTGCACAACCCAGATGCAACGGGGAGGATTGTGGAATGGGCCTTGGAGCTGTCGAGCTTTTGTTTAAAGTTTGAAAGCACCTCAACGATCCAGAGCAGGGTCTTGGCGGAGTTTATTGCAGAATGGACCTCGACGCCCGACGAAGAAATCCAGCAGAGCGCTCTTCCCGGCAAGGAAACAAGTCATAGCTGGGTTATGTACTTTGATGGGGCTTTCTCACTGCAAGGTGCTGGTGCTGGTATGCTGCTCGTCACACAAACAGGAGAGCACCTCAAGTATGTAATCCAGATGCACTTTCCCAAGGAGATGACGACAAACAACACTGCTGAATACGAGGGATTGCTTGCCGGTCTCAGGATCACGGCAGACCTCGGGGTCAAAAAGCTCATCATCAGGGGTGATTCACGGCTTGTCGTCAGGCAGGTCAACAAGGATTATCAAAGCCCGTTGATGGAAGCGTACGTGGATGAGGTGAGGAAGCTGGAGGAGCGCTTTGACGGTATATAGGTGGAGCCTGTCCCCCGAGCGGAGAACAGCATCGCCGACTACCTATCAAAGCGTGCTGCCCTCAAACTGCCTATGGAACCAGGTACTTTTGTGCTTCAGTTAACTCAATCCTTCGTTGAGCCATCAACAGAGCAAAACAAGCGAAGGAAATCAGGCCCCTGCATGTACTTTCCCACCGAGCTCCCTGGAGCCGCTGACGAAGATGTTGCCGTGGACACTGAGCCTGCCGTGGCGCAACCGACTCCGGCAGGGCGTCAAGCCCTGGCCGTAGAGACGGGCGTTCCCACGACAGAGGAGATGTCTTTAGTCCTTGCTGTCGAGCCCCAGGCTCCGGCATGGGCACAACATACCGTCCAATTCCTCCAAACAGGGGAGCTTCCTGAGGAGCAGGAAGAAGCGGAGAAAGTAGCCCGTTGGTCTGCCCTATACCAGTTCGTTGACAACGTTCTATACAGAAGGAGACCAAACAGAGTGAAATTAAAGTGCATTCCCTAGGAGGAAGGACTAGAGCTGTTGGCGGAGATACATGGAGGCATATGTGGCTCCCACATAGGGTCAAGGGCCCTTGCTGGCAAGGTTTTCTGACAAGGTTTCTTCTGGCCCACTGCCCTCCAGGATGCAACGGCGCTAGTAACCAAGTGTGAAGCGTGGCAGTTCCATTCAAAGAAGCATCATCAACCAGCTCAAGCCCTTCAAACAATCCCTCTCTCCTGGCCGTTTTCGATCGGGGGCTTTGAGTACTTGTACATTACCATCGACAAGTTCACAAAGTGGCCGGAGGTGGAAGCAGTGAGGAAGGTGACAACGCAATCAGCCGTCAAATTCTTCAAGGGGCTAGTCTGCCGCTTTGGTGTGTCCAATAGGGTCATCACCGACAACGGCATGCAGTTCACAAGCCACACCTTCATGCAATACATCGAAGACCTCGGCATCAAGGTATGTTTCGCTTCCGTGGCACACCCATGAAGCAACAGCCAAGCGGAGAGGGTGAATGCTGAGGTACTGCGAGGCCTGAGGACAAAGAGTTTTGACAGGCTGCACAAGAGGAGAAGGCGCTGGATTGATGAATTGTCGGTGGTTCTTTGGTCAATCAGAGCGACGACAGATTGAGCCACCAGCCAGACACCCTTTGTCCTGGTGTACAGGGTAGAGGCATTTCTCCCCATGGAACTCATATATGGGTCACCTCGAGTGCTCGCTTATGACAAGCTTGAGAAAGAGCGATTGCGGCAAGATGACGCAATGCTCATCAAGGAAGATCATCTTCGGGCAGCTGTGAGAGCAGCATGCTACCAGCAAGCTTTGCGCCGCTATCATAGCCGCAAGGTTCATGCCTGAAGCTTTGAGGAAGGCAACCTTGTTCTTTGGCGCGTTCAATCGGCCAAGAATTCCAACAAGTTGACACGGAGGTGGGAAGGCCCTTATCGGGTAATACGAGTCACCAGGCCCGGCGTAGTCCGCCTAGTGACCGAAGATGACGTACCAGTGAGCAACTCTTGGAACATCGAGCATCTTCGTAAGTTTAACCCATAAGGCGCGGTTGCCGGGCTCCCCGGCAAGCCACCTTTCTGTACAAGCCTTTCCGGCAAGACATGTAACCCTTTATGCAAAGCCAGGCGCAGACCCTGAGCATAAATAAATGAAGCGATGGCGCCCTAAGTTATAGCATGCATGCTAGGTTGAGTCTCTCCCTTGGTTAGGGTTGATAGTGCTTAGCAGCGACTAACCCCTAGCATAGAGATTGAGTGTGCGTCTCTCTATTCCTTTCCGTCTACTTTTTGTTCACAGGGAACATGAGCATTTCTGCTGAGCTGAATGAAAGAAAGAGAGTGAGTCGGCACTCCAACCCCGGCAGCCAAGGTTGTCGGGGGCTGAAGACACAAGGGTCCACCCACGGCAATCCAGAGTTGCCGGGGAGGGGCTACAGATTTAGATAAGTCTTTTGTCCCCTGTCTCATATTCCTGTACAAAATTGGGGCGTATGAAGCCTCACTTTATTCCTAGGACCCCTTTTTCTTTTACCCAAGAATTATTTCTTGGGTCGGAGTCTGGTTGTAGCCATGGTGACAAGGAAGCAAGCGTAGGGCCTTAACCCTACTTCGTCTCTGCCTCCGCCAAAAGCGTGAGTGCGGTCAAATGAAGTAAGGGAGTGGCAAGGCCTGTTGCCGGGCGTCAATGTTTATATTAAAAATAACAAGGATTCGTTCCTTGGTATGGGCTTCGCTCACACACAAAGAACCCGGCAAGCACCCTTTTTCATTAATACGTCCCATACAGGTACAATTCATATGGAATGTAAGCATGAGCAAGGTGATTACAAGTTTTAAATTCAACTAAGGCCCGTGGGCTTACAAGCGAAAAAGAGATAAGGTGCCCGTAATCCTTTTCTTGTCCCTCTCCTCGGGAAACAGAACAAGAAAGAAAGAGGGCAAAAGAAGTGCCTAGGCAAGGTACGAGTAGCAGAAGGCATCAAGAGAACATATCGGCGGCCGCCCAGGAGAGGGCTGGTGATGATGGTGCCAGGAGAAGAGCTGGAAGATGAGGCAGCGGGTCGCCGATATGATACGAAGGCGTCGGTGCCATCGTACTCTGACTTGATGGCCCGCCACCCGCCTTCTTCGCCTTCTCCAGCCTCCCCATGCGGACCGCCCAAGGAGGCGACCCCGAGAAGTTCAAGGAGCTGGCCCCACTAGGAGAAGGGGCCAGTTGCAGATGTTGCTGCTGCCAGTGCCGCCCATGGATGGCGGGCCCGACGCCTAGTTGGACCTGTCATCCCCTCGCCTGCTACTGTCATCGTCGATGTCACTGTCCTCCTCGTCGCTCCCGCTCGAGGAAGAGTCTTCGTCATCGGAGGAGCTCTCCACGCAGCACTTCAAGCGAGTCCCAAAGTCTCCAAAGACCTTGACGGATAGTAGGTCGTTCCCAATTAGTTTGAAATAGAGAACGAGCCCTGGCGTCAGGCTGTGGATGTGAGCGAAGGTCTTCCAGCCACGGCGGAGATACATGACATGAGGGGCTGGGAAGTCAACATCAACCCATGTGCCGCTATTCCCGCAGCCCCTCATATGCAATCTCGGAGTCTGCGGCGGGTCGAGCTCCACCTCCCCAGTGAATGGAGTGGGGAGGCGAAGAGGACGACGTGCTGGCCGGCGTAGCCTGATGAAGAATTCGTGAGGCTGGTCCCCAACATGGCACTCCATTGGGGGAGGGACCGCCGGCGGAGGCGAGGCCGATGCGCCGCCACGCCTCCTCTTCTCTGAGTGCCACGGCGACCTCGGCCTTGCTCCCTCCCCCGTCCCCTCGTGGACGGCTCCGCTGCCACTGGCTCTTGGGAGGAAGGGGTGCGTTGTCGAGTAGCGAGCCTCAACGCCATCGCCGAAGCACCGGCGTGACCTCTCGTCATTGCGGAAGGGAGAAAGAAGCCAACGAGAGGGAAGGCGGATGGCGAAAGAATGAGAGGTGTCGTCCCTCCCCCTCCCCTCCTTATAAAGGGGCGGGATCAGTGCGTGGGTGTCGACCCATGGGCGCACCTTCCCATATTCCATGCGCCTCTCGCCCACCCTGCATCGTGCATGTAGAGTATGTGGCGCAAGGTGTGGGCATAGTGGGAAACATGGAACGACGGTTCCAAGGCGGATGAAGAAAATGAGCAACGGCCCTCCAGTCTTAAAGGGACACGCAAGCCGCCTCTTTACTATTCACCACAGGATGATGCAAGCACGCTACAGTCACCCCATGCACGCCCCCCCCCCCTACGTCATGCATTCAACGCGGGTCGTGGGGAAGTGCAGCGGGCGGAAAACTAACCACGGTAAAAGAATTGGCCCCGCTTGCCCGCGCACCGTTCTGGGCCTAGCCCAATAACGCGTTGCGCTTATGTGTGGTCCAGACCCGGGGGCTCCTGTCGGTGTACAGAAGTAGGGGCTCTACTTTGTACCCCTTTACGAGTGCACTGGCAGTCAGAGCCGCGCCCACGGCCACACTTAGCGGGGCAGGGGAGGGGATCCGAAGACACAACACATGCAAAGTAACGCTAAGGCCAAAGACACAAATACGAAGAGCAATAAGGCAAGGCAAACTCCCCTGGCGAGACACTTGCCGGGTGGCTTCCGCAGCCCCGGCAAGGGCCTTGCCGGGGCAACTTTCCCAAATGCCAGCAGAGTGCGCCACCATTGAGCCCGAAGTCCCCAATATCATCAACCATGTTGGAACCAAGGCTCGGGTGGCACCTCCACGATGGCATGCAGATCTTTGTGAAGATCATGAATGCTCCAGATCAGATGCGGACCAGAAGACGGTGATCCTCGGCAAGACTCCTGCCAAGGAAATCCACAAGACCTCCGGCAAGATCCTTGCCGGGGGAGACCACGACGCCACGGCAAGACCCTTGCCGGGGCCCCGGCAAGGCCCTTGCCGAAGACATCAACTAGGTCACGGCCAGGCCTGCGCCCGCCAAAGTTCCACTGCTGTTTCCATGTAGCTGCCAGCCCAGCCAACCAGGCTGGCACCTGCGTGGCAATGTGTGGCCTTCAGACCAAATCAGCAAGCACCTGCGTGGTGGCATTCAGATCTTCGTGAAGACGCTACCACGACGCCACCTCACCAGCCAACCAGCCTACATGGCGCCACCCTCCCCACTGGCCTCGAGGCGTGTCGTGGTAAGGCTACGCAGCAACTAAGCAAGGGGACACCGAAGGGGCGCATTTAATGCATCTTGTCCCGTAACGACAAGCGATAAGCTTGTATGATGTACCCTTTCCACCTCCTGTGTGCCACTGTGGCATCCCCTTTTCCTATAAAAGGAGGCCCGAGGCGTACTCGAGGGGGATTCGGCTCTTTTGGGCAAGTCACACACCATAGCTAGCTCAAGAACATTCAAATATACACCAAAGCAGGACTAGGGTATTGCGCGCTCTTGCGGCCCGAACCTGGGTAAACGATTTTTGTGCTGGCTCTTAGACCTACTCTCCTCGCAACCCCGCCCCCGCCGACAACAGTAGGGATTCCAGTGATCCCATAGGTGTCGTTCCCATCGACATTGAGTTGCTCAAATTGTTAGACACACTTTGGCTTGCCTAAGGGAATCTTGCCACACTTTTTGTGTCTATGACATGTGGGGTTCACTGCTAATAAAAAATTTCTTGTCTTAGGTGTGGCTAGAACCAAACACCCACCTAACTTGGTCAAATTTTCCTAAGGTGAGGTGTGGCAATATGTGGCTGGAAACCAAATAGCCCCTACATCATTGAAAACTATGTTCAAATACAAATCAAACGATATACTTTTTTCTAACATGCACTAACATTTTGTTAGTTAAATCTTTGGTCAAAAATTTAGCATCAATACAAGGGGGCCCAATAAATATTGTACTCTCACATTTTGTTTTGAGGATACTGCCACATACTCCTTCCGTTCCCAAATATAAGTCTTTTTTAGAGATTCTAACAAGTGACTACATACGGAGTAAAATGAACGAATCCATACTTTAAAATATGTCTACATACATCTGTATGTTGTAGTCCATTTGAAATGTCTAAAAAGACTTATATTTAGGAATGGAGGGAGTAGAAAATATAAATAATAATGCATGTAGGGAAGCCCACGTTTCCGATAATTTTAGTCGTGGGCTTGTTCACAATTTTTACGAGGGGGTGCTTGTTCATTTAATTGAGGGTCTTGTACCAGACTTGAACGATACAAAGGGCGACATGGAACACTGTGACACCACTTGGAATAAGCGGGTAGCTATCTCAAAAAACAATCAACAACTATAAAATGGCGTCCTGACACGTACACAATTTTAAACGATTGTTTTTATGGAGTGAAAAAGGAAAACTACCCCACTACGTATATATGGGCTGAAGCCTCCGTGCTTGCTTGCTAGGGCTGCTCTATTCACACACTCTCATCCTCTCCAGATCTAAACAAGATAGCGGTGGTAACACTGTCTTTCTCCCTTCAGAAAACACTATATTTCTATCCTCACCACTGGTTACAGATCCGGAAGTATCCCCCTCCGCTAGTGAAGGGGAGGAGGGGCAGCGTTTAGGTCGCAATCGACAGCGAGGGCGGAGACCCGCTGCCGGCCGCACCGTTATCTCTGGCCGAGCACCGGCGCGAGGTCCTCCGATCCCTTCGTCGTTGGCCTAGTGTGGGTTGATCTGGCCTCCCGCTGCCCACCTATCCACATCCCGACGACCTTCAGGTATATCTTCCTTCGAAACCGCCTTAGCTCTACTTCCTCAGCTCGCTACGTCGCTGCATGTGCATCATTTTCTACCTCTCAGCCCCTCTTGATCGGATGGTCCAACGTCACCTTTTTTCTATTGTTAGAGGTAAACCTACTTCATGGAGTTGAATCTTGTACTTGGTTCAAACAAGAAATAAAGTGGGGGTGGGGGAATTTAGTATGTACATCGGACCTGGTACAAATAGGAAGGAAAGGGGGTGAACATAGTGCAGACTGGTCATCCAACCGGTCTCTTGGTCGTAAAGGGAAATATAGGGGTAACGTTGTACACAATGGTATGACCAGGACTAGATTTGTTATCCACACATAGGATTAGGTGGCTAGAGTGGAAAAAAATGGGACCAACCCAGATATGTTTCTTGGATGTTTGTTTCTCGGGGCAACAAACTCCGAATCACCACTTTATGCCCATGTTTAGGTACATGGTGCTGGACTGCTGGTGCACCCACTGTCCCATGCCTTTATACCAAATATTTAGTTGTTCTTAATCTAATTCCCCTGGTAAAATGAAGCCATGCCACTATTATAAGCCATGACAACTTTAGCCAAATGTTTTTGCCTGTAATTGTTTGAGACTCTGACTGTTTCCTCTGTAGCTTTTTGCGCAAACAAGGATATCCATTTCACCTGGTTGTTGTTGTGAACTTTTGGTGCACTGCACAAAACACTTTTTAAAAGAAGTGACTATTGTGTTGTTTAAATGGAATGTCAGAATGGAACAATTGGTTAATTTTAGTGGAACTGCACAAAGGGAGATCTGTGTCCCAATCCTCATCATCCATAACCTTCCTTTAGGTAAGAATGATATTTAATACATGTGTTCATCTCTATTTTGCGACTGCCATGAGAAAATAATGCTATTTTTTACTAGTATACTTGTATTCCCTCACTGACCAAACCAATTCTGAAATAGAAGGCCAATCATGTACTTGGTTTCACCAACTGGTGAGGAGAAAGACAAACAGAGCATGAAGAGGAAGAAGAAGAAGAATAAACAGTGCTAAGGTGATCTTGCTGAAGCCAGAGGCCTCAGTCGAGGTCATTCAAGGGCTCTGACAAAGTCTACCATACATGTGAGATGATCCTCCAGGGAGACCTTCCACTTCTGCTGTCTCTCCTCCTAGGTTACTTAATTAATTAGGAGTACTTAAGTACCACTAATTTATTGTTGCCTAATTTTCCTGTCGGAGTTAAACAAATCTTTAGTAGCACCCTATGTTGAATCATGTACGTGTGTATGTTTGTCTATGGAGGTGAATCGTGTGGTGGAGCAGGGAGGGAATATTATTAGTGTCATGACATAATAGTGCTATTGTTTTGCATGTCAATTTATGGCCATTAGTTTAATGAGGCAATGTTTTGCGTATTGTCCATCGTGAATTTGATGCTACTGTTAGAGTAATATGCTAATGTCTTTCTATCCTTTCTCACTAAGATAATGAAGGTTTCACCTTGTTCCTACTTATGCAAACAGGGGTCATGTTATGCCAATCATACATTTTAGTGGAACTACACAAGACAATACAATGAACTGTATCCCAGTTAGTGCTTTAACTCTGCTGGAAGTTCTTGATAATCTTTCGATATAATCTCAGCACTGGCAAACAAGAGTGATTTCAACCATACATTTGAAGTGCACAAAAATATATACTATTGAGTGATTCTAGTGAGTGCTTTATCATCTCTTATGGGACTACATGAATAAGCTTTTTTCCTCAGGTTGGTACCGGCCTAAGGCCTTCATCCATATTAGTTTGTTGTCATCTCTATTTGTATCGTGCTACTGTCATGAGAAACAACTTTATCTTTGCACATTAAAGTTTTGCAACCTATGATACATGGCAATGCTTTGAGTGTTGAGATAATTGGCACAAAATAAATAAACTAATACCTCTCTTTAAGCAAGACTACTATGTTGCTAACTTTACCCATTAAGATAATGAGGGTTCTTCTATTTGTTAGTGTACTATTACAGTAATCTCACTCTCTCAATATATGTGCCAACAGGGATGCTCGATTTTGGTGGAACTGCACAAAAACTTTGGGTGCTTCATTGCCTCGACAGCTACCTTCCATTCCTATCAGTCTCTAATATGGGCTTGCTTCCTTCCTTTGCTGTCATCGCTTCACTTATCTTGGCTTCCAGTCAAAGGAAATAGTAATTGATATGCTACCTCACACAGGTTGGTACTGGTCTTTATCCTGATTATTATGCTTGTCATATGTATTGGTAATTAGGTATTGTGCTACCGTTTGTCGATTATATAAAGGAGTAACTTGGATCCTGAACTCGCAGGCTAATCATTACATTGGGTGATTTCAGTAGAACTGCACAAAAAGATTAGATGGAGATATACTTATGTTGCTGCTATGTACTCCAAAGTTCACTCAGACAAGCATCGATGTTGACAAGAAGAAGTGCTTATATCAACCGGCTTCAACCAGTTGTCAAATTCCAAGTATTAGGAGAGAGAACGCCAAAAATATTGCTTGGCGCATAGCGCAGAAAAACACAGTCCACTCTTTGGTCCCAACTTGTGCCTTTTGGTTATCGGCACATATGGTAGCGAACTGTATGGCATGGACTCTAAAGATTCCAGAATAGTTGGTTGGTGCGTATATTCATCTGGCACTTAATCAGTCTGCACACCAGGGTGGTTCATTTTCTCAACCGCCTCCTTTCTTGTCTATGATGTAGAATTTTGGCAAGCTACAGGACCAAGATGAGCCAGTAAACTTGTTGGATGAAAGTAGTGGCCAAGTTTCTCAAACCTCCCTCGGCACGAGGCCTCTATTTGAGGATAAACCTACAAGAAAAGTTCAGATTGTCTGTGCTGCCTCTTATGCACTCAAAATTTTACTAGTACAAGCATTTATTTTAGCAAGAAGTACCTCCGACTGAACACCATTTACCAGTTTGTACCCTAGGTAATTAAAGTTCGTCCATGGATGATATTGGCTGCGATCTCAATCATTTGGATGCATAAACATACTGAACATGTGTATGTCTGAATCTTTTTGTGAATTATCTATTAATATCGTCGTGTGATCTATCAATCATTTCGATGCATAGACATGTTGAACTTGTCTATATGTGAATCTTTTGAGTTGTTGATTGTGAATGTTGGCTATGAATATGAACGTGTCCTGTGAACCTGAGTTTGATACAAATGTTTACCTTTTCTGTTGTACTTGTGTGAACTTGTTAGTATGCCTACTGTGGGATTTGTGACGTGTGGGTGTCAACGGCACACCTTCTTCCCGAGAAGAATTGCACCTGCTTTGTTAGGGTAGCAATGGTGCGTCAGCTCTTTTTAATATTTTTGCTCTATCTTCCCCCTCCCCCGCTCAACCCCTGTCGTAATGTTTTCGGCCTCAAAACAAACATAGTACCGCATCGTTTTTGGGGCTTGATGAAAATCGAATGTTGGTTTCTATAGGTTGGCCCGCCCAGCAAATGGGCTGCTGGTCCACCATGGACTCGGAGGCTAAATATACAAGTAGTATTGTGCAGAGGCAAGTAAAAAAACGCCATGGAGAACCATGCACTGAAGAAAAAAATCGCTCCTGATGTGCTTCTTCAGTCGCGCCGCCGGCCCCCTCTTTAATCGAGTTCGCTTGGGGCTCTAGCTGGTATCATTTTTTTTCAGAGGGCGAACAAGTATCAGCTAGGCCTAGGTTTTGTTTTTTAACATGCGTAGCCCACGACATATGGAGATAGTGGTTTCAACTTATTTTTTGAGGTCCATACCGGCCTATGGGCTTTTTCTTAAAGATCGGCAGCCTAATGTATTTTTTAACAAAACGCAGATCTCTGTTCTATTTATCTATATATAAGAATAATAATGTTGTGTCCAATTTATGTTTTCCCTTCGAACCACATTATATATATATTTATATTATTACTATTATCGTATATTTTATAGAGACTTATATATACATTATAAAAACATCCCACGTTAACTTATAAAAGTAAATGTTTAGCAGAAGTTGGCAGGGAAAATCCTGGTTGTTTTTGTCTCACAAGCATGGAAAATCCTGGTGATTGCGTACAAAAGCTTGCGAAGATTTTAAGGACCAATGTAATAATAACGCGCTCATTTTTATTTTGAGAAATAACTCGCAATATATATATAATGTGTCACTCCGGTTTATTTTTTGATATTAATTGCTCCTTCTAACCTAACATTATATATAGAACGAGCCCAACTAATTCTTGTATTTCAAGAAAGTGCAAATGGGCTGGGATTTCTTAGAAAATATAAATGGATCGCATTGATGTGAAATTATTTGTTCACCCAGCCCATCAAATGGATTGTACATTCTAGAAAACATGGGTTCAATAGATGCCACATTTTTCCAGGCTGACATGTGGGGCAATAGGTCAAAGCCTATGAAGGGCATTGTCAACTTGGTAAACAAATGATTATGACATCCACAGCCATTGGATTTATATCCAACAGCCGGCATGCACCTTCAATCTCTCGTCTTCTTCCTCCAGCATCGCCGGGACCGCCTGGCTGGCCTCTAGCGGCTAGCAGCTCTGCTTAGCATGCATCGCTATGAAGCGCTACCCCGCCGCCGGCCAAGCTATCCCTCCACCCCTCCACACCTCCTGTTATTCTCCACCGACTGTAGCCCCACGCCGCACCAGAACTAGTTATAACCCTTCTCCTCCTCTCAATCAGCGACTCCACTTTCACATCTTCCCATCTCCAGGTCATCCCCGTCCGGGGCCTCGCCGTCGTCCACCGCCTCGTTGCCCTCTGTGTGGCGTGGTCAACAAACGAGAGTCATTGGAAGAGGAATGTACGTGAAGAACCTGACGCCTAGGACCCATGATGTCCATGGTCGCATGCAAGGAAAGTTCCTCCTTATTAAGATGAAAAAATGTTTCCTCCCCCTGACAGCTAGGACCCACCGGTTGTATCTTCGCACGGAGGGAAGTGCCTCCTTGTTATGCGAAAAAATTATTCCTCCTGTTGACAGATGGGACCCGTCAGATTTGGTGGCTGACTTGTGGGCCTACTAAGAGGACGTGTACGCAGGGCTTTGTCAACTTAATCAACAAATGATTCTAGCAGGTGGACCGTTGGATGTTAATCCAACAGCCACCCTCATTCTTAAACCTCTATTCTTGCTCCTATCTCTCGTGGGCGGCACCATGGTAGTGCTGCCGCACACCCGAAGCAGTCAAGTTTCCCAATCCTCTTCATCTGCAACTCCACTGCTGCGTCTTCCCCATCTCCAGGTCGTTCTAGTCTGGGACCTCGCTGTCGTCCACCGGCCTTGGTATGCTTGGAATGGTGTGGTCAACATGGTCAACAACCGAGAGTTATCGGAAGATGACTATACGTGAGAGGCTGACAGTGGGGACGCACCACGCCCATGGACGCATGCATGCGACTGCGTCATTTTTACCCTAAAAAATAATTTTCTCCCCCTGGCTGATGGGACCCACCAGCTACATCTTTGCATGGAAGGAAGTGCGTCCATATTACAGGCAAAAAAATGATTCACCCCCTAACTGCCGGGACCCACCAGCTACATCTTCACACGCAAGGAAGTGCCTGATAGTCGGGACCCACCTGGTCGAAGCGTACGTAGTGTTGTCATTCTGGTCGCGAACATGTACGTACATACGACCGGTCTGTCTGCAGGCTGCAGCGATGAACCGTGGCCGTGTAAGGAAGGGCACGTGTCATAGTAGAGGCGCGCACGTGTCGTAGTAGAGGCGCGCACGTAGCATGTACACGTACATACAACAGCCAGGGTGCAAGAGGGAAAATACGGCCCGTACGTACATACGGGCGGGATCTCGAGCATGTACTCACGAATATATATACAGAGGCTAGGGCTTGTGTACATGGAGAGGCAACGGACGGCAGCAATGGCATCATGTTCAGCAGGCAGCAAACCGGCTGGGTTGGAACGGAGAAACAACATCATGTTCATTGGGAGGCAACCGACTGGGTCGGAATACATCGTGTTCATCGGGAGCCAATCGGCTTGTACAGAACAGCCAATGGAATCGAGGCCTGGTGTACCGTAGAATGGAGGAAACGGCCTTGTGTTTGACTGGCCATGGTCAAAACGGGATCTTGGTCATCGGGAGGGGTCTGGCTTACCACAAAATGGAGGAAATGGACTTCTCTTGGACCTCCTACGGTCGAAATGGGGTCCTGTTGATCGGGAGGAGTGTGGCGTACCGCAAAGCAGAGGAAACAAACTTGTATTGGAGCGCTACGGTCGAAACGGGGGTCCTGTTCATCAGGAGGGGTGTGGCGTACTGCAAAACGGGACTCTGCAGATACTGTTCATCTCCACCGTCGACCTCCTCCAGCCTCCACGAGCTACTGTTCATCCACCATCGACCTCCTCCAACCTCCACCTATGACTGTTCATCCACGGGCTCCTGTTCATCCAGCCTCCACTGCGCGCACCTCCACCGGCTACTGTTCAACCAGCCCTCTCCACCTGGTCTTGTTCAACAACCCCTCCACGGGCTACTGTTCATCCAGCCCTCCATCGGCTACTCTTCAACCAGCCCTCCATGGGGTCATGTTCATCCAGCCCTCCACGGGGACCTATTCATCCACCCCCCCCCCAACTGGCTAGATCGATCGGGGTCCTGTTCATCCAGCGGCAACACCACAGGGTCCTGTTCATCCAGCGGCAACACCATGGGGTCCTGTTCGTCCAACCCCCCACCAGGAACTATTCATCCAACCCCCCCCCCAACAAGGCTCACTATTCATCTAGAGGCAGCATTGATCGGCTTCAGTTAGCAGCAATAGCAATGGAATCGCTCGATCGGGTTTAGTTAACAGCCATCGATCGGTCGCTCGGGTTCAGTAACGCGTAGCCTGTAGTGCAATCGCTCGGGTTCAATTAGGCGAATGCCTCGTTCGGGTTCAGTTAGATCCCAACGCCTCGCACCCACGCGCATACATGTACGAGAGAAACGTGCATCGCTCGGCCCCCGGCCACCCACCGTAACCGGGAACTCCTCAAAATTTTCCTCGCCCTCGCTGCTACCACGGTTTTTTTCCGTCATGGACGGCCCAAAGAATGTCATGTAGCTGCATCACCGGCCCGCCCAGGTCGAAAAGCCCATTTTCTGTCATGATTTTTTGTCATAGAAGTAGGAGCCCACCACATCTATGATGATACCGGGTTTTGTCACAATTATCGTCATAGAAGTGTCATAAGCATGACAGAAAAAAATTGTTTGGCCCAAAATGTCATGGATGTGTGTTTTTTTAGTGTCGCCATGCATCACGTAGTGCACACCCACGTGAGCGGAATACCCTCTCAGTGGTGTACACGAACGATCTAGTGTCGGTGGAGATCTCCATTCAAACTATGGAGCAGTTCCTTGCCAAGGACAACTACCAAGTGGTCGGCTTCGACCTCGAGTACACCATCGGTCGTGCCGGGCACTATAAGAAGGTTGACGTCGCCCAATTGTGCATGCAACATGATGTCCTCGTCTACCACTACCACCTGGCCACAAGGCCTTGCGAGCATTTCTCTAGGCTTATCAACAGCTCCGACTACAATTTTCCTATGGTCAACACCACCAACGATCTAAGAGCACTCAAGGTTTTGGGCTTGAAATGTCGGAATCTTGTCAACATCCAGGACCACTACAAGGTATGGGCCAGCGACAACAACAAACTGAACTACCTGGTTGACCTCGCCTCGGCCATCATCGACCCCTACTACATGAAGATGAAGGATGAGAGCAAGAAGGAAAAGAAAGCCTGGCACAGTGTTTGGCATGAGACACTGGATGAACAATATGTCAAGTTGATACGTCTCCAAGTATCTATAATTATTGATGTATTCATGCCATGTTTATAAAATTTTTACATGATTTTGGTATGATTTGATTAGAACTAACCCGGACTGACGCTGTTTTCCAGCAGAACTACCGTGGTGTTGTTTTTGTGCAGAAATAAAAGTTCTTGGAATGCGCTGGAAATTAACGGAGATTTTTTCTGGAAAATAATAAAAATACTAGAATGAAGAGTTACCGGAGGGGAGGCCCATGGGTCCCACGAGGTTGGAGGGCGCGCCCACCCCCCTGGGGCGCGCCCCTGTGCCTCATGGAATTCCCGTGGGGCCCCCTGGCTTGTTCTCGACGCCAACCTCTCCTATAAATCCCCAAACCTCCAGAAAATAATCTAGATCGGGAGTACCGCCGCCTCAAGCCTCTGTAGCCACAAAAAACCAATTGGGACCCTGTTCCGGCACCCTACCGGAGGGGAGATCCATCACCGGTGGCCATCTTCATCATCCTGGCGCTCTCCATGACAAGGAGGGAGTAGTTCACCCTCGGGGATGAGGGTATATACCCGTAGCTATGTGTCTCATATCTCTCTCTCTCTCTCTCTCTCTCTCGTGTTCTTGATATGGCACGATCTTGATGTACCGCGAGCTTTGCTACTATAGTTGGATCTTATGATGTTTCTCCCCCTCTATCTTCTTGTAATGGATTGAGTTTTCCCTTTGAAGTTATCTTATCAGATTGAGTCTTTAAGGATTTGAGAACACTTGATGTATGTCTTGCGTGGGATACCCGTGGTGACAATGGGGTATTCTATTGATTCACTTGATGTATGTTTTGGTGATCAACTTGCGGGTTTCGTGACCTTGGGAATCTGTGCATAGGGCTTGGCACACGTTTTCATCTTGACTCTCTGGTAGAAACTTTGGGGCACTCTATGAAATTCTTTGTGTTGGTTCAATAGATGAATCTGAGATCGTGTGATGCATATCGTATAATCATACCCGCAGATACTCTAGGTGCCATTGGAGTATCTAGGTGACATTAGGGTTTTGGTTAATTTGTGTCTTAAGGTGTTATTTTACTACGAACTATAGGGTTGTTTGTGACACTTATAGGAATAGCCCAATGGACTGATCGGAAATAATAACTTTGAGGTGGTTTCGTACCCTACAATAATCTCTTAGTTTGTTCTCCGATATTAGTGACTTTGGAGTGACTCTTTGTTGCATGTTGAGGGATAGTTATATGATCCAATTATGTTGTTATTGTGGAGAGAACTTGCACTAGTGAAAGTATGAACCCTAGGCCTTGTTTTGAAGCATTGCAATACCATTTTCGCTCACTTTTATCATTAGTTACCTTGTTGTTTTTATATTTTCATATTACAAAAATGGAAAAACCTATATCTACCATCCATATTGCACTTGTATCACCATCTCTTTGCCGAACTAGTGCACCTATACAATTTACCATTGTATTGGGTCTGTTGGGGACACAAGAGACTCTTTGTTATTTGGTTGCAGGGTTGCTTGAGAGAGACCATCTTCATCCTATGCCTCCTACGGATTAATAAACCTTAGGTCATCCACTTGAGGGAAATTTGCGACTATCTTACAAACCTCTGCACTTGGATGCCCAACAACGTCTACAAGAAGAAGGTATATCTTTAGATCTTGGAATCGAATCATTTAGTTTATTTTCTTATCACTAGTTTAGTATATAAAATAAAACTACAAAAAATGGAATTGAGGGCGCCTCATATGCTTCATCTTTTTAATGTCTTTCGTGAAAATAAGGATTCTGACAATTGTGCCAAAGTGTTAGAAGAAGAATGCATTAAAATGTTTGGCACTAAATCTTTGAAGGATGAGCATGATTGCAATGTTGTTAGTATGAATTCCTTGAATATCCATGATGCTAATGATATGCAAAGCCACAATCTAGGGAATGCTATGTTTGATGAAGATGATATGTTTTGTCCCCCAAGTTTTGATGAGCAAATTTATTATGATGAAAGGATGCCTCCTATTTATGATGATTATGTTGATGAAAGTGGGTTAGGAAGAGTGTCAACATTAGGAAGTAATGATCCCGCTATTTTGGAGGGTGTTGAATCTTATTGTGATAATTATGAAAGTGGATTTGGAGAGGTCATGACTTTATTTAGTGATGAGTCCACTATTTCGGAAGAGGTTCCAATTGATTATGAGAACAAAGTTGCTACCTATGATTATTATTGTGATGATATGTATGCTATAAATAATAATGATAACCATGAAACTTGTAATCTTGATTTTAATTTTACATTGGATTATGCCTCACATGATAGTTATTTTGTTGAGTTTGCTCCCACTACTATTCATGAGAAGAAATTTGCTTATGTGGAGAGTAATAAAATTTCTATGCTTGTAGATCATGAAAATAATACTTTATGTGATGGTTATATTGTTGAATCCATTCATGATGCTACTGAAAATTATTATGAGGGAGGAATATATGCCTGTAGCAGTTGCAATAATATCAAGTTTCCTCTCTATGTGCTTAAAATCTTGAAGTTATGCTTGTTTTGCCTTCCTATGCTAGTTGATTCTTGTTCCCATAAGTTGTTTTCTCATAAAATCCCTAGGCATAGTAAGTGTGTTAGGCTTAAATGTGCTAGTCATATTCTTCATGATGCTCCCATTATGTTTCAATTCTTATCTTTCTAGTGAGCATCATTGAAATCATCGTGCCTAGCTAAAAAGGCATTAAAGAAAAGCGCTTATTGGGAGACAACCCAACATTTACCCTTACTGTTTTTGTGTGTCGACATGATTAAGCAACTGTAATAATCATGTTTTATAGCTTTTGTTTCAATAAAGTGTCAAGTAGAACCTTTGGGAAGACTTGGGTGAAAGTTAATGCGGTGTTGCTGTAAAAAACAGAAACTTTAAACTCGTGAGAATAATTGTCATTTTTAACAGAAGAGTGATTTTAACTTAATTGTTTTTGCATGAGATTAATAGAAAAATTCCTCACATCCACCAATTTATTTATGAATTTTTGGAGTAACAGAAGTATACGAGAGTTACAGATTACTACATACTATTCTGTTTTTGACAGATTCTGTTTTCTATGCGTTGTTTTCTTATTTTGATGAATCTATGTGTCGGTGTACTAAAGTAGGGGCACTTCTTTGTACCCCTTACTTGTGCACGGACAGAGCCGCGTCCATGGCCACACTTAGCAGGGCAGAGGGAGGAGTCAAAGCTGCAAAATGGTCAAAGCAGCGCCAAGACACAAAGACGAAGAGCAAGAAGGCAGGACCGGCTCCCCCGACAGAACCTTTGTTGGGGCAGCCTCCGTAGCCACGGCAAGGGCCTTTGCCGGGGCAACTTGTCCAACGCCAGTGGGGCGCGCCACCCTTGAGACCCAGGTTTTCCGACACCACTAACCACGTTGGGACCAAGGCTCGGGAGGCGCCTCCGTGATGGCATGCAGATCTTTGTGAAGATCATAAACACTAGAAGCCAGGTGAGGATAAGAAGACGACGAACCTCGGCAAGATCCTTGCCGAGGAAACCCACAAGACCTCCGACAAGATCCTTGTTGGGGACGACCGCGACGCCATGGCACGACCCTTGTTGGGGCCCCGGCACGGCCCTCGCCGAGGATGTCCGCGGGGCCACCGCCAGGCCCATGCCCGCCAAGTTTCCACCGCCGCTCCCATGCAGCTGCCAGCCCACCAGTTAGCCAGGCAGCTGCATGTCAACATGAGGCTTCTGAGGTAACTCAGCGAGCGCCTACGTGGTGGCATGCAAATCTTCATGAAGGCCCTACCACCGCGCCACCTCAGCAGCTTGCCAGCCTACATGGCACCATGCGCACTGCTCGCCTGGGCGCGTGTGGGAGCAACGTGGGGCGGCGACGGATGGTATGGGGGCTGGTTTCCGTCCCTGATAAAGTAAGGGGGACACCTAAGCGGTGCATTAAATGCGTCCTTTCCCGTAATGGCTAGCGATAAGCTTAGCCACAGTACCCCGATGCAACCTCCTGTGTGCCACTGTGGCGATCCCCTTGACTATAAAAGGAGGCCCGAGGCATCCAGGAGAAGGATTCGGACCCGGGGACAAGTTACACTCATCGTAGCTAGCTCAAGAACTCCAAGAACACTCAAATATATACCAAAGCAGTATTAGGGTATTAAGCATCCTCGCGGCCCGAACCTGGGTAAACGACCCGTGTGCTTATGCTGATTGCCGGTCCTGCTCTTCTCACGATCCCGCGCCCCGCAACCGTAGTAGGGATTCTCGTGATCCCATAGGTGTCGTTTCCACCGACATCTTTGGCGCACCAGGTAGGCGGCGCAGTTGTGAGAATCTAGTCTAGCATTTAGTTTAGTGGTTCTTCGTCGTCATGGCTCCGAAGACGAAGACGACGGCAGCGATCGGCTCATCTAGAGCCGAACTGCCCATGCCAGAGCGGGCGGGTAGCGGGGCCGTCGCGGACAGAACCCCCGGTGCGGCCCGCGAACATCCGCGTCGCTGTGGCAGCAAGATCTTGGTGAGCGTCGTTGTCCGTACGCAAGACAACGGACCTGACACCGCCGCATCCAGAGATGGAGTTGGGCCCCCCATAGGTGGCACGGGGCCCTCCAGGGACGTCGCCGTGCCACCAGTCAGTGGCGCGGCGCCCTCCAGGTCACCCACGCCGGCGCCCACGACGCGCTCCTCCCAAGTTATGCACGACAAGCAACGTCACCATGTTGGCGACCCTGGGCGCCGCCATGGAAAAAACCCTACGCACCAGTCACGGGATGAAGAAGGCCAACATGCACGTCGGAGTGCTGGCAAAAATGGCGTACGACTGCAGGACCCTGATAGAGCTCCCTCTAACATAGTTAGAGGTCAGAGTGTGTCACGGTCCATGCATCTCTCACCACCACCCACGCCAGCGGAAGCTTTGGCGCGCGCGCAACTGCTCCTTGATTTTCCTCCTGCTGCAGAGAAGCTCGATGAGTGGAGAGCCACGTCCGGAGCCTCGTCGACATCGCCAACAGGGACGAGCCGTGGAGAGCAGCACCCGTAGGCCGGCGCTCTGCCGAGCCACCGCATCCCAGCGGAGGAAGGGCCGAAGGTAATGCGGCCACGGTGCACTCTCCTCCCCCACGTCAACCTAAGCGGGCGTCGATCTATCGCGGTGACGCTTGTGATAATATTTCCATAGCGTCATGCAATCCACGGACTCATCGCGACCAGCGCCAAGTTCTTCGGGAGCGAGCTCATGAAGACGCTTGAACTACCATTGAACACCGGCGTGATACGCTCCACCAGTCAGATAGGCGGGCAGGGCCCTCTATGGACCGCCCGACAGTGAGAAGCTACGCCGGCCTACCTTACGAGGTGGGTTGTCCGGCCTTCACCCATGAGCTGCGGCAGTTCCAGTGGCCCTCCCACCGCATGTTCAAACCCGGGGCGAGAAGTACAATGGCAAAACTCACCCGTCGGAGTTCCTCAGCATCTACACCATTGCGATGCAAGTAGTCGGAGCCCGTGATGACAAGGTGCTTGCCAATTATTTGTCGTCGGCACTTAAGCCCAATGTCATGTCATGGTATATGCACTTGCCGGTGGACTCCATTTCTTCTTGGTCAGATCTGTGTCATGAGTTTGTTGGCGCCTTCACTGGAGGCCATCAAGCTCATGGCCAGGCAAGCGATATGCATGTCATCCCCTAGAAGGAAGGAGAGAACTTGCGCAAGTACATCCAGAGGTTCAGCCGAGTACAGTACAACATCCTAGACGTTCATCTCGCCACCGTGATCATCGTGTTCCATCAGAATGTGTGCAACCGCAAGATGCTTGAAGAGCTGGCGATGAACAAGGTCAGGCATGTGGCCAAACTCTATGTTCTGGCCGACAGGTGCGCTCGGGCTGAAGAGGGGAGGAAGTACCCTGGTGAAGACGCCGGCGCGGAAACCGACTCCACAGATGACGATGCTGCCGCCCCGGCAAAGAAGGGCCGGCGCCGTAACAGGAAGCGCAAGGGCAAGGTTGTGCTTGCCGTCGAGGGATCCGACGACACCGGCACTGCCAAAAAGGCCAAGGTGAGTGACCCCGGCAAGGAGGTTACCGGGTGTGCCGCTTGCCGGGCTTTGGCAGGTACCGACAAGCCGGGAAGCTCTGACAAGCAGTATTGCAAGATCCACCGCACCAAGGGCCACAAACTCCAGAACTGCTGACAAGTTGAGCTGCTTGCTGAGAAGCAGAAGGCTGGGTATGAGAGGCGGGACAAGGTGAAGGGTCAAGACGGTGCTGGAGGATTTGGCAAGAAGCGCGGCAGTCAGGAAGGTCGCCGCGGCAAGGATAACCAACAGGAGAGGCCCGCCCGGGGCTGCGACAAGAAACGGGAGGAAGATGATCATGACGAGTCCGACGAGTCCGACGATCATGAGTTTCAGAAAGCAACGGAGGCCATGTGCATCGACGGTGGTGCCTCGCTATACACTTCTCACCGCCATCTCAAGTAGTGGGCGTGTGAGATTGCCGCGGCAGAGCCATCGGTCGACGCTCGGAAGCCACTGAAGTGGTCCAGCACACCTATCATTTTTGACACCGAGGACCACCCTGATCGCACAACAGCGGTCGGATGCTTGCCGCCATTGGTTTCGCCAACAATATGCAACCTCAAGGTGACAAAGATGCTAGTCGATGGCGGGGCCAGTTTGAACTTAATCTTGCCTGCTGTGATCAAAAGGCTGCAGATTCCTGATGGAGACCTCAAAGAAACGGGCACGTTTCAAGGCGTCAGCCTGGGAAGAAGCCAGCCGAAGGGAAAGGTCACGCTGCCCATGACATTTGGAAGTGAGTTGAATTACAGGACGGAGAGGACTGTCTTCGACGTAACCGAGATCCCCATGCCCTACAATGGGATCCTCAGCCGCCCGGCACTCGCCAAGTTCATGGTGGCGTCCCATTACGCCTACAACATCCTGAAGATGTCTGGGCCGATGAACATCATCACCGTCCCCTCTGACAGGAGGGATGCGTAGATCTGCGCTGACCAACTTTACCTTGCGGCAGTTGCATTAACTGCCGCTAAGGCCCTTGCTCCTGCCGCTGAAGCCCCGGGAGGAAAGAAGACCGGCAAGACCTCTCACACATACTCTGGCAAGCGCACCTCTCCGGAGTAATGTGCTCCCGTCGAGGTCGTGTCATGGAGCTCCACCGGCAAGAGCAAGAATTCCGGAGCTGCGCCGCTAGAGACCAAAAGGGTGTCCGCCAAGGAGGACGGCACGGGAGGGGCTTTCACCATAAGCTCCACCCTCGATGGCAAATAGGAAGACGAGCTCGTCGCTTTCCTGTGGGCGAATTTCGATGTGCTTGCATGGCAAGCATCCGACATCCCCGGTGTTCCCAGGGAAGTGATTGAGCACCATCTTGATGTCTGTCCTCATGCACGGCCCGTCAAGTAGAAGGTCAGGAAGCAAGCCCATGGAGAGGCAGGAGTTCATCATGGAGGAGATCAGAAAATTGGATGCGGCAGGCTTGGTAAGAGGGGTACTCCATCCGACGTGGTTGGCCAATCCGGTAGTAGTGCGCAAGGAAAACGGGAAGTGGAGGATGTGTATTGATTACACAGATATCAATAAAGTTTGTCCAAAAGACCCTTTCCCGCTGCCGCGCATTGACCAGATTGTTGACTCCACGGCTGGGTGTGACCTGTTATCATTCCTCGACGCTTACTCAGGATACCACCAGATCTTCATGATAAGAGAAGATGAAGATAAGAAAGCATTCATCACCCCATGTGGTACGTATTACTTTTTACGGATGCCTTTCGGGTTGAAGAGTGCTGTCTCGACCTTTGCAAGAGCAGTCCAAATTGCTTTTGAGCCCGAGCTACATAGAAATATGGAAGCTTATATGGATGGCATAGTGGTCAAAACCAAGGAGAAGGCAACACTTTGCAAGATTTGGAAGAAACATTTACAAATCTGCACAAGATCAACCTCAAGCTGAACCATGAGAAGTGTGTTTTCGGCATGCCATCCGGCAAGGTTCTCGGGTTCTTTGTGTCGCAGCGTGGGATTGAGGCGAATACCGACAAGATCAAGGCCATCGAGCAGATTAAGGCACCTAAGCAGATCAAGGATGTGCGTCGGCTCACTGGCTGTGTTTCCGCCATGAGCAGATTCATTTCCAGGTCTGCCGAGCGTGCCCATCCTTTTTGCAAAATCTTAAAAAAGCCAGGTGTCTGTCACATCCCTAGTTCTGGTATGCACTAGACTAGCCCTTCATGTGTGCATCATGTTTAAATTTCATTTAACTATGAAATGGGGATTCTCAAACCCTAGCACCAAATGAATTCGGCTAGGGTCAAAATAAAATCTTTTTCATTGAACTCAAAATGCCCTTTAAAAATGTTCAACATTTTTGGTTTGAGGTGGAAGCATCTACCAAAGATGGTTTACATTTTTCAGGACATATTTGGGCTTTGAATTAATTCAAACATATTTGAATTGGAGCTATTTAAATGCTATATATATTTTAGGTGCTCCAAAAATGTTGGAAATTGTTATGGGTCACTGGAATAATTCAGACAGCGCCCCTGATTATTTTCAGGATTTTTTAAAGATGCCTAGGTATTTTTAATAAAGCCACACAGTTACAGAAAAATAGAAAACAGAAAATAAAAGAGAAGGAGGGAACTTACCTGGTCGCAGCCCACCTGGCAGGCCCAGCAATATGCAGGCCCATGCCAGCCAGCTGCTTCGTCCTCGCCAAGCAGGCACAGAGGTGATGCCGACGAGCGCGAGCTCGCCACAGCGCCACCGGCTTGCCGCCCGCGCCCGTGGACACCTGGGCAGGCTTCACGTTGCCGCCCCGACCCCGTAGACACCTCACACGCCTCCCTGCCTCTCTCCCTCGCCATTCCCCATCTCACTAAATGCGTCCGTCGCCACCGACGAGCACCACCGCGGCCATCGCCTCTCCCTCGCCCCCTCGAGCAGTCCAGATGCTCCGCCGCATCTTCCTCGTCCTCTCCACCGAGCTACACGGTGCCGGAGGCCCTGCATCATCGCCATCTTCGTCATCTTCGCCGCCGGCCGCCGAAGATCCCCTTCACCACTGCGCTCGCTCCGATACTTCCCCGAGCATGCCGAAGCCACCCTTGCATCCGCCATGAGCCACTGACGATCCCCCCTCTCCGTTCTCTCTGCCACTCGCCGTAGTCGCCGCACCAAGCACACCCGCTCGCGCCGCCGCCTGAGCTCGCCGCCGATGTGGCTCCGACCATGCAATGGCCCCGTCGTCCTGTCCACTGACCTCGCCGCATCTCGTAGGGCCCGTAGATGCCTCGCACGCGCCGACTCGTTCGCCGTAGCCTCGATCCCGAGCTCACCGAGCTCCGGCGACCGCCAAGGTCATCACTGGCGTCATCTCCGGCCACCCCCGCACACACCGCCTGCACCACTCGACGCGCGAGTCCTCCAGCAGCACGTAGCACGCCTCCGCCATCGTCTTGGTCGCCGGAGCACGAAACCCGCGCTGCTCTGCCGCGTCTGGCATCGCCGGCGTCATGTCGCCGGCAGGTTTGACCTGTTCGACCCGGGGTTTGACTTCCCTAGGGTCAACACATGTGGGCCCCACCCCTGACTAGATTAGTTTAGGACGAATTACCCCTGCAGACTCTAACAGTGGACCCAATGGGTGTTAATTTGATTAGTTAGATTTAATTAACCCTGTTACTTAATTGTGTCACTGACGTGTCGACCCCACTGGTCAGGTTTGACTTGGATCAACCCTGTTGACCGCTGACATCACAGCAACGTCACCCTGACGCAATAAAGCATTTTTCTGGGTTTAAGTTTATTCAAGAAATTCCAGAAAATGTTATAAACTTCTAAAAATCATATAAAATCAACCGTACCTCAGAATGAAATAATTTATATATGAAAAATGATCAAAAAAATCCAATCTATCCATCTGTACCATTTGCATGCATGTTAGAACAACTTATAGCTGCTGTTTAGTACAAATCATATAAATGGTATTTAAACCTTCACATATGGAGTTTGGATTTGAATTTTGGATCCAAACCAACTTCGTTTAACTTGTTGCTAGTTGCATTAGCTCAAACCACGGCATATTGCCATGTCATGATCATGCATCATATTGTGCATTGCATTGATTGTGTTCTTCCTTGTTTGCCGGTATTTGTCCCCTCTCCGAAGACGATGTTCCGACGTTGTGATCGTTGACACTGATGAAGACTCAATGCTATCTTCAGATGTGCCAGGCAAGCAAAAACCCCTTGTTCATTCCGATAAAATCCCACTCTCTCGCCCCTGCTCTCCTTTTTACTGCATTAGGACAACACCGATTCATATGTTACTTGCTGCGGTAGCTGAACCCCTTTATCCTTTGCATGACCTGTCATTGCCATAGTAAATAGGTGAAACCCACTAGCATGAGTAGGAGTTGTTGGAGCCCTGATGTGCCTACTCATTCATGCTTGTTTGTGATGCCTGCTACTGCTTAGAGTTGAGTCAGGTCTGATTCATCGGGGATGAATTGGAGGTGTGTGAATATGTCCTACTATGTGTGAGCTAAGTGTGTGAACACGATTTGGTAAAGGTAGCGGTGAGAGGCCATGTAGGAGTACATGGTGGGTTGTCTCATTGAAACCGTCCTCAGGAACTGAGTTCTGTGTTTGTGATCCATGAACAGCTACTACCACACATTGGGGTCCGGTAACTCGGCCCCTCTCGGATTATTAATCAACTTGATCTCTGTCCAGGAGTTGTAACTAGTTTCTGGTGTTTGTAGGTAGTGTTAGTAGTCTACCAAGTGGCACCCGGTATAAGTGGGCTTGGGACAGACTAGGCACCGTGGCACGGTGTACCAAGTGGCACATGGATGGTGGGCTTGGGAACCCTGCTCACATCGTTTGAGGCCGTGAGCGACAC
This sequence comes from Triticum aestivum, assembly GCF_018294505.1. NCBI lineage: Eukaryota > Viridiplantae > Streptophyta > Magnoliopsida > Poales > Poaceae > Triticum > Triticum aestivum. The sequence continues at coordinate 649,924,393 of NC_057798.1, read as the reverse complement.
CCCGGCCGGATCTCCTTACGGATGGAACCCGAATAGGCAATAAACCTGGACGAGAGACTTGTGTGGTTAGTCAGGTCGTGGCCGACTCCCTCGCCAGGCTTCTGCTTGAAGGTTGCCGAGATACACGAGGTGTACATGGCGGTAAGTGGCGAGAGCGTGTGTGAAGAATTACACCCCTGCAGGGTTAATATGATCTATTCGAATAGCCGTGTCCGCGGTAAAGGACTTCTGGGTTGCCTGTACAGTTCATAGACAAGTGAAAGTGGATACTCTAAAATGCGCAAGATAAGTGTGAGTGCTATGGATGGCGTTCTCGTAGGAAGACGGGAGCGGATCCATAGTGGTGTATTGGTTGTTGAATATGTGGACTCGTGTGCGCCACCTCAAAAGAGTTACTTGCAGTCGTAGTTCAGGATGGCCACTGAGTCAAAGCTGGCTTGCTGCAGTTAAACCCCACCACCCCCTTTGTTGATAATGATGCATATGTAGTTAGTTCTGATGTAAGTCTTGCTGGGTACATTTGTACTCACGTTTGCCTATTTTATGTTTTTGCAGAGAGACTTCATTCTCGCTAGTAGTTCCACTTAGACTTCGACGTTTAGCTTGTTACCTCAGCTACGATCTTGTGCCCTCGGCAGGATCTAATAGATAGTCAGGCTTCTCAGGCTTTTTCATTTATAGTTGTCTATACTCAGACATGTTAATCTTCCACTTGTGCTTTGATTTGTGTGCTCTGAATGTTGGGTCATGAGACCCATGTTTGTAATATCTCGCTCCTCGGAGCCTATTGAATAAAATACTTGAGTTGTAGAGTCATGTTGTGATGCCATGTTGTATTTGCACATATCGAGCATATTGTGTGTATGTTATTGAAATGCTTGGTATGTGTGGGATCTGACTATCTAGTTGTTTATCCTTGGTAGCCTCTCTTACCGGGAAATGTCTCCTAGTGCTTCCACTGAGCCTTGGTAGCTGGCTACTGCTCTGGAACACTTAGGCTGGTCGGCATGTGTCCTTATTCATTCATGTGTCTATCCCTTCAGGGAAATGTCATGCGGTGTCTACCGGAGTCCTGTTAGCCTGCTACAGCCCGGTTTACCGGAGTCCTTCTAGCCCAGTTGCTACAGCCCGGATTCACTCGCTGATGACCGACACGTTCGTTGATGGGTCATGTATGCCTGTCCCTGTAAGTTAGTGCCACTTTGGGTTCACGACTAGCCATGTCAGCTCGGGTTCTTTGTCATATGGATGCTAGCGGCACTATCATATACGTGAGCCAAAAGGCGCAAATGGTCCCGGGCAAGGTAAGGTGGCACCCAGGGGAATACCGTGCGTGAGGCCGCAAAGTGATATGATGTGTTACATGCTAGGTCGGTGTGACTTAGGATCGGGGTCCTGATAGCTTTGGTATCAGATCTTGACTGCCTGTAGGATTACCAAGCCAAACTGGTCGAAGTTGAGTCTAGAAATGCTTTAGTTATATGTAGGGGAATTGATTGTGGATGGGAACGTAAGGCTCTTTTTACTCCTTATACCTTATGCCCTTATGATCTGAGTCAACCTCTTCTCTTCTACGGGGATTAAGAACTAGGCTTCTCATCTTTCTATCAGGATCACGTGTTACTAATCCGTAGACTTATAGAATTTTTGGACTTAAGCCTCGGTTTAGTCCCTACTACTTCTGTATCTTAATTGTTGATCTCGAAACCTTGATATTGTGCTTCTGAGTGGCTATGCCACCATTTTTGTAGCATGTCTCCAATTTTTTGAGCATTTATAGCCGTTATGTTGTCCGAGTCATCCCAGGTTTCTAAATAATCTGATGCAATTGCAAAATCCTTCCCTCTGTTTTTGATGACCTTTCTGGCCAGGTTAACCACACTAAACGCTGAGTTGAGGTATTCTATTACCTCGGCATATATGTTGGAGTTATTATTATGATCCTAGGTGTCCTAGGGGATCATCTAGTAATCTAGCCATGATTTATGTCCTAGTGTGATGACTCTGGCCATTATTCTCGAAAGCATCCCGTGATGCCACTTAGTATGTAGGTATTCCACTTCTGGGTTTTGAACCCGAAACTCACCCTACTCACTTCATGTTGATAGTGTTTGCTCATTCCTTTAGGTTATTAGTAACCTTTGTGATAGTCTCAAGGCTCGTGGTATTTCCTTCTTCCAAATACTATGAACCACTTATGGCAGAAGTTCTTTGAACCAAGGATCACAACCAGAGTGATCTCGATGAGTTCTCCATTCTATATTGTGACCCTGGCAGTCCTACCTTTTCTGCATAGGTTATCCTGAAGAAATGTTGAGCTTTGCTCGACATACTAATCTATGCATCCATAACTCAGAAATTATATGTTCCTTGAGTTGTTACTCATCATTTGTATTCCGACCATTGGCTATCAATCGATAGTCTAGAGTATGTGTGCATTCGTTCATCGATGCCTATTACTCTAGTGGTCCATCAAGCCATTCTATTCTGGAATGACTAGGAGAAACAAACTCCAGTACCTCATCCATATCCAGGATTGGGTCAAGTCGTTGTAATCTGCAAATCAAAATGTCAACCCGGCTTTTGATTCTGTTCTACCTTGAAGTATTACCCACTTTATGTCAGGAATGTCATGAGGGTTGCACCTTCTCTTATGGATTCTCGACGTAGTGATATTTCTCGCCATCATTTTCATTCCTCGGTGTCGTGTTGTCACAACCGGAATGCCGACAAGTGAACTATGATGTGTGAAATCAATACTCCTAGCAACCTTGTTGCTTGGTAGTTAAAGGACAATAATTTCATTCTTAGCGTGTTGGTTCTTGAATCATCATTCTAAGACTGATCGTGCTACCTAGTCCTTATTTCCGGTGCACTCCTCGATCAATGAATTAGGATTGTGCCAATCCTTGCTTATTTGATCATATCGTCCTGCCCTGAAAAGCAAGATTGATCTCGAGCTTAGTAACATATCGGTGGTTCGTGATTTTTCGAATATCTTCTCGGAAGTGTTACCAGGTTGTCACCTGACCGCTATGTTGAGTTCGTGATCAAGTTGGTTTCTTGTAAACCATCCCCTTCTCCAAGGATCTGTGTTGGATACCCCTGAGCTAGTTGGTCAAGCTAAATAACAACTTGGAGAGTTGGAAGATAAAAGCTTGTCTAACCTAGTTCATTTCCAAAGGGATATCCTATTGTTGTGTGTTAGTTGAAGAAAGATGATATCTTCATCGATTGGTCCCTGTGATCAGTTGTTGGACCTATTGTCTTATAAAAACTTTGATTTGAGTATGGGCTATCATCAAATCAAATCAGAACCAACGATGTTCGTAATGTTGTCTTACTCGCGGTTATCCCTCGAGCATACACCATTACATCTTTTGGGTCTGACCAATGCTATGTCCTTGTTCACATAATTATGGAATTCCATTTATATGGTCATCCAAATGACTTGTTGTTGAGCCCATTAACAGTATTTTACCTTCTCCATGATCATGTTGAACATCCATCTAGTTTTGGAAACTTTTATAAACATTACCTCCGTGATCCATTCATGAGGTATATGTTCGGATGAAAGAAGTGACTTTCTCTAATTCATGTGCACTTGGTGTAAGTTGCCGCCGTGGATCCGAGAAAGATTGTTTTTGCTTCCTTTGGAATCATTCCAAGTCAGTCATGCATGTGCGAAGTATACATTGGATTGTGAGATTAGCTACCTCCATTCTATATGTGTCCCTAGCATGCCAAGCCACTGATTGACTTGCTCAAGGATAAGAAGTTCATCGATAAGTGCACAAGGACATCGATATCCTCGACGCTGGTTCCCCACAGGAACTCGGTAGTGTTTTATTATAAGACTACTACATGGTCATGCTTGTCTGGGACAGCGTGTTCACATGTGTGTAGTAGAACCAGCTCATGTTTTGGAGCTTACTATCGCAGTTCATTCCCCAAGAATCTCGCAACGTCATCTCGTCGATTTGTGTTGCAAACTTTCATTTTTCTTCCTAGACTCGATGAGTCTGGATTATTCTGACACCAACCAGATCTGAATCTCAGGCAGATATGATGGTTGGAACATTTCCCAAGTACTATAATAATGGTCTCTCTGTAATTGGTTAAGTGGATGTCGTGGCCAACACACCCAGCCGGAAGACCTATTATTGTAGTATCTTGATTGAGGAAGTTGGCCACCTTCCCATGAGGATTTCTTATGGATTTACTTCCGTAGTTATTCCTTATGATTTTTGTGTTCCCGAAGTCCGACCTTTACTTGATGTCCTAGATATCAACCCAGTTTAATAAATGGGTTGCGCTAGCACATCAAGGAGAACATTAGAAGCGGAGTGCTAAATGTCTCTCGGTCGATCTCCCAGATTTTGTTCCCCTTGGCCTCGCTAAGGTGAAATCTGAGAAGGTGTTGTCTTCCTTTGCATCTGCATTGTCCATCACTATTCATCATGGTAGTACGTTGTGTTGCCAGGTTCCTTGACACGGATATTGGTAAAACCTTGATGAATATGTAAATGCTCAAGTTCTTGAGAGCACGCGCAAGCGCTAGGTGTTAGGATTGCTCCTAGTTTCTTCAGTTATGCTATAACTTTTCAAACAGTGGACTCACTCTCTTCTGTTGAGCTTCTCCCCAGTTACTAAAAACATCCCTTGTGTTGTTTTCAACAAGGTAATCCACATCATCCATTCTAATCCGGGTATGCCATTCTACCGAACCCCTCCAAATGGTCGCTCGACAATTGCCTTAGGTCTGTATAAAAGAGTTTTAGTGATCTCTGAATCAAAGGAAATTCTTTTTGCCACCTAAGGGGATATATCTACGAGTCACCATCCCTAAGGTGTCTCGTTGTGGTATCATGGTAACTCAACTCCTCGCTATGTTGACAACCATTCACCACCCTCTTAGGTGTGGAATTGTTGTCTACCTAGTGAACCGTCGTCATCTGTTTCTTTCCACCCCTCTTGATGTGTGTTTTGTGTCTCAACCCGAGAGATGGTTCTATGTCTCATTCCGTGAGTTGCTCGATCTTCGAGAAGATCGATTCTTCTAGAGTTTTCCTTTCATCTCGTTGTCATGTTGGATGGAGTTCTCAGAGCAAGACGACAAGACAAAGATGGTGATTCAATCAATGTTCTTATGAAGTGCAACCTGAATCATGAAGTTTGTGCTAGCTTTGTGTCCCTTTTGTCTTCTTACCTCACGTCTTGAATCTCGGACCGAGATTCTTGTTTAGTGGGGGTGAGTTGTCACATCCCTAGTTCTGGTATGCACTAGACTAGCCCTTCATGTGTGCACCATGTTTAAATTTCATTTAACTATGAAATGGGGATTCTCAAACCCTAGCACCAAATGAATTCGGCTAGGGTCAAAATAAAATCTTTTTCATTGAACTCAAAATGCCCTTTAAAAATGTTCAACATTTCTGGTTTGAGGTGGAAGCATCTACCAAAGATGGTTTACATTTTTTCAGGACATATTTGGGCTTTGAATTAATTCAAACATATTTGAATTGGAGCTATCTAAATGCTATATATATTTTAGGTGCTCCAAAAATGTTGGAAATTGTTATGGGTCACTGGAATAATTCAGACAGCGCCCCTGATTATTTTCAGGATTTTTAAAGATGACTAGGTATTTTTAATAAAGCCACACAGTTACAGAAAAATAGAAAACAGAAAATAAAAGAGAAGGAGGGAACTTACCTGGCCGCAGCCCACCTGGCAGCCCACCTGGCAGGCCCAACACTGTCCTGGCCCATGCCAGCCAGCTGCTTCGTCCTCGCGAGGCAGGCACAGAGGTGACACCGACGAGCGCGAGCTCGCCACAGCGCCACCTGCTTGCCGCCCGCGCTCGTGGACACCTGGGCAGGCTTCACGTTGCCGCCCCGACCCCGCAGACACCTCACACGCCCCCTGCCTCTCTCCCTCGCCATTCCCCATATCACCGAACGCGTCCGTCGCCACCGACGAGCACCACCGCGGCCATCACCTCTCCCTCGCCCCCTCGAGCAGTCCAGAAGCTCCGCCCCATCTTCCTCATCCTCTCCACCGAGCTACATGGCGTCGGAGGCCCTGCATCATCGCCATATTTGTCATCTTCGCCGCCGGCTGCCGGAGATCCCCTTCGCCGCTGCGCTCGCTCCGGTGCTTCCCCGAGCACGCCGAAGCCACCCCTGCATCCGCCGTGAGCCACTAACCATCCTCCCACTCTCCTTTCTCTCTTCCACTCACCGTAGTCGCCGCACCAAGCACACCCGCTCACGCCGCTGCCTGAGCTCGCCGCCGACGTGGCTCCGGCCACGCAACGGCCCCGTCGTCCTGTCCACTAAGCTTGCCGCATCTCGTAGGGCCCGTAGATGCCTCGCACGCGCCGACTCGTCCGCCGTAGCCTCGATCCCGAGCTCCGGCGACCGCCAAGGTCGTCGCCGGCATCATCTCCGGCCACCCCCGCACACACAGCCTGCACCACTGGACGCGCGAGTCCACCGGCAGCACGTAGCACGCCTCCGCCGTCGTTTTGGTCGCGGGAGCGCGAAACCTGCGCTGCTCCGCCGCGTCTGGCATCGCCGGCGTCATGTCGCCGGCAAGTTTGACCTGTTCGACCCGGGATTTGACCTCCCTAGGGTCAACACACGTGGGCCCCACCCCTGACTAGATTAGTTTAGGATTAATTACCCCTGCTGACACTGACAGTGGGCCCAGTGACTGTTAATTGGTTACTTAGATTTAATTAACCCTGTTAGTTAATTGTGTCACTAACGTGTCGACCCCACTGGTCAGGTTTGACCTGGGTCAACCCTGTTGACCGCTGACATCACAGCGACGTCACCCTAATGCAATAAAGCATTTTCTGGATTTAAGTTTAATCAGGAAATTCTAGAAAATGTTATAAACTTCTAAAAATTATATAAAATCAACCATACCTCAGAATGAAATAATTTATATATGAAAAATGATCAGAAAAATCTAATCTATCCATCTGTACCATTTGCATGCATGTTAGAACAACTTATAGCTGCTGTTTAGTACAAATCATATAAATGGCATTTAAACCTTCACATATGGAGTTTGGATTTGAATTTTGGATTCAAACCAACTTCATTTAACTTGTTGCTAGTTGCATTAGCTCAAACCACAACATATTGCCATGTCATGATCATGCATCATATTGTGCATTGCATTGATTGTGTTCTTCCTTGTTTGCCGGTATTTGTCCCCTCTCAGTAGAAGATGTTCCGACGTTGTGATCGTTGACACTGATGAAGACTCAATGCTATCTTCAGAAGTGCCAGGCAAGCAAAACCCCCTTGTTCATTCCGATTAAATCCCACTCTCTCGCCCCTGCTCTCCTTTTTACTACATTAGGACAACACCGATTCACCTGTTACTTGCTGTGGTAGCTGAACCCCTTTATCCTTTGCATGACCTGTCATTCCCACAGTAAATAGATGAAACCCACTAGCATGAGTAGGAGTTGTTTGAGCCCTGATGTGCCTACCTCATTCATGCTTGTTTCTGATGCCTACTACTGCTTAGAGTTGAGTCAGGTCTGATTCATCGGGGATGAATTGGAGGTATGTGAATATGTCCTACTGTGTGTGAGCTAAGTGTGTGAACACGATTTGGTAAAGGTAGCGGTGAGAGGCCATGTAGAAGTACATGGTGGGTTGTCTCATTGAAACCGTCCTCGGGAACTGAGTTCTGTGTTTGTGATCCATGAATAGCTACTACCACACATTGGGTTCCGGTAACTCGGCCCCTCTCGGCTTATTAATCAACTTGATCTCTGTCCAGGAGTTGCAACTAGTTTCTGGTGTTTGTAGGTAGTGTTAGTAGTCTACCAAGTGGCACTCGGTACAGGTGGGCTTGGGACAGACTAGGCACCGTGGCACGGTGTACCAAGTAGCACCCGGATGGTGGACTTGGGAACCCTGCTCACATCGGTTGGGGCCGTGAGCGACACCCCGACCGGATCTCCTTGTAGATGGAACCCGAATAGGCGATAAACCTAGACGAGAGACTTGTGTGGTTAGTCAGGTCGTGGCCGACTCCCTCGCCAGGCTTCCGCTTGAAGGTTGTCGAGATACACGAGGTGTACATGGCGGTAAGTGGCGAGAGTGTGTGTGAAGAAGTACACCCCTGCAGGGTTAATATGATCTATTTGAATAGCCGTGTCCGCGGTAAAGGACTTCTAGGTTGCCTATACAGTTCATAGACAAGTGAAAGTGGATACTCTAAAATGCGCAAGATAAGTGTGAGTGCTATGGATGGCGTTCTCATAGGAAGACGGGAGCGGATCCATAGTGGTGTATTGGTTGGTGAATATGTGGACTCGTGTGCGCCACCTCAAAAGAGTTACTTGCAGTCGTAGTTCAGGATAGCCACTGAGTCAAAGCTGGCTTGCTGCAGTTGAACCCCACCACCCCCTTTGTTGATAATGATGCATATGTAGTTAGTTCTGATGTAAGTCTTGCTGGGTACATTTGTACTCACGTTTTCCTAGTTTATGTTTTTGCAGAGACTTCAGTCTCGCTAGTAGTTCCGCTTGGACTTCGACATTTAGCTTGTTACCTCAGCTACGATCTTGTGCCCTCGGCAGGATCTAATAGATAGTCAGGCTTCTCGGCCTTCTTCATTTAAATTTGTCTGTACTCAGACATGTTAAGCTTCCGCTTGTGCTTTGATTTGTGTGCTCTGAATGTTGGGTCATGAGAACCATGTTTGTAATATCTCGCTCCTTGGAGCCTATTAAATAAAATACTTGAGTTGTAGAGTCATGTTGTGATGCCATGTTGTATTTGCACATATCGAGCATATTGTGTGTATGTTATTGAAATGCTTGGTATGTGTGGAATCTGACTATCTAGTTGTATATCCTTGGTAGCCTCTCTTACCGGGAAATGTCTCCTAGTGCTTCCACTAAGCCTTGGTAGCTTGCTACTGCTCCGGAACACTTAGGCTGGTCGGCATGTGTCCTTCTTCGTTCCTGTGTCTGTCCCTTCAGGGAAATGTCACGCGGTGTCTACCGGAGTCCTGTTAGCCTGCTACAGACCGGTTTACCGGAGTCCTGCTAGCCTAGTTGCTACAGCCCGGATTCACTCGCTGATGACCGACACGTTCGTTGCTGGGTCATGTATGCCTGTCCCTGTAAGTTAGTGCCACTTTGGGTTCACGACTAGCCATGTCAGCTCGGGTTCTTTGTCATATGGATGCTAGCGGCACTATCATATACGTGAGCCAAAAGGCGCAAACGGTCCCGGGCCAGGTAAGGTGGCACCCGTGGGAATACCGTGCGTGAGGCCGCAAAGTGATATGATGTGTTACATGCTAGATCGGTGTGACTTAGGATCGGGGTCCTGACAGTGTCGGTGTCAAAACCGGCGGATATTGGGTAGGGGGTCCCGAACTGTGCGTCTAAGGCTAATGGTAACAGGAGGTGGGTGACATGATGTTTACCCAGGTTCGGGCCCTCTCGATAGAGGTAATACCCTACTTCCTGCTTGATTGATCTTGATGATATGAGTATTACAAGAGTAGATCTACCACGAGAGAGGCTAGCCTTAGAAGTTATCCTATGATTATGATTGTTGTTGTCCTACGGACTAAACCCTCCAGTTTATATAGACACCGGAGGGGGCTAGGGTTACATAGAGTCGGTTACAGAGAAGGGAATCTACATAACCGAATCGCCAAGGTTGCCTTCCATGCAATGGAGAGTCCCACCCGGACACGGTAAGAAGTCTTCAATCCTGTATCTTCATACTCCAACAGTCTGGCATAAGCATACAGTCCGGCTGTCCAAGGACCCCCTAATCTAGGACTCCCTCAGTAGCCCCTGAACCAGGCTTCAATGACGATGAGTCCGGTGCGCAGATTGTCTTCGGCATTGCAAGGCGGGTTCCTTCTCCGAATACTCCAAAGTAGATCTTGAACACAAAAATCTTGTCCGGCTCTGCAAAACAATTTCCACATACCACCGTAGAGAATACAATATTCCACGAGTCCAATCTGGTGACACCTTTTTTATAGCGTGACATCACACCACGGCCCGGTTATTATTCGAATCATTTTCTCAACCTGCTACCGCACATATTGCGAGGCGGTTTTATTGGCACATCTTGTCGAAGCAGAGATCGTGTCCCCGTATCACGGGATTCTCATTAATACAGGTGTGGGTAACCCAACCGCGCCATCAACACGACACTTGGGGAATAAGCGAGTTTTTAGGGCAAGTGGGGAGGCGCAGGATCCCTGCTGCCTTGATAAGGAGATAAGGGCTCCCCTTTTTCACCCACGCCTTCCTATTCCACCGTTCATCCATTCTCTCTTGCTCAACCTCTAGCACGCAAGCATTCATCTTCTCCTCCCACAAAGGCCCTCTAAAAATGTTCGGATCTAGAGCAGGAGGCAAGTGGATGGCCTCAACCGTCCGGGAGAAGGATATCAAGAAACTTCGGGAGGCCGATATCTGGCCAAGAAGATCGGCCACTGCCTTCCGACGGCGGGACAGATTGTCCCTACTCAGGAACCCCACAAGCGGGTTGTATTCCTTCCTCACTTCGTCCGGGGGCTAGGGTTTCTCCTTCACCCATTTGTTCGCGGCATTATGTATTACTATGGGATAGATTTTCATGATCTATCCCCTAATTCTTTCCTCAACATCTCGATGTTCATCATCGTGTGCGAGGCCTTTCTCCGCATCCCCCCACACTTCAGCTTATGGCTGAAGATTTTCAATGTGAAGCCCAAGGTGGTTAGCAGTGAGCATGCTGAGTGCGGAGGATCCATGGTGAGAAAAATGCCCAACGTCACATGGCCCTTAGGTACCTTCAATGACTCTGTCAAGGGATGGCAGCAACAGTGGTTCTATGTCACTAAGCCATGCGGCACGAAATGGGTCGCAGCTCCTGAATTCTGATTCGGAGCTCCCTTGCGGCTTACGTCCTGGCCCGAGACCTGAATTGGTCTTCGTCAGACGAACTGACAACGCTCCAGACGCGCGTCAAGACCATGGGAGAGAAGAACATCAAACTCGTTGACGTAGTGCAAGTTATATTGGTTCGCCAGATTCTCCCATGCCAACGCAGGGCTTGCAATCTATGGGAATTCGACCCAGCCAAGCACCAGATCTGGACGGAGCTCTTCGGCTCAACGCATGAAGATATCTGGAAGGTGCTCTTCAAGTCTGAAAAATCGTGGCCGGACTCGGTCGAGGACCATGGGTACAAATTGTCCCGTCCCGCGAGTTCGGTAAGTCTTTATGTATTGGCAAGATGTACTCTTCAACAACGTATTTTAAGGGAAATGCTTAATATATTTCCCAACAATTCTTCCAGGGCTGGACGAAGAAGGCGGAGCGGATCTACTGTCCGGCCTTGCTGCCAGAAGAACAAGCTGGCCCACTCGTAATGAAGATGCTCGTTCCGGCGCCTTAAAAGGCGCCTAAGAAGAAGGCCGAGAAGGAGGCCAAGGAGACTAGGGGCGGTCTTCATCGCAAAGGCACTTCGGACAAAGTGTCTGCAGATTCTGAGGCCCGCTCCTCCTCCGAAGAGGACGAAGAAAAGGAGGAAAGCTGATCTCCCCTAGCGAGAGGGGGAGGGAAGAAAAGATGGCCTCCACACGCTTGGAGGCCGAGTCACTTAAGAACGAAAACAAACCTTCCCAGACGAACCCCATACCGCCACCGACAGCAGGACAGAGTGGGATCCCAGGGTCCAGCCCCTGGTTAATTCGTGAGTATGTAAAACTTGGACATATTTGTATATCCGAATTTACTATCGGATAGCGTTAACGTATTGAGTCATGCCTTTTTTTGCAGCCCGGCCAAGTCCCGCACCGAGCAATCCTCATCGGAGGATTTACAAGGCTCGGATGCTATGGACAGCGGGACACCCCCGAAGGCCCCCTCCCCAAAACACGTGAACGACACCGAGGCATCATCCCAGAGGGACCCAGGCCAAGGAGGGGGTGAAACTTTGGCGGCTGGACACACGGGAGTAAAGGCTCCCATGGATACCGACGGTGGGGGCTATCTCAAATTTGGCCCCCAGCCGGACACGATTCCGGAGACTGATACGGCCCCGGAATCAGGTAGGCAACCTCCCTTAACAAGAGGGGATGCGCCTGTTCCACCGGCAACCTTTGCCCAACCAGAGGTGCATCATACCTTATCAGCAGCACTGAAGAGCACCTCCATTGTTGAAGAACATTGTGCCCTTATGGGTGCGGTGATTGAGAAGATTCAGTCTGCTTAGAGCGGGCCGAATGAAGCCTGTACTAGCCTTATAACGGGATTTGAGGTATGTTGTGAGGATTCAAAGAGTGTTATAGTATAGATAGTAGCCCCTGATACAACGTTCAGTGTTCAAAAGAAAGAACCGGACAGAGGATCAAATACATGTTCGCATGAGACTCACTTTGTAGCACCTCTCCCTCTTTTGTTTTTTTGTAAGCAGGCGACTGCCTCCGCTCATAGTGCGGAAGTCTCTGGATTGAAGCAGAGTCTGGAACGGGCCAAAGAAGAACTTGGCCAAGTGAAGAAGCAATTGGAGGATACCCAAGGTATGCAAAAACCTTGTTCGCTTTCACCACGAATGAGTAATTTAGTATGATGAAAAAATTTCATGATGAACTCCAGGGGCGACGACCGAAGTCGAGGCTCTCAAGAAGGCGGTAGCCGAGGCCGAGAAGAGGGCAGCCACAGAGCAGGCTCTTCATGAAAAGGACGAGGCCAGGGTTATTCGAGTTCAACAAGAGCTTCAAGAAGCCATGAAGAAATGTGAGACCTTGGGGCAGAGTTTAACGGAGAAAAATCCGAAGTCACCAAGGCTCGTCAAGCTGCACACGATGCCCGGGGAAAAGCCCAAGGCACCCTGCAGGAGCTCCATGAGGCTAGGAAGATCGTGGAGGGTAAGGCTTTTTATATTCAAAGCGGATATCTGAAGGGAGAAAATCGCATTACTTAATTTGAATTCGGATTTTCCAGGGGTGTTTGCGGAGCTACCACGCAACATATCTGATGCCGCACAACTCAACCGAGCCGAATGAAGGAGTACTATGGAGAAGCTCTTTTGGCCGCAGTACCTGGCACCAGAGTATCGAGTGCCCTTTGCTGATCAAATGAAGCAGCTTATCGAACTACATAAGGCGGCCGAACTAGCCATGAAGGATTTAATTATCCGGCTATGGCCTGCCGAGCCGATTCCCAGCAGCTACTTCTGGCTAGTGAATCGGCTTGTGAGTGCCTGCTCTCGACTTGAAGTCATCAAGCGGTCGGACTGTATGGAGGGTGCGCGAATGGCCTTCACCCGCACAAAGGTGCACTGGGAGAAGATGGATGCCGAAAACCTAATGATCGAAGGACCGCCGGAGGGGAAGGAACACAACAAGCCCGAGTTATATTATGATAGTGTCCTGAAAGGATCCCGCCTTGTAGCGGAGCAATGTGCTAAGGATATTACATTCCCATGAATACATTCATGTTGTCCCATGTAGTGTTGAACGAGGTCATTTAAATGATATAATGCTTGTTATTTGAGATTTTTACCTCCTGTGCGGCCGTTTAATATATTAATCTTGAGAGTTGGCCAGTCCTCGGCTTCTGCCCCCATGTAGGAAGTACGACGGTGTTCGGGATAAACCTGAGCACTCTTTACCCTAGTTTTGGGTCCTTGAAGGAGGTGTTTAATGCAACGAACCAGGCAATCGGACTATAAGGCTTTATCACTCTCGCTTAGCCATAGGAGTTCGACAAAAGAAGAGTAGGCGCAGCCCCTAGTGTTCACAAGGCCACAGTGGGGGCTCTATAAGCACCTGATCGGAAAAAACCTTAAATATTTTGTGACCTCTCGAACAGCGACCAGCTCTCGCCGCATCATGACAGTCAGTTTTCGGCTTTTTCTACTGAGGTGCTCGTCTAGAAGAACCGGGACACAATCGCAGTAGTTCTCCCTGTGCCACCTTAGCCGATATACCGGAACATAAGGTAGCAAAACATGGGAGCCGGGCAAACCCAACATTTGACCCAAGACATGATTCGGAGCTGATGCATATAATGTTATAAGTTTGGGGTGTCGAACGACCGTGAAGGTGTTTGGACTTGCTTGCCGTATTATGGGCACAACGAAGCCCCTGTCATGTTAAGATGTACCAAAGTATACGGCTGCTATTTGACAAAAATATCAATAAAAAGGAACAGCAGGTAATCTCCATATGAAGCCACAGATTTGCAATTTAATAATATGTCAAAGTGTATGAGTACAAGTAGTGCGATAAAAAGAAATATGACTTCAGAACCTGCTGGGACCGGGGGAGGGAAGCTTGTGTGCGGATCCGGATTATCAAGGGGAATATCCACGGGTTCCCTTACGCGCTCGAACGGTTTCCCTCCTAGGCATGTCCGTCCCCTTACGAGTCTGGTCGCCGTGTCACCAGTGATGGCCTACACAAAAGTGGACCTGCAAAGAAAGTGCAAAAGATGTTTGTGTGCCACAGAGCGGTTAAGCCGCATTGTGTGGCCTAAACTTGCTTTGCCTCCATCTGCCACTGGAGTGATTAATTGAGCTCTTGACGAGCTGGGCTATCCTACCGCGTAGTAGTTCAAACTCCTTTGACTATGTCCGAGAACCTGGCTATTGAATGAAGGTTCAATTGAAAAATGCCGGTCTGCACTTCTACTTTTAAGGCGGCGGTGTGCTCTTTAGTACGGGGGGAGTGTTTGGCTTTGCCATTAACGGTTATGACGCCGCGCGGATCGAGCATTTTGAGTGATAAGCATAATGTGGCACTGCATTGAATTGAGCGAATGCAGTTCGTCCAAGCAGTGCATGATAACCACTGTAGAAAGGGACGATGTCAAAGATTAACTCTTCGCTTCTGAAATTATCTGGGGATCCAAAGACCACCTCCAGTGCGATTGAGCTTGTACAACACGCCTCTACACCTGGTATGATACCTTTAAAGGTGGTTATAGTGGGTTTGATCCTTGAGGGATCGATGCCCATCTTGCGCACTGTACCCTGATAAAGCAGGTTCAGGCTGCTGCCGCCGTCCATAAGGACTCGTGTAAGGTGGAATCCGTCGATGATAGGGTCAAGGACTAGTGCGGCTGAGCCGCCATGACGAATACTGGTCGGACGGTCCTTGCGATCGAAGGTGATCGAGCTGGACGACTATGGGTTGTATATTGGGGCGACCAGCTCCATCGCGTAGTCGTCCCTAACTGTGTGCCTCTGCTCCCGTTTGGGAATATGGGTGGCGTGTATCATATTCACCGTTTTAATTTGTGGAGGGAACTTCTTTTGCCCTCCTGTCTTTGGTGGTCGGGGCTCCTCTTTATCGTCCTTGCTTTGCAACCCCTTCTCCTTGTTGTAGGCGTTTGACGTGCCGGCCTGTTTGAAGACCCGGCATTCTCTGTTAGTATGGTTAACTGGTGTACTTGGGGTACCGTGAATTTGGCATGTATGGTCGAGTATGCGGTCCAGACTGGACATGCCCGGATTGTTCCTTTTGAATGGTTTCTTCCTTTGACCAGTCTTAGAGCCGCTGAATCCGGTGTTGACAGCTGTGTCTTCGGCGCGATCGCCGTTGTTTCGTCGTTTGTGGTTGCTGTTTCGGGGCTTGCCGTTGTCATCTCTGGATTTAGAATTTCTAGGTTTACCTGAGGTGCTGTTGCTACGAGCCAGCCAGCTATCCTCGCCCGCACAGAAGCGGGTCATGAGTGTCGTGAGGGCTGCCATGGATTTCGGCTTCTCTTAGCCGAGGTGTCGGGCAAGCCACTCGTGACGAATGTTATGCTTAAAGGCCGCTAGGGCTTCGGCATCTGGACAGTTGATAATTTGATTCTTTTTAGTTAAGAACCGAGTCCAGAATTTCTTGGCTGACTCTCTGGGCTGTTGGGTTATGTGACTTAAGTCGTCAGCATCCGGTGGTCGCACATAGGTGCCCTGGAAGTTGTCAAGGAATGCGTCTTCCAGGTTCTCCCAACTGCCAATGGATTTTGTCGGCAGGCTATTCAGCCAATGCCGAGCTGGTCCTTTGAGTTTTAGTGGTAGGTACTTGATGGCGTGTAGATCATCGTCGCGGGCCATGTGAATGTGGAGAAGGAAATCTTCGATCCATACCGCGGGGTCTATTGTCCCATCATATGGTTCAATGTTTATGGGTTTAAACTCTTCTAGGAATTCATGTTCCATTACTTTTTCAGTGAAGCATAGGGGGTGTGCGGCGCCTCTGTGTCGGGCTACATTACGACGCAGTTCGGATGAATCTGGTCCGATGTATTCGGCCCGGACGGATTTATATTTACTATATCCAGCGTGGCGCTCATCGTTACGCGTTGGGGCACGCCCCCGCGATCCGTAGATCGATCTTGACTGTCCTGCTTTGTTTTCCAGTTCATCTCGCAGGTCATGCGTGTAGCCCCATGCCTTGGTGTTTTTAGTTGCTTGGCGATGTGGTGCGGGCTGGTGTTCGGGCTGATATGACACTTTGTCACAGCGACGGGGTGGTCGGTCAGCCGCATCCTGCGCTTGAAGTGTGGGCTCTAGTGCCTCGTCCTCGAATTGAGGTAACAAACTACGCCTCGGGTAGCTTTTGTTGGGGTGCTCGAGTCCGTATTCCTCGGCTGCCGGGACTTCAGTCCATCTGTTAGTGAGCAGATCTTGATCAGCTTGAAGATGTTGCTGTTTTTTCTTCAGGCTCTTTGCAGTGGCTATAAGCCGGTGCTTGAAGCGCTCCTGCTCGACGGGATCCTCATGCACGATAAATTCTTCGTCGCCGAGGCTCACCTCATCTTCGGGGAGGGGCATGTAATTGTCATCCTCTGAATCTTCATCCTTTGCCTGTTCATCGGGGCTAGCTTGCCTGTTCTCCCATCCGGCCTGCTCGAAGCTTGGCTCAGTGGGATTGTTTTTGTCTTCGGCATTATCCGGAGTGCTATTGTCTCTGGTGCCGGTATCGTTGTTTTTGCTATGGCGGGGTTTAGAGTGGCACCAATGACATCGGCGCTTTGGCTGCTTCTCAGGAGGATTATCCTCCGTTGCATCCTTTTGATCCACGCCATTGTTTTCTTTGGGTGTGTCCACCATATATATGTCATATGATGACGTGGCTGTCCAGCGCCCTGTGGGCGGTCGTTCCTGTTCTTCCCCGGCATCATCGTCCATACCGTCGATGTCTTTGGAGTCAAAATCAAGCATGTCGGTTAAGTCATCGATAGTGGCTATTAAGTGGGTGGTGGGTGGGCAACGAATTCCTTCGTCCTCCGCTTCCCACTCGAGCCGAACATAGTTCGGCCGAGAGTCCTTTGACAGGGAGGGAGACTTTAATGAATTTAGCATGTCGCCCAAGGGCGAGTGCTGAAAGATATCCGCGGAGCTAAACTCCATGATCGGTGCCCAGTTAGATTCGATGGGCCTCGATGTACACAGTTCGGAGCCTATGGCCGGAGATGAGTCCGAGGGTCCGATGACAGAGACCTCCTTTGAAGTGAGATCGCTGTTCGGCTCTATCGCCGCAGAGTGTGTGGCCTTCATGGCAGTGTCCATCCACCCATCCTCGGACGGCACGATCTGCTCTGGATTTAAAGCCGGGGCAGCTTCAGGTGTGATCTCCTTATCGCCGTCCAATGGCAGATCTAAGTCATGCTCATCGCGGCTATAGGGCGCACCTGTCATGGGTTCAAATCCGTCGAAGATCAAGTCTCCGTGGATGTCGATAGTGTAGTTCAGGCTTCCAAACCTGACCTGATGGCCAGGGGTGTAGCTATCGATCTGCTCCAGATGGCCAAGCAAGTTGGCCCGCAGTGCGAAGCCGCCGATTACGAAGATCTGTCTGGGGAGGAAAACCTCGCCCTGGACCACATCGTTGTAGATGATTGAAGGAGCCATCAAACCTTATGGTGATGTCATAGTGGAACTCTCAATGAAAGCACCAATGTCGGTGTCAAAACCGGCGGATCTCGGGTAGGGGGTCCCGAACTGTTCTTCTAAGGCTAATGGTAACAAGAGGCAAGGGACACGATGTTTTTACCCAGGTTCGGGCCCTCTCGATGGAGGTAAAACCCTACTCCTGCTTGATTAATATTGATGATATGGGTAGTACAAGAGTTGATCTACCACGAGATCAGAGAGGCTAAACCCTAGAAGGTAGCCTATGGTATGATTATTGTTCGTCCTACGGACTAAAACTCTCCGGTTTATATAGACACCGGAGAGGGCTAGGGTTACACAGAGTCGGTTACAATGGGAGAAGATCTTCATATCATATCGCCAAGCTTGCCTTCCACGCCAAGGAAAGTCCTATCTGGACACGGGACGAAGTCTTCAATCTTGTATCTTCATAGTCCAGGAGTCTGGCCAAAGGTCATAGTCCGGCCATCCGGACACCCCCTAATCCAGGACTCCCTCAGTAGCCCCTGAACCAGGCTTCAATGACGACGAGTCCGGCGCGCAAATTGTCTTCGGCATTGCAAGGCGGGTTCCTCCTCCGAATACTTCATAGAAGATGTTGAACACAAAAATCGTGCCCGGCTCTGCAAAACAATTTCCACATACCACCATGGAGAATACAATATTCCATGAGTCCAATCTACTGACAGCATTTTCATAGCGTGACATCACGCCGCGGCCCGGTTTTGGTCTGAAGTTTCAAAGTACCTCGATGATATAGACCAGGGTCTTGGCGGAGTTCATTGCGGAATGGACCCCGCCGCCCGTCGAAGAGGTCCAGGAGACCACTCCCACCGGCAAGGAAACAATTCGCAACTGGATTATGTACATTGATGGGGTTTTCTCGCTGCAAGGCGCTGATGCGGGTGTGCTGCTCGTCGCACCCACCGGAGAGCACCTCAAGTATGTGATCCAGATGCACTTTCCTAGGGAGATGTGGACAAACAATACTGCCAAGTACGAAGGACTGCTTGCCGGTCTCAGGATCGCGGCAGACCTCGGGGTCAAAAAGCTCATCGTCAGGGGTGATTCACAGCTTGTCGTTGGGCAGATCAATAAGGATAATCAAAAAGTTGGGAAGGCCGGATACTTGTCTGAGCGCATCGCGCACCGGCTTCCCGATGAAGGGGCAAACTCATCCCCACCCTAGGCCCCCTTGAGAGGGTTGTATTTCTCCCTCCATTTCCTCCGGCGGACTTGGGGCTTTCCTTTCCACACGTTTTTTTTTTTTTCATCCGGGGCTCAGTTTCTACCTATGGCCTGGGACTTCCAGATCTGGCCCGAACTTCATCCTCAAGCATCTCGGCATTACATTTTTGTGTGTGAGGTTTTCTCCGCAACCAGCGCCCCTTCGGCTTATGGCTGAGACTTCAGATGTCAGCCGAAGGTTGTGGTGTAGCGACCCGACCTCAGATGGTCAAGTCTCTGTGCTTCCGTGTCATCCCTGGATCGGTAATGCTGACACACACAGTACTCGAAGGATTTATAACAGAGTAGCAATCACACACTTATTACATCGAATGTCTCAAAAGAGAACTTATTACAATAATATGGCTTAAGGCCATCTAATGCGATAACAGCGGAAGGCTTGGAAGATAAAGTGAGTCCATCAACTCCAACGGCATAGCTGAGCTGCACGGCAACGACCTACGAACCTTACTCCTCGTCTGAAAAGTCTGCAACATAATACGTTGCAGCCCGAGAACGGGTCAGCACATGGAATATGCTGGCAATGTAACACAAAAGAGCAATAACAGAATAATACTACCACTACATGCATATTTGGCTGGTGGAAAGCTCTATGGTTACAGTTTTGCGAAAAGCCAATTTTTCCCTACTACAAAGGAATAAATTTTAATTTAACTATCATGGTGGTTGAAACATCATTTGAGAAGGTAACCCCAACTCAATGATCCCAATTAAAATAGTTAACAACCCAGCAAGATTAATTAGAAGTGTTGAGATACATGCGAATACTCAAGTACTAGATACTCAGAATTGTCCATAACCGGGGACACGGCTAACCATGATTAGATTGTACACTCTGCAGAGGTTTGCGCACTTTTCCCCGCAAGACTCGATCGCCTCCGCTGATTCCTCGCACTACATGATGTTTGAGAAACGGATGACCGAGACACAGTCTTTCAGAAACATTAACTCTCTACTCCGGGCAGACCATACCAAACCTACAAACCCACTACCTGCTGATCCACCTCTTCAAGAGCTTCACGTAACTTACTCAACTATGCTAGAGCCCATAATAGCTTGCGGCTGCACACGGAAGTTTCTAGCATGAATAGACTCAGTTCCCTTTGAGCCTGGGTGGCGGTCCATAGGAGAATCACACGGTAACCCCGGGATTTCCAAAAATAAAACAGGCAATCACTGGATACCCCAGGTGCCTCAATCCACCCAGATGTGTATTAAAGTTGCCACCTTAAGTAAACCATTAATTTAACAATCTCACATCTGTCATGGAAATCACTCAAACCCAATCCACGTCTACGAGCATAGCATGGCAAAATAAGCAACGCGTAGAAGTAACTCCCAAGGGTTTGATAATAAACAGGGCAATAGGTTCTACCTCAGCAACTACTTCCCAAAACCCACATATTAAAGGCATCCTAGTCATGCAATGTTTGAGGATTGAAACTAATGCGTAAAAACTGGGTATGAAAAGAGTATGATCAATATGTTACTTGCCTTGCTGACGATCCGTGAATCCTAGAGACTCGTAGTAACACGCTTCGCACTCCGGGAATTCTATCGCAAGCAAACAATAACATACATAAGCAACAATCAAAGATGCACAAGTAGAACTCCAAATAAAAGAGTTTGACCAGAGAGTTCAACTCAAGAACTCTGGTTTGCAAAAAGAATCAAATCAAACAGGGAACGAAACTCAAACGGCAAAAGAAACAAGATCCGTTAACTAATCTGAACTAGGGTCAAATTTTACAGAGATAAAAACTTATTTGAGTTGATTATTCGGAAAGAAGGTTTTGAGATGAAACTCCAGGTGCTTGAATCGCCTGATTCCAATAAACGAGCGAAAAGATAAACAGGTTTGAACATCGGATCAGAAATCGCGATCAGAAAAATCGCGGAATAAATCCGATAAAAAGAGAAACAACGAACGGCTAAACGAACGAACGTTCGTTAACAGAAACTAAACGATGAACACGTTCGTTAGAACGAATGGACGAGCGAACGCTCGCTAATAAATAACCGAAGGATAAAATCGATCTAAAAATAAAAAAAACGAACTAGGGTTTTTTCAAAAAAAATGAAGGGATTTATTTTAAAAAAAAAACGGCGGCGAGGGGGGTGTGGCTACCTCCGGCGAGGTCGTCCGGCGGGGGCGGCAGCTCCGGCGGCTCGGCGAGGGGTGGCGGGGCTTGGGGCGCGGAGGTGCGGCGGGAGGCGGCGGCGGTGCTAGGGCGGCGGCAGCGACTCGGCGGCGGCGGCTCGGGGCTCGGCTCTGGGCTCCGGGAGGCGGCGGTGGTGGTTAGAGGGGGCGGCGCTATATAAAGGGGGCGGGGCGGGGTGACTTGGAGGAGGGGGCAAGGCGCGGCGGCGGAGTCCGGCTCGGACTCCGGAGTCCGGGTCAGCGGCGGCGGGGCGCGCGCGCACGCAGGAAGCGACGGCGGCGGGCGGCTGGGCCTTTGGCCCGGTCGGGCGCGGGGTTTTTTTTTAAAACATTCCCCGACTAGAAAAATCTAGAAAATATAAATAAAAATCTAAAAAATCCAAAACAAGTTTTCTCCGTCTAAATAAAATATTTAGAACCAGATGAACTTTTCTTGGCCCCTAAAATGCAATTTTTAAAACATGCAAATTTTTCTAGGGCAAATAAAATTCCGAATAAACTCAAATAAAAACCAAATAATGATTTTAACATTTTTCCTCCGATATTTCAATTGTTTTGGAGAAGTCATATTATCTCCCCTCATTTATTATTTTCAAAATGAAATATTTTCCGGAGAGAAATAATTAAAATCAAAATCCTCGTCTTCACTATTTGATAAAAATTTCAAATATGAAAATTGGAAAATCCCCAACTCTCTCCGAAGGTCCTTGAGTTGCTTAGGATTTTGAGGATTGCAAACGAAAAAAGCAATAAAATATGATATGCATGGATGACCTATGTATAACATGCCAAATTGGAAATTTGGGATGTTACAAACCTACCCCCCTTAAGATGAATCTCGCCCTCGAGATTCGGGTTGGCTAGAAAATAGGTGCGGGTGGTCCTCGCGAATATCCTCTTCTCGCTCCCAGGTGGCTTCCTCCTTGGTATGATGACTCCACTGAACTTTGCAAAACTTGATCACCTTGTTGCGAGTGACTCGACTATCAAACTCAAGAATCTTTACTGGCTTCTCCTCATAGGTCAGATTATTATCCAGCTGAATCGCCTCCAAAGGTACTGTATCATTCAATGGTATATCGGCCATCTCAGCATGGCACTTCTTCAGCTGTGATACGTGAAACACATCGTGAACTCCTGACAACCCTTCAGGTAACTCCAGCTTGTAGGCAACTTCTCCCATCCGTCCCAAAATACGATACGGTCCTACAAATCTCGGGGCTAACTTTCCCTTAACTCCAAAACGTTTTACTCCCCTCAAAGGTGATACTCGTAAATAAGCTCTGTCTCCAATTTCATAGGTTACTTCCTTGCGTTTTGAATCTGCATAACTCTTCTGTCTGGACTGAGCGATCTTTAGTCTGTCTCTGATCAGTTTAACCTTCTCTTCTGATTCCTTGATCAAATCTGGTCCAAACAATTGACGGTCTCCTACCTCATCCCACATCAATGGTGTTCTACATCTGCGTCCATACAGAGCTTCGAACGGTGCCATCTTCAAACTGGCCTGGTAGCTGTTGTTATAAGAGAACTCCGCGTATGGTAAATTGTCATCCCAACTAGATCCATAATCTAGCGCACATGCTCTTAGCATGTCCTCCAGAATCTGATTGACTCTTTCTGTCTGTCCATCTGTCTGAGGGTGAAAAGCGGTACTGAATTCCAATCGGGTACCCAAAGTCTGGTGTAACTGATGCCAAAACTTTGAAGTAAACTGGGTTCCTCTATCTGATACGATGCTCCTCGGAACTCCATGTAAACATACGATCCTGGTCATATATATCTTGGCCAACTTTGCACTTGTATACGTTGTTTTCACCGGGATGAAGTGAGCTACTTTAGTTAATCGATCCACAACTACCCATATAGAATCATATCCTGCCTTGGTTCTGGGTAATCCGGTAATAAAGTCCATACCAAGTTTGTCCCACTTCCATTCGGGTATTGGCATAGGCTGTAACAGTCCTGCTGGTTTCTGATGCTCTGCCTTCACTCTCTGACATACATCACATACGGCTACATACTCGGCAATATCCTTCTTCATACCAGTCCACCAGAAACGTTCCTTCAAGTCCAAATACATCTTGGTGTTTCCGGGATGAATCGAGTATGGTGAGTCATGGGCCTCCTGAAGTATCAACTTCCTGATCTCCGAATTGTTGGGCACATAAATCCGGTCCTCAAACCACAAGGTATCGTGCTCATCCTCGCGAAAACCTTTGGCTTTACCTTCGCCCATCCTCTCTCTTATCTCAGCAATCTCTTTGTCCTCCTTCTGAGCTTCTCGAATCTTGTCCAACAACGTCGACTGAACCTCCATTGCTGCAAGAAAGCCTTTTGGAACAATCTCCAACCGAAGTTCCATGATCTCCGCAGCTAACTCTTTTGGCATTCCTTTGCTCACAAGAACATTAGCATAACTTTTCCGGCTCAAAGCGTCTGCTACGATGTTGGCTTTTCCTGGATGATAGTGTAGCTTCATATCGTAATCCTTTATAAGTTCCAACCATCTCCTCTGTCTGAGGTTCAACTCCTTCTGGGTGAAAATGTACTTCAAGCTCTTATGATCCGTGTACACATCACAACGGTTTCCAATAAGATAATGTCTCCAGGTCTTCAGCGCATGCACTACGGCTGCTAACTCCAGATCATGTGTGGCATAGTTCAACTCGTGTGGCTTCAGTTGTCGTGAGGCATACGAAACAACTTTTCCTTCCTGCATAAGCACACATCCAAGTCCCAAGCGAGAGGCGTCACAATACACTTGAAACTCCTTACGTATATCTGGCAAGGTCAGCACTGGGGCTGTAGTCAATCGTTCCTTCAGCTCTTGAAAACTTGTCTCGCAATCCTCCGTCCATTTGAACTTAGTATCCTTCTTTAACAATTCAGTCATTGGTTTAGCAATCTTGGAAAAATTCTCAATGAATCTCCGATAATATCCTGCGAGTCCAAGGAAACTGCGGATCTCGCCAACTGAAGTGGGTGCCAACCATTCAGTGACCGACTGAACCTTACTGGGATCCACTGCTATACCCTCTCCTGATATAACATGCCCAAGAAATCCAACTTCTTTCAACCAAAACTCACACTTGCTGAATTTGGCGTATAACTGGTGTTCCCTGAGTTTCTCGAGAACCAAACGCAAGTGTTCCGCATGCTCCTCTTCGTTCTTCGAGTATATCATAATATCATCAATAAATACCACAACAAACTTGTCCAAATACTCCATGAACACCTTGTTCATCATACTCATGAAATAGGCAGGGGCGTTAGTCAGTCCAAATGACATGACCGTGTACTCATATAATCCATACCGCGTGGTAAACGCTGTCTTTGGTATATCCTTCTCTCGGATCTTCAACTGATGGTATCCTGATCGTAGATCAATCTTTGAAAACACCTTAGCTCCTTGTAACTGATCAAACAGATCATTAATCATCGGTAAGGGATACTTGTTCTTTATCGTTACTTCATTCAGAGCTCGGTAATCAACGACCATCCTCAGGGATTTATCCTTCTTCTCCACCAAAAGTACTGGGGCTCCCCAAGGTGATGAACTTCTACGAATGTAACCTTTCTCCAACAACTCTTTGATCTGCTTCTTAATTTCCTCCAGGTCATTTGCTGGCATCCGATAGGGTCTCTTGGATATCGGCCCTGTACCTGGCAATAGCTCTATCAAAAACTCGATGTCTCTATCCGGTGGCATACCTGGTAACTCTTCGGGGAAAACATCCGGAAAATCCTTTACTACAGGTACTTCCTCCTGTACAACTCCCGTGAGGGCGTTTACTTGGCTCCTCCTAGGCACATGCCTAGATACATACTTAATCCTTTTTCCCTCCGGGGTGGTAAGGTAAATTGACTTACTAGCACAGTCAATACTTCCTCCATACTTCGACATCCAGTCCATTCCTAATATCACATCCAATCCTTGCGACTCCAAGATAATTAGGTCAGACGGAAATACATGTGTGCCAATGATTAGGGGTATCTGGGTGCACCAACTGCTAGCCATGTACTCTGCTCCAGGCGAGCTCACTAAAAGGGGTGTCCTAAGGGTTTGGGTTGGTAACTTGAACTTTTCCACAAATCCCCTTGATATGTATGAATGCGATGCACCAGTATCGAAAAGAACAATTGCGGTAAATGACTGAACCAAAAACTTACCTATTACCGCGTCCGGCTGCTCTTCAACTTCCTCCATGTTAACGTGGTTCACTTGTCCTTTGTTGAATGGATTGGGCTTCTTCCCAGCGCTCCCATTTCCGTTTCCATTCTTTCCTTCAGAGCAGTCATTGGCATAGTGCCCGGTCTTCCCGCACTTGTAGCAAACAACTTGACTTAAGTCCCTCTTTGCGGGTGTAGATGGGTTAGAGCGATTCTGATTATTGTTGGCTCCATTCCCATTCCCGTTCTTCGCACCATTATGGTTATGCGATCCTCCTCCAGCATGGTTATGACCTCCATGGTTATGAACAAGTCCTCCCGAGTTCGGGGTTAAACGAGGCTTCTGGTGAGCTCCTGAGTTGTATTTCCCTTGTCCATACTTCCTCTTACGATTCTCAATCTGCTGCTGCTTTCCTTCAATCATTAGGGCCTTATCTACCAACTCCTGGTAGTTGTTGAAGGTTGCTACCATCAACTGCATACTCATCTCATCATTCAGCCCTTCCATAAACTTCTCCTGCTTCGCGGCATCTGTGGCCACATCATCAGGGGCATAACGTGATAACTTGCTAAACTCATCCACGTACTGGCCAACAGTACGGTTCCCCTGGCGTAGATTGCGAAACTCACGCTTCTTCATCTGCATAGCTCCAGTCGAGACATGGGCAGTACGAAAAGCCTGCTGAAACTGAGCCCATGTGACAGTGTCGATAGGATAGGTGGCTGTGAAATTCTCCCACCATGCTGCTGCAGGTCCATCCAGTTGGTGTGCGGCAAAACGCACCTTCTCAGCATCTGTGCATCCTGCGGTGGTTAACTCCCTTCCAATACGACGTAGCCAATCATCTGCAACTATTGGCTCGATGCTACTGGAGAACACCGGCGGCTGTAACCTTAAGAAACGGGCGAGGTTATCCACTGGCGGCGGGTTGTTGTTGGCATTGTTGTTATTGGCATTGCCCTGGTTCTGAACTAGCAATTGCATCAAGGCATTCTGCTGCTGGATCAACTGCGTGATCTCCGGTGGGAAAACAAAATCGGGGTCTCTTCTCGGAGGCATCTGATGGGTTTAGATGGAAGAGATTAGAATAGAAAAAGATCTAGGGGAGAAACACTACCCATATGTATATGAGGCAAACACAAGCATTCATTCAATCAATCAAGCAAGGGCATACAAAACGGTCTAGGACTATCGCAAAAGTGCTCACTACTACTAGTTACATGGGGGAATACTATTATTATATGGTGGTCATCTAGAAATTTTGATCGGTGGAAGACTCCATGATGTCTGCTCCAGCTTCATCTTCGTAGTCATCATCACTTGAATCTGAATCGGTGTCGTCGATGATGATGTAGTTGTCCGGACAAATGGGGTCTCCGTCATCTTCTCTCGGAACTGGTCCTCCCATGAAAATTCCGATCTTCTCGACTAGGTCGTCATTCTTCTCCAATAGGGTCTTGATTTCCTCCTCATATCCATCGCGTGTGAACTTAAGTTCTTCCTCCAGCTCGATGATCCTAGTTTTCGCCTTCTTCAACTCGATCATGTCTGCGCACATCTGGTTCTCCTGTCGTCGAATGTGCTGGTTTTGCTCCTGGATAAAGGCTGCGACAGATCTATCCTTCCTGGTGCTGATCATCTCCCATTGTTCATCTCGGCGCCCACATATTTGATAGGTGGTGTCCTCAAGGTCCTTGTTGTAGATTTCTCCAATGCGTCCCATGGTAATATGAGCTGCCATACTCTTGCCAAGGCTCCAAGTGGGTGCTTCGAAAGAAAACTCTATGGGTTTAGAATTTGGCGAGAACGTTCTTCCTGGAACTCGTACTTGAATCATCCAGCGCTCTTCTTCTGGTAGAGTGGCGTTGTACGTCCCGGTGAAGCTTGGTATTCCAATATTCAAGTACCTAGTGACTTCCTTCAAGTGGCGTCCAAAAGGTGAGTCTTCATCTGGTTGTGCAAACTTGTTCTTCATCTCCTTCATCCTAAAGAGTGGAAAAAGAAGAGGAGTCAGAAATGAGAAGAGAAGAGTGACCTATGGTTTATCTTAGTGGTCGTGTCCTACACTCAGCGTGTGCTCTGATACCATCTTGTAGCGACCCGACCTCAGATGGTCAAGTCTCTGTGCTTCCGTGTCATCCCTGGATCGGTAATGCTGACACACACAGTACTCGAAGGATTTATAACAGAGTAGCAATCACACACTTATTACATCGAATGTCTCAAAAGAGAACTTATTACAATAATATGGCTTAAGGCCATCTAATGCGATAACAGCGGAAGGCTTGGAAGATAAAGTGAGTCCATCAACTCCAACGGCATAGCTGAGCTGCACGGCAACGACCTACGAACCTTACTCCTCGTCTGAAAAGTCTGCAACATAATACGTTGCAGCCCGAGAACGGGTCAGCACATGGAATATGCTGGCAATGTAACACAAAAGAGCAATAACAGAATAATACTACCACTACATGCATATTTGGCTGGTGGAAAGCTCTATGGTTACAGTTTTGCGAAAAGCCAATTTTTCCCTACTACAAAGGAATAAATTTTAATTTAACTATCATGGTGGTTGAAACATCATTTGAGAAGGTAACCCCAACTCAATGATCCCAATTAAAATAGTTAACAACCCAGCAAGATTAATTAGAAGTGTTGAGATACATGCGAATACTCAAGTACTAGATACTCAGAATTGTCCATAACCGGGGACACGGCTAACCATGATTAGATTGTACACTCTGCAGAGGTTTGCGCACTTTTCCCCGCAAGACTCGATCGCCTCCGCTGATTCCTCGCACTACATGATGTTTGAGAAACGGATGACCGAGACACAGTCTTTCAGAAACATTAACTCTCTACTCCGGGCAGACCATACCAAACCTACAAACCCACTACCTGCTGATCCACCTCTTCAAGAGCTTCACGTAACTTACTCAACTATGCTAGAGCCCATAATAGCTTGCGGCTGCACACGGAAGTTTCTAGCATGAATAGACTCAGTTCCCTTTGAGCCTGGGTGGCGGTCCATAGGAGAATCACACGGTAACCCCGGGATTTCCAAAAATAAAACAGGCAATCACTGGATACCCCAGGTGCCTCAATCCACCCAGATGTGTATTAAAGTTGCCACCTTAAGTAAACCATTAATTTAACAATCTCACATCTGCCATGGAAATCACTCAAACCCAATCCACGTCTACGAGCATAGCATGGCAAAATAATCATCGCGTAGAAGTAACTCCCAAGGGTTTGATAATAAACAGGGCAATAGGTTCTACCTCAGCAACTACTTCCCAAAACCCACATATTAAAGGCATCCTAGTCATGCAATGTTTGAGGATTGAAACTAATGCATAAAAACTGGGTATGAAAAGAGTATGATCAATATGTTACTTGCCTTGCTGACGATCCGTGAATCCTAGAGACTCGTAGTAACACGCTTCGCACTCCGGGAATTCTATCGCAAGCAAACAATAACATACATAAGCAACAATCAAAGATGCACAAGTAGAACTCCAAATAAAAGAGTTTGACCAAAGTGTTCAACTCAAGAACTCCGGTTTGCAAAAAGAATCAAATCAAACGGGGCAACGGAACTCAAACGGCAAAAGAAACAAGATCCGTTAACTAATCTGAACTAGGGTCAAATTATACAGAGATAAAAACTTATTTGATTTGATTATTCGGAAAGAAGGTTTCGAGATGAAACTCCAGGCGCTTGAATCGCCTGATTCCGATAAACGAGCGAAAAGATAAACAGGTTTGAACATCGGATCAGAAATCGCGATCAGAAAAATCGCGGAATAAATCCGATAAAAAGAGAAACGACTAACGGCTAAACGAATGAACGTTCGTTAACAGAAACTAAACGATGAACACGTTCGTTAGAACGAACGGACGAGCGAACGCTCGCTAAATAAATAAACCGAAGAATAAAACCGATCTAAAAATAAAAAAAACGAACTAGGGTTTTTCAAAAAAAACTAAGGGGTTTATTTAAAAAAACGGCGGCGAGGTGGGTGTGGCTACCTCCGGCGAGGTCGTCCGGCGGGGCGGGCGGCTCCGGCGGCTCGGTGAGGGGTGGCGGGGCTTGGGGGGGCGGGGGTGGCGGTGGGAGGCGGCGGCGGCGCTAGGGCGGCGGCGGCGACTCGGCGGCGGCGGCTCGGGGCTCGGCTCCGGGCTCCGGGAGGCGGCGGCGGCGGTGGTGGTGGTGGTTAGAGGGGGCGGCGCTATATAAAGGGGTGGGGCGGGGCGACTTGGAGGAGGGGGCAAGGCGCGGCGGCGGAGTCCGGCTCGGACTCCGGAGTCCGGGTCGGCGGCGGCGGGGCGCGCGCGCACGCAGGAGGCGGCGGCGGCGGGCGATTGGGCCGGCCTGCTCGGCTGGGCCTTTGGCCCAGTCGGGCGCGGGTTTTTAAAAAAAAAACATTCCGCTGACTAGAAAAATCCTAGAAAATATAAAAAAAATCTTAAAAAAATCCAAAACAAGTTTTCTCCGTCTAAATAGAATATTTAGAACCACATGAACTTTTCTTGGCCCCTAAAATGCAATTTTTAAAACATGCAAATTTTTCTAGGGCAAATAAAATTCCGAATAAACTCAAATAAAAACCAAATAATGATTTTAACATTTTTCCTCCGATATTTCAATTGTTTTGGAGAAGTCATATTATCTCCCCTCATTTATTATTTTTAAAATAAAATATTTTCTGGAGAGAAATAATTAAAATCAAAATCCTCGTCTTCACTATTTGATAAAAATTTCAAATATGAAAATTGGAAAATCCCCAACTCTCTCCGAAGGTCCTTGAGTTGCTTAGGATTTCGAGGATTGCAAATGAAAAAAGCAATAAAATATGATATGCATGGATGACCTATGTATAACATGCCAAATTGGAAATTTGGGATGTTACAGAGCCCCAGGCTCCAGCATGGGCACAGGATACCGTCCGATACCTCCAAACGAGAGAGCTTCCTCGGGAGCAGGAAGAAGTGGAAAAAGTAGCCCGCCGGTCTGCTGTGTATCACTTCATTGACAACGTTCTATACAGAAAAAGACCAAACGGGGTGAAATTGAAGTGCATTCCCCGGGAGGAAGGACTGGAGCTGTTGGCAGAGATACATGGAGGCATATGTGGCTCCCACATAGGGTCGAGGGCCCTTGCCGGCATGGCTTTTCGGCAGGGTTTCTTCTAGCCCACTGCCCTCTATGATGCGACGACACTAGTAACCAAGTGTGAAGCGTGCCAGTTCCATTCAAAGAAGCTTCATCAGCTAGCCCAAGCCCTTCAAACAATCCCTCTCTCCTGGCCATTCTCAGTCTGGGGGCTCGACATAGTGGGCCCTTTCCCCCGCGTCGTTGGGGGCTTTGAGTACTTGTACGTTGCAATCAACAAGTTCACAAAGTGGCCAGAAGTGGAAGCAGTGAGGAAGGTGACAGTGCAGTGAGCCATCAAATTCTTCAAGAGCGTAGTTTGCCGTTTTGGTGTGCCGAACAGGGTCATCACTGACAATGGTACGCAGTTCACAAGCCATACCTTCATGCAATACATCGAAGACCTCGGCAGCAAGGTCTGTTTCGCTTCCGTGGCACACCCACGGAGCAACGGCCAAGCGGAGAGGGCTAATGCTGAAGTACTGCGAGGCTTAAGGACAAAGACATTCGATAGGCTGCACGGAAGTGGAAGGCATTGGATCGATGAGTTGTCGGCGGTTCTTTGGTCGATCAGAATGACACCAAATCGAGCCACCAGCTAGACACCCTTTGCCCTGGTCTATGGGGCAGAGGCAGTTCTCCCCACGGAACTCATATACAGGTCACCTCGAGCGCTCGCTTATGATGAGCTTGAGCAAGAGCAATTGCGGCAAGATGATGCGACGCTCCTTGAGGAAGAACATCTTCGGGCGGCTGTGAGAGCAGCATGCTACCAGCAAGCCTTGCGCCGCTACCATAGCCGCAAGGTTCATGCCCAAAGCTTTGAGGAAGGCGACCTTGTTCTTCGGCGCATTTAGTCGGCCAAGAATTCCAACAAGTTGACGCCAAAGTGGGAAGGCCCTTATCGGGTAATACGAGTCACCAGGCCAGGCGCAGTCCACCTGGAGATTGAAGATGCCATTCCAGTGAGCAACTCCTGGAACACCGAGCATCTTCGCAAGTTTTACCCATAAGGCGCGGCTTGCCGGCCCCCGACAAGCCACCTTTTGTACAAATAAATGAAGCGTTGGCGCCCTAAGTTATAGCATGCATGCTAGGTTGAGTCTCTCCCTCGGTTAGGGTTGATAGTGCTTAGCGGTGACTAACCCCTAGCATAGAGGTTGAGTCTGCGTGTCTCTGTTCTTTTCTGTCCCTTTTGGTTCGCAGGATACATGAGCGTCTCTGCTGAGCCATATGGAATAAGGAGAAAAAGTTGGTGCTCCGGCCCCGACAAGCCACGTTTTCCAGGGGCTGAAGATACAAGGATCCGACCCCGGTAAGCCAAGGTTGCCGAGGGGAGACCACAGATTTAGATAAGTGTTTCATCCCCTATCTTACATTCCCGTATGAAAATAGGGGCGTATGAAGCCTCGTCTCGTTTCTATGCTCCCATGCTCCCTTTGTTTTCTGTACCCAAAGAATCATCTCTTGGGGCGGAATTTGGTTGTAGCCGTGGCGGCAAGAAAGAGGGCATAGGGCCTAATCCTACTTCACCCCTGTCTCCTCCGAAAGCGTGAGTACGGTCGAATGGAGTAAGGGAGCGGCAAGGCCTGTTGCCGGGTGACATTGTTTATATTGAAGATAACATGCGTTCGCTCCTTGGTACGGGCTTAGCTCGCACACGAAAGACCCGGCAAACACCCTTTTTTTCATTAATACGTCCCATACAAGTACAGTTTGTACGGAATGAAAGCACGAGCAAGGGGATTACAAGTTTTAAATTCAACTAAGGCCCGTGGGCTTACAAGCTAAAAAGAAATAAGGTGCCCGTTATCCCTTTCTTGTCCCTCTCCTGAGGAAACAGAACAAGAAGGCAAGAGGGCAAAAGAAGCGCCTAGGCGAGGTACGAGCAGCAGAACACACCAAGAGAACATCCCGGCGGCCGTCCAGGAGAGGGCTGGTGATGGTGGCACCGAGAGAAGAACTGGAAGATGAGGCAGCGGGTCATCAATATGCTATGAAGGCGTCAGTGCCATCGTACTCCGACTTGACGGCCTGCCACCCGCCTTCCTTGCCTTCCCCGGCCTCCCTACGCCAGCCGCCCAAGGAGACGACCCCGAGAAGTTCAAGGAGATAGCCCCACCGGGAGAAGGGGCCAGGTGCAGATGATGTTGTTGCCGTCGCCGCCCAAGGACGGAAGGCCCGACACCTAGTCGGACACGTCATCCCCTCTGCGCCTGCTACCGTCGTTGTCGCTGTCGCTGTCCTCCTCGTCGCTCCCGCTCGAGGGAGAATCTTCTTCATCCGAGGAGCTCTCCACGCAGCACTTTAGACGAGTCCCGAACTCTCCGAAGACCTTGATGAAGAGCAGGTCATTCTCCGTCAGCTTGAAGTAGATAACGAGCCCCGCCATCAGCCTGTGGATGCGAGTGAAGGTTTTCCATCCGCGGCATAGGTACATGACGTGAGGGGCTAGGAAATCAACATCGGCCCATGTGCCGTTGTTCTTGCAGCCCCTCATGTGCAGTCTCAGAGCCTGCGGCGGGTCGAGCTCCATCTCCCGAGCGAATGGAGTAGGGAGGCGGAGACGATGACGCGCCGGCCGGCGCAGCCTGATGAAGAACTCGCGAGGCTGGTCCCCGACGTGGCCCTCGATTGGGGGAGGAACCGCTGGTGGAGGCGAGGCCGACGCGCGGCCCCGTCCACATCTTCCCCGAGCGCCATGGCGACCTCGGCCTCGCCCCTTCCCCTTCCCCTCATGGTCGGCTCCTCTGCCGCTGGCTCTTGGGAGGAAGGGACACGCTGTCGAGCGGCAACCCTCGACACCACCGTCGAGGCACCGGCGCGTCCTCTCGTCATCGCGGGAGGAGGAGAGAAGCCAAGGAGGAGAGGAGGCGGGATGGCAAAGGATTGAGAGGTGCCGCCCTTACCCCTCCCCTCTTTATAAAGGGGCGGATTCAGGGTCCGGCCGCCTCCCTCAGCCAGTCTGGCTCATTAAGGTGGTAGCAGGCGAGGCCGTCGACCGCCCTCCTCACCCAATTGAAGGCGCGTGAGAGCCAACCCACACGCGCGCCTTCTCATATCCCACGCGCCCACCACCTACCTGATAATCCCCAAGTGCAGGGAATCATCGTAGAAATTCCCAAAGGTGGAAGTGATAAGTATGGAGTGTCGAACCCACAAGGAGCTAAAGGTAAGATCAATATTCTCTCAAGCCCTATCTGCCACTGAAATGACTCTACGTGCACCGAATGTTTGCTTCCAACTAGAAACAAGAAATAAAACTGTGTTGTGGGTATAAGGAGGATAACTTTGTATGATATCGGAGAGCTAAAATATAAAAGTAGGTGTTGTTATCATAAAGTTAGAATATAATACTAAATAATATAAATAGCGAGTGTGGAACAATGGTGGATCGGTGTGCGGAATTGTCCTAGGCAATTGTTAACAAGATCGATAGTCGTCATTGCAATTTCATATGAGGGAGAGGCATAAGCTAACATACTTTTCCATCCTTGGATCATATGCACTTATGATTGGAACTCTAGCAAGCATCCGCAAATACTAAAGATTCATTAAGGTAAAACCCAACCATAGCATTA
This sequence comes from Triticum aestivum, assembly GCF_018294505.1. Lineage (NCBI taxonomy): Eukaryota > Viridiplantae > Streptophyta > Magnoliopsida > Poales > Poaceae > Triticum > Triticum aestivum. The sequence continues at coordinate 649,890,153 of NC_057798.1, read as the reverse complement.
AAGCATCAAGTCCCCTTTTATCCCATACGAAACAACCCCCTTACTCGGGTTTGTGTTTCAGTCACTCACGCAACCCACTATAAGTGAATCATGCACGTATTGCAACACCCTACAGCGGGAATCCCTCACGCTTGCGCGACACGGAGGGCACCGTAGGACAGCACCAAAATAAAACATACAACTCATACCAATCTAGATCATCAATCAACTCAAGGATAAAAGATATCTACTCAAAACATCATAAGATGGCAACACATCATTGGATCATAATATGTAGCATAAAGCACCATGTTCAAGTAGGGATTACAGCGGGGTGCGGGAGAGTGGACCGCGTAAAAGAGATGAGGATGGTGATGATGATGGTGATGTTGATGAAGACGATCACCGCGGCGATGATTCCCCTCCCGATGGCACTCCGGCGCTACCAAGAGAGAGGAGGAGAGGTTCTCCCCCTTGTGTTTCCTCCTCCATGGATTTCCCCCTCTGGTCCTTGGCCTTCATGGTGATGATGGCCCCTCCGAGATCCTCCTCCATGGCCTCCAGTGATGATGGCCCCCTCCAGCAGGGTGCCGGAGAGGGCCTAGATTGATTTCTCGTGGCTGCAGAGGCTTGCGGCGGTGGAACTTCCGATCTAGGTTAATTCCCGAAAGTTTCAATATTTATAGGAATTATTGGCGTTGGCTTCACGTCAGGGGGGTCTTCGGGCCGTCCATGAGACAGGGGGCGCCCCCCCCCTAGGGGCGCGCCCTCCTATCTCGTGGGTAGCCCAGAGCTCTTCTAGCCCAACCGCGATGCTCCGTGGTCTTCTTTTGGTCCATAAAAAATCCTCAAAAATTGGCACGTCATTTGGACTCCGTTTGGTATCCCTTTTCTGTAAAACACAAAAACAAGGAGAAAACAGAAACTGGCACTGGGCTCTAGGTCAATAGGTTAGTCCCAAAAATCATATAAAGTGATATATAAATGCATATAAAACACCATAGATGGGTAATATAATAGCATGAATACTTCATAAATTATAGATACATTGGAGACGAATCAGCATCCCCAAGCTTAATTCTTGCTCGTCCTCGAGTAGGTAAATGATAAAAGAAATAATTTATGAAGTGTGAATGCTAGTAGGTGCACAAGTTTGATCAATGATAATTTCAATCACCTTTTCTAGCATCAATATGTGTCATAATAGTAGCTTATCTCATAAAACTTTTCATGATGAAGTAACAATCTATTCACAATGTCAAGTATGGTTCAGAAACTTCATTGAGAACTAACAAACTATAATTTCAGTCATTGAAGCAATTGCAATTTATCATAACATCAGAAAGAGTCAAGAATAGAGCTTTTCAGCAAGTCCACATACTCAACTATCATGTAGTCTCCTACAATTGCTAACACTCACGCAATACTTGTGGTTATGGAGGTTCAGCCGGACACTGAGAAAGATAGGGGCTTATTGTGTTACCTCCCAACATATTCACCTTTAGGTGATGTCAACAATAATAGCCCATGCTAACTTACATCCAATTGTATATATATATATATATATATATATATATATATATATATCATGATCTTTCAAACACGAGGAGCTTGCCAAAGGATAAAATGAAAAAGGGAAAGGTGAGGATCACCTTGACTCAAGCATAAAGTAAAAGCATAAAGTAAAAGATAGGCCCTTCGCAGAGGGAAGCAGAGGTTGTCATGCGCTTTGAGGGTTGGATACACAAAATCTTAATGCGAAAGAATGTCACTTTATATTGCCCCTTGTATGTGGACCTTTATTATGCAGTCCGTCGCTTTTATTACTTCCACAACAAGATCGTACAAAGTTTATTTTCTCCACACTAATAAGTTATGCATATTTAGAGGGCAATTTTTATTGCTTGCACCGATGACAACTTACTTGAAGGATCTTACTCAATCCATAGGTAGATATGGTGGACTCTCACGGCAAAACTAGGTTTAAGGATATTTGGAAGCACAAGTAGTATCTCTACTTGGTGCTAGGAATTTTTGGCTAGCATGAGGGGGAAAGGCAAGCTCAACATGTTTGGAAGGTCAATGACAATATACTTTAACTGAGATGTCGGAAAACATAAACCATTATGCTGTCTTCCTTGTCCAACTTCAACTCTTTTAGCATGTCATACTTAATGAGTGCTTCACAATCATAGAAGATGTCCAAGATAATATATTTGTATGTGAACCTCTCTTTCCTTATTACTTCCTATTAATTGCAACAATGACCAAAACTACGTTTGCCAATTCTCAACAACGTTTATGCCTCATACTTTCTATGTGTGAAGTCATCACTAACCATGTTATAAGCAAATGAAACATATAATAGTTCAGATTTATGACATTCAATTCATTCCCCCATTTAGTCATAGTATATACATGAAGCGCAAGAGTAAAAGACAAACTACTCCAAAAGATATGAGTGAAAGACACTGAGTAGTCAAATAATTATCTAGCCATGGGAGGATTCCTTTTTATTAAAATTTCATATCCAAAGATTTTATTCAAACAACAAGTAAAATTGAAATAAAATGACATTGCAAGGATAGCACAACTCATGTGAAGAAGCAAAAACTTAGGCTCAACTGATACTAACCGATAGTTGTTTGAACAAGAGAGGTGGGATGCCTACCGGGGCATCCCCAAGCTTAGATGCTTTAGACTTCTTGAAATATTATCTTGGGGTGCCTTGGGCATCCCCAAGCTTGAGTTTTTATGTCTCCTTAATTCCTCTCATGTCATGGTTTCTCTTTTTATAAAAAGCTTCATTCACAACAAACTCAACAAGAACTCGTGAGATGGGTTAGTATAAACCAATAAAAAACCTTATCGTTTTCTACGGTAACAAATCATTAAAATTATTATTAAACATTGAATACTAAATTCCTTTTCATATTTAATACTCCTATCCTCAAAAAGAATCATTAAACAAGCAAGCATACGCAAACAATGCAAACATAACAGCAATCTGTCAAAACAGTATAGTCTGTAAAGAATGCAAGGGTATCAATACTTCCCTAACCCCAAAAATTATGAACTAAAATTCCAACTGTAAAAAATTTATCAGAGCTTAATATTCAAAAAGATTCAACGTTAGACCATTCTCTGACTTTTCTAGGGAATTTTTGCAACAGCAGTAAACTTTCTGTTTTGAAACAGCAACATATATACTAACAAAATAAGCATGGTAAAGGCTATCCTTGACATTTTTATTGAAACTAAAGATGCAAAACATTATTCTAAATAACAGAAAGCAAAAACTAACAAGATGAAATGAGCATGGTAAAGGCTATCCATGGATTATACGCACTCTCACCCTTCCACCATTGCTAGCCTCTCGTGTACCCTGCAACTTTTGCCGGTACCATACACCCACCATTACCTTCCTCAAAACAGACACCATACCTACCTATTATGGCATTTCCATAGCCATTCCAAGATATATTGCCATGCAACTTTGCACTGTTCCATTTATTATGACACGCTTCATCATTGTCATATTGCTTTGCATGATCATGTAGTTGACATCGTATTTGTGGCAAATCCACCTTTCATAATTCTTTCATACATGTCACTCTTGAATCATTGCACATCCCGGTACACCATCGTAGGCATTCATATGGAGTTATATTTTGTTCTAAGTATCATTTTGTAATTATTGAGTTGTAAGTAAATAAAAGTGTGATGATCTTCATTATTAGAGCATTGTCCCAGTGAGGAAAGGATGATGGAGACTATGATTCCCCCACAACTCGGGATGAGACTCGGGACGAAAAAAAGAGGCCTAAAAAAAGAGAAAGCCCAAAAAATGAGATAAGAAGAGAGAAGGGGCAATGCTACTATCCTCTTACCACACTTGTGCTTCAAAGTAGCACCATGATCTTCATCATAGAGAGTCTCCTATGTTGTCACTTTTATATACTAGTGAGAATTTTTCATTATAGAACTTGGCTTGTATATTCCAATGATGGGCTTCCTCAAATTGCCCTAGGTCTTCATGAGCAAGCAAGTTGGATGCACACCCACTTAGTTTTTCTTTCTGAGCTTTCATACATTTATAGCTCTAGAGCATCCATTGCATGGCAATCCCTACTCAATCACATTGATTTCTATTGATGGGCATCTCTATAACCCGTTGATATGCCTAGTTGATGTGAGACTATCTTCTCCTTTTTGTCTTCTCCACAACCACCATTCTATTCCACCTATTGTGTTATGCCCATGGCTCATGCTCATGTATTGCTTGAAGATTGGAAAAAGTTTGAGAACATCAAAAGTATGAAACAATTGCTTGGCTTGTCATTGGGGTTGTGCGTGATTAAATACTTTATGTGATGAAGATAGAGCATAGCCAGACTATATGATTTTGTACGCATAACTTTCTTTCCCCATGTTATTTTGAGAAGACATGATTGCTTTATTAGTATGCTTGAAGTATTACTGTTTTTATGTTAATATTAAACTTTTGTTTTGAATCCTACAGATCTAAATATTCTTGCCAAATAAAGAGAGATTACATTGATAAATATGTTAGGTAGCATTCCACATCAAAAAATTTGTTTTTATCATTTACCTACTCAAGGACGAGCAGGAATTAAGCTTGGCGATGTTGATACGTCTCCAACGTATCTATATTTTTTGATGTATTCATGCCATGTTTATAATATTTTTACATGATTTTGGTATGATTTGATTAGAACTAACCCGAACTGACATTGTTTTCACCAGAACTACCATGGTGTTGTTTTTGTGCAAAAATAAAAGTTCTCAGAATGCGCTAAAAATCAACGGAGATTTTTTTTGGAAATATATAAAATACTGGAAAGAAGAGTTACTGGAGGGGAGGCCCATGGGCCCCACAAGGGTGGAGGGCGCGCCCACCCCCTTGGGGCGCGCCCCTGTGCCTCGTGGACTTCCCGTGGGGGGCCCTGACTTGCTCTCGATACCAACCTCTCCTATAAATCCCCAAACCTCCAGAAAATAACTTAGATCGGGAGTTCCGCCACCACAAGCCTCTGTAGCCACCAAAAACCAATCGAGGCCCTATTCCAGCACCCTGTCGGAGGGGCGATCCATCACCGGTTGCCATCTTCATCATACCGGCGCTCTCCATGATGAGTAGGGAGTAGTTCACCCTCGGGGCTGAGGGTATGTACCAGTAGCTATGTCTTTGATCTCTCTCTCTCTCTCTCTCTCTCTCTCTCTCTCTTGTTCTTGATATGGCACGATCTTGATGTACCGCGAGCTTTGCTACTATAGTTGGATCTTATGATGTTTCTCCCCCTCTGTCGTGGAATTAACACGTCAGATGTCCATAGTGTGAGGACTTAGTCGCGATGCCAACGCATGTATGTGGTAGCTTGAGAGGGGTTGAGCGGAATTGAGAGAAGCAACACAAGACAAGAGTTTAGACAGCTTTGGGCCCCGGGAAACATCATCCGATAACAACCCTACATGTTGTTTGAGGCTAGATCTCATTATCATCACGAGGGAGTCGCCGTAAACTGGCTCTCCTCTAATTGTGTCTAGCCCTAAAGATTGTTTCTTGCTTCTCCCTCTATGGGGAGCCCTGCCCCTCCTTATATAAGTTAAAGGGGCGGGTTACATGTAGAGTCCGTCTCGGACTAAGACTTAAACTATTTTGACTTCCTTTCCTGGGCTTCTTAACGTCTGTCGGTTTAACATTGTCTGTCGGTTTAACATTGTCTGCCGGTTTAACATGGTATGTCGGTTTAACATTGTCTGCCTATTTAACATGTTCTGCCAGGTTATGATTGACTTAACACCTACTGGTGCTACCATCTGTCTTAACTCTGCCGGTTTAACACTCCTAGGTTTACCGTCTGACTTAGCCATCTTCCTGTTTAACACTCACCGGTTTACCGTCTGTCTTAGCCATCTGTCGGCTTAACATTCCCCGGTTTACTGTCTGTCTTAGCCATCTGTCTTAACTGTCTGCCGGTTTAACACTCCGGATGGGTCATACCGCGGGGTATTTCCCGACATTAGCCCCCTATTTAATTTGGATTTATCCATGTTAAACTTATCCTGATCATCCTTAAGTCCTTGTCACTTCCTTCTTCTAGAAAATCCGGTTTAATAGGCCAGCTTCATAATCGACTTGCTGACATTAGTTTCTCATAGAAAATATATTGTGAAGAATAACTCCTTTGATTCAGCTCCCAATGCTTAACAAAAAATATTGGTCTTTGAAATACTCATCTGATCTTCAGCCGGTTTAAGAATGTAGAACTTGCCGGTTTATAAAAACTGATAATTTTGTGTCATGATTGTTGCAGACACAAGGCCATCATGATTGGTGACGCCGGGTAAATAATTGTTGGTGACACCGAATCAACCTGGTTAGCTCAAAACTGAAAATTGGAAGATATTTCTCTCTTATATCCATATTACCTGTAGCCCCCAAGTCTTGAACAGAACAAAGTGATGATTTGAGACTTGTTTCCATATAATTACTGCCACTTTGAAGAAATCCATTTTAAACATCTCAGTCACTAGTAAAAACTGAATACTCCATATTATGTAGCCCCCAAGTGTCGGGTTGTCATGCTTGCAGCAACCTGGGACTTGAAATTGCCTTATGCTCATAAAAACTTCAACCAGTGTAGCCCCCAAGGGCCGGGTCATTATGCAATAATGAGCAGGGACTTTGTAAATATAATCATGTAGATTTGAGCAGCGATGTGTAGCCCCCAAGGGCAGGCTCAGTAAGATAATATTGAGCTGGGACTTGATATATACTTCAATAAAAATAACATCATATGATGTAACCCCCATCATGGAGCTTGAATCCACGTCCACAAGGTTAAGAGCCTTGTGCTCTACCAACTGAGCGATGGGCCTTTTAATATAATGGATAAAAAGCTTTCTACCTTGAATTGTTGATAGGAGCAATTGGTAGCCCCCAAGGGCCGATTCATTATAATGTGATGAGCCGGGTCTTCAATAAGATGAGCAAAAAATGACTTTGCATTAGCCCCCAAGTGTCATGGTGCATGCTTGTAGTGACACGAGACTTGTGTATTTGATGTAATTTCAACTCAAATAATGTAGCCCCCAAGTGTTGGGTCGTAAGCCTGCAACAACTCGGGACTATTCCTTAAATCGTAGGATAAATCATATCTATTGATAATATGATAGCCATTGCGCTAAAGCGACTTTGAAAACCTTAATCATTGTACTGGTTATTGATAACCATAATAAAAATCCAGCCATGTTGGCTATTTGAATACTATACCCAATGATTTATAAGCGCATAATTCCAATGGCGCAATCCAAATATATATTGGCGACTTATAGTCCAAAGCCAGGTCGGGTCAATAAACACCGGATTATAAGTGCTTATGTATTGACAACTTGTAGTTGAAAGTCGAGCCGTGTTAAGGAACACCGGGTTAAATCGATGAATGATAGTCATGCCGGGTCAATAGACGCCGATTCAACATAAAATTGCATGAAAGAACAAAAAAATTGTCAAAGGCAAATAAGATCGTATAGTCGAGGCTTTTCAAGGGCTGCCAGGCCCAAATTCGAGGCTTTTCATGGGCTGCCAGGCCGCTGAGTTAAACCATTTTTGCAAAGCCTTTTAAGATGGGCCTCCAACTAACCAATCGTCGTTATAACTTTGATAAGTTCAGGGTCTGTGTAAGATTGACTTGTCAAACGTTCGGCGGGTCATGCCAGGATTACCTGGAAAGGAGTGGCTTACTTGATGAAGGCGGGTTAACCCGGGCTTTTAGGTGAATACACCAGGCTTCCAAGCCATGCTTGATAGCATATTACAAGTGTCCTTTCAAACTCTTTCTTGTAGTGCACAAAGAGCCCCCAAGTAACTTTGTGAGTTGTGCTCTATGGGTGCCTATGTTTGAGCTATGCATAGCAACAAGACTCTCTTTGGCCCCTTGGGTGTGAAGCTCCCAAGCTTTGTTGTGGCGTGATAGCCGGATTAATGGACAGGACTCCGATTTGCAAGCAGAAGCCCCCATGTGATATATTTTTGAGCTGTGCTCGCCGGGTGCCTATGTTTGAGTTGTGATGTGCAACAAACTCTCTTTGGCCCCTTATGATAATATTGGATTGATAGCTGCATCAAGAGGGTAGTAACGCCATGTTCTCTTTGGTGAATACACCTATGTTTGAACAGGAAGCCCCAAAGTGATCATATGAAGATGAGCCCATAAGGCAGGATACCCATGTTTGAACCGAGCGTCAGGGCAGCAGGTCCTTTTTGGCAACCTTTAACTTTTTGCAAGAAATAAATTCTTCTTGAACCGGGATTTTGAACTGGATATTGAGAGCGTCGGAGCTTTTGCAAGAGATAGCTTCCTCTTAAACCATATTTGAACCAGATAGTAAGGGCTTCAGCGCTGTGTGGGAGACGGGATTTCCCTTAAACCAGACTATAAACCGGAAGCATCATTGTGAGCCAGAATATTTCTGACGGCCTTTAAATTTTTATCAATATAACAGTAGCCTCCGGTACCGGGTTATCTTTCCCTTCAACATCTTGGGGCACTTGAAATGTTGAAACCGGCAAGACTTGCTGAGTCATATCATCATAGCCCCCGAGTCTTAAGATGACTCAAGGAGTTGTCTTGAGATTCTTTCTACTTGACCATAGCAGAAGGTATATATCATTGGTTTCATAACGTGATGTAACCCACATAAGGTTGAGGTGATTGCAGCAGGTTATAAATGATCTCGTATGAGCCGTGTCAGCAACTCGGCCAATGGTTCCTTCCAGCTAACTGTTTGAAGTTTAACCGAACTGTAGTGGCAGTGATTTGTGCGCATGTCCATTGAACCATCCAGCACAAACAGTGGTTGATGATAATTTGCCTCCAATTTGTTGAAAGAAAACTGAGCTACCCAAGCAATGACTGGCTTTTTATTCAATAAATAGCTCATGCAAATAGATGCGGCCCGACGTGTTGACGTAGACCAGGCCTCGAGGGCGGCAATTTGCGCTCGTCCATTGACAATGAGCAGACGTGATCCCAACAAGCTGATGTGGACCGGACTGCAAGGGCAACAGCTTGTGTGCGACCATTCATCATGTGATATGTCCCGGATTATCACCAGGCGGGATATTATCAACCCGTGCTCTGTATCCGTGGTATAAACCACATTTGTAGTGAATAATGGTCCTGTATATAAAAATATACAAATCAAAGTAATTTGTCCTTCGATAGAAATAATATGTGTTAATAAAACAAATTTGAGATGGATAGCACCTGATGTTTGCAGATGGCAAACAGTTTTCGATGATGAATGATCCGTTCAGCGCAACTGAGGTGGCGGCTTAAAGCACTGCACCGGTCAACTCAGACGTACCCTCCGGGTCATGTTTGACCCGCCTTTTCTTTTTCTTTTTTTAGGCAACCGTTGACCTTACTTTTCATACAGGTAGCCGGCTCCACCCTTTTATCTGGTACCCAAACTTGCTAAGGCAACTTGCCAGTGACAGAAGTTGAAGCGGGGGCAGCTCATGACCATACCGGCGAAGGCGGAGGCAAGGGCACTGCGGCCCGAGAGGACAGCGGGCGAAGGGCGCGGGGCCAGCCCCGGACGGGTGCAGGGGCGAGGTTGAGACAGAGGTGACAACACGACGGCTCCTTGGTGCAGTATGCCGATTCGGCGGAGGCAAGGCTGGCTTGACACCGAGCTAGATGGTGGCAACCCGGCAAGGCTGCAACCACGGAAACGACGAGGCGAGCCGTGGCGGTTCAAGCCGGGCGCAATAACAGAGAGGCACCCGCGAGGCGAGCCCGCGCCCATTGAGGGAGTCCTGGATAAGCGGGTATCCGGACAGCCAGACTATACATCGTCTGGATTATAGAAGCATCAAGACTCAAGACTTTCGCTCGTGTCCGGATGGGACTCTCCTTTGCGTGGAAGACAAGCTTGGCGATCCGGATATTATATTTCCTGCCTTGTAACCGACTCCATGTAAACCCTAGCTCTCCGGTGTCTATATAAACCGGAGAGGATGGTACTTAGAAGGCCGATCACAATTACAATCATACCATCATAGGCTAGCTCTTAGGGTTTAGCCCCTACGATCTCGTGGTAGATCTACTCTTGTACTACACATATCTTCACTATTAATCAAGCAGGAAGTAGGGTTTTACCTCCATCGAGAGGGCCCGAACCTGGGTAAACATTGTGTCCTTGCTTCCTGTTACCATCAGCCTAAGCCGCATAGATCGGGACCCCCTACCCGAGATCCGCCGGTTTTGACACCGACATTGGTGCTTTCATTGGGAGTTCCTCTGTGTCGTCGCTTCAAGGCTTGATGGCGTCTTCAATCGTCAACAACACGGTCCAGGGTGAGACTTTTCTCCCCGGACAGATCTTTGTGTTTGGCGGCTTTGCACTGCGGGCCAATTTGCTTGGTCATCTGGAGCAGATCGACGGCTACGCCCCTGGCCACCAGATCAGGTTCGGAAACTTGAACTACACGGTGGACATTCGCGGAGACTTGATCTTCGACAGATTCGGGCCTATGCCAGGAGCGCCAGACAGTCACGACGAGCACGGCTTAGACCTGCTGTCGAACAGTGCTCAGGGCATCATCCCTGCAGCAGCCCCAGATCTAAACCCGGAGTAGGTTGCGTTGCCCAAGGACGGAGGGGTGGACCCCGCCCCGCAGGCCGCATACACATCGGTGGTGGAGCCGAACACAGGTCTCACCTCTGTGGAGGCCTGTAACCCCGGGCCCCAGGACTCGTATCCGGTCATTGGTCCCGGTCCGCTCACTCTTGAGCCAGCCGAGCGAGGTTGGGCTCCGTTGATGGCGTTTACCGCTATGGACATCTTTCAGCACTCGCCCTTTGGCGACATGCTGAACTCATTAAAGTGTCTCTCTTTGTCAGGAGGCTCTGGTACGAACTATGTCCGGCTTGAGTGGGAAGCAGGCGACGAAGGAATTCACTGCCCACCCACCACCCACTTCATTGCCACGATCGATGATTTAACCGACATGCTTGACTTCGACTTCGAAGACATCGATGGTATGGACGACGATGCCGGAGACGTACAGGACCAACGCTCATAGGGCAGTGGACAGCCACCTCTTCATACGATATATATATGGTGGACACTCCGAAAGAAATCAATGGTGATGAGGCAATGGAGGATAACCCCTCCAAGAAGAAAGCAAAGCATGGGCGTCGCCAGCGCCGCTCCAAGCCCCGCCAAGGTAATACCGGCACCGGAGACGATAATAATCCGGACGGTGCCGATGATGAATACAACCCCGATCAGCCCGCCTTCGAGAAGGCCGAGCAGGAAGATGGGAAGGATAGCCCAAATGAACAGGCGATGGACGGGTATCCGGGGAGGACAACTACATGCCTTCCTCCGAAGACGAGATTAGCCTCGGCGACGACGAGTTCGGCGTACCCGAAGACCCCGCAGAGCAGGAGCGCTTCAAGCACCGGCTTATTGCCACTACGAGAAGCCTAAAGAAGAAGCAGCAGCAGCTTCAAGCTGATCAAGATCTGCTCACAGATAGATGGTCAGAAGTCCTGGCAGCCGAGGAATATGGACGCGAGCGCCACACGGCTGACCGACCACCTCGAGGTCGGGATAAAACGACAAATCAGCCCGAATACCAGCCTGCACCTCCGCGCCAGTTTACTACGGCCCGGGGCTATACTCAGGACCTGCGCGATAAACTGGATAACGCCGCAGGACAACCAAGATCGATCTACGGATCACTGGGGGGGCGCAGCAGCACATGACGATGACCGTCGTACCGAATACACTAATAGCAAATCTGGTCCGGCCGAATATAACCAGTCAGACACAGCTGAACTGCGTCGCGACATAACCCAGCACAGAGGTGCCGCACACCCCCTATGCTTTACCTATGAAGTGATGGATCGTGAATTCCCAGAGGGGTTCAAACCCGTAAACATCGAATCATACGATGGCACAACAGACCCCGCAGTATGGATTGAAGATTTCCTTCTCCACATTCACATGGCCCGCGGAGACGATCTACACGCCATCAAGTATCTTCCCCTTAAGCTCAAAGGACCCGCCCGGCACTGGCTAAACAGCCTTCCCGCAAATTCCATTGGCAGTTGGGAAAACCTGGAAGACACATTTCTTGACAACTTCCAAGGCACATATGTGCAACCTCCGGATGCCAATGACTTGAGCCACGTTACTCAACAGCCTGGAGAATCAGCCAGGAAATTCTAGACTCGGTTCCTAACTAAAAAGAACCAAATAGTCAAATGTCCGGACGTCGAAGCCCTGGCGGCCTTCAAGCATAATATCCATGACGAATGGCTCGCCCGACACCTCGGCCAGGAGAAACCCAAGTCTATGGCAGCTCTCACGACACTAATGACCCGCTTTTGCGCCGGCGAGGACAGTTGGTTGGCTCGTAGTAGCACTACGCCACATTCTGGCACTTCAGACGTCCGGGACAATACGGCAAGCTACGGTGCAATAGACACAAGCGACGGAACAACGGCGATAACACCGAAGACACGGCGGTCAATGCCGGATTCAGCGGATCTAAATCCGGTCAGCGGAAGAAGCCACTCAAAAGTGACAATTAGGGACCGTCCAGTCTAGATTGTATACTCGAGCGCTCGTGCCAAATTCATGGTACCCGGGACAAGCCAACCAACCACACCAATAGAGACTGCTGGGTATTTAAACAGGCCGGCAAAATAAACGTCGAAAACAAGGACAAGGGGCTGCACAGTGATGATGACGAGGAGCCCCGGCGTCCGAACATAGGGGGACATAAGAAATCCCTCCCCCCAGGTGAAAACGATCAACATGATCTACGCCACCCACATCCCAAAGCGGGAACGGAAGCGAGCACTACGGGACGTCTACACGATGGAGCCAGTCGTCCCCAAATTCAACCCACGGTCAGCTTGTCCGATCACCTTTGATCATAGGGATCGTCCTACTAGCATCCACCATGGCGGCTCAGCCGTATTGTTTCTAGACCCTATCATAGACGGATTTCACCTCACAAGAGTCCTTATGGACGAAGGCAGCAGCCTGAACCTGCTTTATCAGGACACAGTGCGCAAAATGGGCATCGATCCTTCAAGGATTAAGCCCACCAAAACTACCAATAAAGGTGTCATTCCTGGAGTAGAGGCCCGCTGTACGGGCTCTATAACATTGGAAGTGGTCTTCGGATCTCCGGATAACTTCCGAAGCGAAGAGCTAATCTTTGACATCATCCCTTTCCGCAGTCGTTACCATGCACTACTCGGACGAACCACATTCGCTCGATTCAATGCGGTACCACACTATGCATACCTCAAGCTCAAGATGTCAGGCCCGCACGGGGTCATAACAATCAACGGAAATATGGACCGCTCTCTCCGTACAGAAGAGTACACTGCAGCCCTTGTGGCTGAAGTACAATGCGGCCTCCTCCGGCAAACCACCAATCCTACGACGACAACCTCAAGCTCCGTCAAGTGAGGGCAGAACACCCCGCAACAGGATCAGCAGGCACGCGAAGAGCATGACTAGCAGTCCGGCCTCCACTCAAATCCCATCCAAGCAGCATTCGTGCCACGCGTACACAATTACGCACTCAAAATACCATGGGCACAGGCGAAGGCGTAGCAGTGGCTCAGTCAATAGTACGGTATTGCTTCGTAACCTTTCCTTTTACCTTTAAGGATAGTACTTTAGTGCAGCTTCTCCAGAAGAGCCGGATTGTCGGACTTACATAGGAGAGGAAACCAAGGAGGCAACAGGCTTAGCGCATAGAAGGAAACACCCAGGTGGAATCTATTTACGATCGTTATACCTGCTTTATCTATCTGTACATAGCCTGCCTCTAGATAGGATATGTCAAATAATCCTCTTTATCTCCGCTTAATGCATTCATTGTAAACATACGCCTAAACGTATTATTCATCAATGGGAGATCATATATAGCGTCAGCTTATTATTCTTATTTGAGCATTTTTTTTCTTACAAATGTCTTTTAGTATTGCATCCATACACTTTGGTCCATTGAGTTTGCCAGGGGCTTCTTATGGCGCCCCATAATACGGCACGATAAGTCCGAACACTTTCAACAGTGCGGCACCCCGAACTTATAGCATTATATGCATCAGCTCTGAATCATGTCTTGGGTCTATAGTTGGGATAGCCCGGCTCCCTTGTTTTGGTGCCTTACGTTTCGTTAATTCGGCTAAGGTAGCGCAGGGAGAACTACTGTGATTGTGCCCTGGTTCTTCTGGACGAGCACCTCAGTAGAGAAAGCACAAAACTGACCGGCATGATGTGGCGAGAGTTGGTCGCTGTTCGAGAGGTCTTAAAATCCTTAAAGATTTTTCTGCTTTAGGCGATAATTCGGCTCTGTCCGATATAGGCATGTATAGCGCCCCAATTCGGCCTTCTGGATTCTAGGGGCTTCGCCGAAATTTAAAATTGTAGACTTCTATGGCTAAGTGAAGGTTATAAAGCTGCATAGTCTGGATGCCTCTTTCGCTGCACTGGACACCTCCTTAAGGGACCAAACATTTGGATAAAGGGTGTCCAGGTTTTCCACGAACACCCCAGTACTAGTTACATGGGGGCGGAAGCCGACGACTAGCCTACTTTCAGAATTTGATAAACAGCCGCACAGAAGGTAATATTTTAAATAACAAAAGCGCTACATAGCGTAAGTAACTTCGTCTTTAACTTACAAACATGACAGAGGTGAATTCATTCGAAAATTATGTCTTTGGTACATTCATCAGCCACGAGGCAAGCACCCTTGATAATGCCAGCATAATACTTCTCGGGATTGCGATGCGGCTTGCCCTCTGGCGGCCCGTCCTTCACCAGCTTCTCCGCATCCAGCTTGCCCCAATGCACCTTCACACGAGCAAGGGCCCGGCAGGCACCCTCAATGCAAACAGATCGCTTGATGACCTCCAGTCACGGACAGGCATTCACCATCCGCTTGATCAGGCTGAAGTAGCTGGTGGGCAAAGGCTCACCAGGCCATATCCGGACTATGAAATCCTTCATAGCCACTTCGGCAGCCTTGTGGTGTTCGACCAACTGCTTCAGTTGGTCACTCAGAGGCGTTGAATGTTCGGCCCTAGCATACTGGGACCAGAACAGCTTCTCCGTTGAGCTCCCCTCTTGGGCACGGTAGAACTCCACAGCATTTGATACGTTGTGTGGCAGATCTGCGAATGCCCCTGGAGAGCTCCGGACTCGGGTAAGTAAAAGAAACGCCTCCTCCACATGTTTGCTTTGCATAAAGAATTTCTTACCCGCTGTTATCTTTTTGGCCTCCTGGATTTCCTGTTGTGCCCTCTTGGCTTCGGCCTTGGCGTCTTTTATACTTGTAAGGGCCTTCGCAAGCTCGGCCTCTTTTGCTTTAAGCTCCTGCTCCACGGACTCGAATTTCTTGCTGAGCTCCTGGAGCTCTTCTTGTACTTCGGTGGTGGCCTTCTTGAGAGACGCCACTTCGGTGGTGGCCTCTGTTACCAAATCATGACGCCTCGTCGTTAGCATAATCAAATTTTATTTACCATTCATTATATGAGAGAGGGGAATCATTCACCTTTGCTCTCCTCGAGCAGCCTCCTCGTGAGGCCGAGCTCTCCTTGTGCCTGCTCCAAGTCCTGCGTTAGGCCGGCGATTTCGGCCGTACGAGCAGTAGCGGCCAGCAGCACAACTTGTTTATTCATATTCAAACTTACTGTTAGACTCTTGTGGATTATAATTGACCCTCCGTTTGGTTTTTCTTTCCGAACACCAAACAGAGTATCAGGGGCTACTACCTATCGGGTGGTAACTTCACACATTTTTATTGCTTACCTCAAAGCCTGTTAGGAGGCTGGTGCAGGCTTCGGTTAGTCCGCTCTTGGTAGATGAAACCTTCTAAATCACCGCACTCATGAGAGTACGGTGCTCTTCATCTATGGAAGTGCCACGAAGCGCTTCCAGCAGACAGTCCGGCGCCTCGGGTGCAACGGATGTCCTCGATACAAACGGCCCTCCCTCCCTAACGAGGGGCTGCCCGCCTGCATCCGGAACCATTGAAGGCTCCGGGACAATGTTCGGCTGAGAGTCCGGCTTACTGCGGCTCTCACTAACACGATACACGGGGATCTTGAACCCCGCTTGTCCGACGATTGGAATGTCGCCTTGGGGCGCCTCCAGATCCACCTCCCCCTGCTCGGGGAGCCTTTGGGACAACACCTCTGTGCCATCCGCAGGCCGAGGAGAGGTGGCCGTCGGAAGTGAGTTCATTGCTAACTCACTCAAGGACCCGTCCGAAGATGACACCTCGGGATGGGCCCTGGTCGGACTACATACAAGTTTGGCGTTATAACAAAACTATGAAGTGAAATTACGATTGAGTGCGGATACTTACGATCGCACTAGGGGCCTCTTCCTGGGCAGCCACCCTTCCTCGCTATTGGCGGCGGTGGCAGAGTAATCCGTAAGGGACGCTTGTCCCTTCTTGGACGCCCCAGCCTCCCCTTCCGGGGCGGCCTTCCTCTCCCCCCCCCCAACACGGGGAGGTGCAGTTTCTTCTTGTTCCTCCCTGCCTCCATGGGAGGAATCTGTCTCATCGTCATCAGACGACAAGGGTATGACGGCCTTGCGCCGGGGCCTCTCCTGGTCCCCTGGTTCGCCGTCTCGGCCCCCCCCATCCTATCCGGATAGGGCAGCCTCCTCTTCTTCTCCTTCTTCCCCTTCGGTGGAGGAGTCTTCCTCGTCCTCTTCGGACGAGGCTTTCGGCGCAGCCTTACGCCGGAGACCCTTTTGGGTCCCTGGGGCCTTCTTATCGGCCTTCTTCTCCGGTCCCTTGTAGGGCGCCAGGACCAGCATCTTCGTCAGGAGATCAGTAGCTGGGCTTTCCGGCAGAGGAGCCGGACAGTCTATCTGCTCCGCTGTCTCCACATACTCCTGAACAAATATACACAGTCGCTTAAGGATTCCCCTTGAATATATTGGGAAGAACCGGACCCGGTGGCAGCTTGGGAACTCACCTGAATAGGATGTTGCGCGGCATGGAGCCCACGATCCTCGGATATGGGAGGAGGTACTTCGGAGGCCTTGAACAGCACCTTCCACGCGTTTTTGTGATTCATGCCGTAGAGCCTGTAGAGCGTCTGGTGTTCTGCCGGGATGAACTCCCACATATTAAATGCCCGCCTTTGGCACGGCAGAATCTGGCGAATGAGCATGACCTGGATCATGTTGACAAGCTTGATTTTCTTGTCCTTCATGCCCTTGATGTAGTTTGTGAGTCCGGTCAGCTCTGTAGATTCACCCCATAACAGGCCCTTCTGTTCCCAGGAGGTGAGCTGCATAGAGGTTCCGGATCAGAACTCGGGGGCCGCCGCCCAGTTGGCGTCGCGCGGCTCGGTGATGTAGAACCACCCCGACTGCCACCCCTTCACGGTTTCCGCAAAGGAGCCGTCAAGCCAGGTGATGTTAGGCATTTTTCCCACCATGGCTCCTCCGCACTCCGCTTGCTGGCCGCTCATGATCTTCGGCTTCACGCAGAAGGTTTGCAGCCACAAGTTGAAATGAAGCTTGATGCGAAGGAAAGCCTCGCATACGACGATGAACGCCGAGATGTTGAGGACGAAGTTTGGGGCTAGATCATGGAAATCTAGCCCGTAGTAGAACATGAGCCCACGGATGCAGGGGTGGAGTGGAAACCCCAGTCCACGGACGAAGTGGGCCAGGAACACGACCCTCTCGTGGGGTCCTGGAATTGGAATGACCTGCCCGCCGTCTGGTAGCCGGTGCGCTATGTTGGCGGCCAAGTATCCGGCCGCCCGAAGACTTGCGATGTTCTTCTCCTTAACGGTGGAAGCCACCCATTTGCCTCCTGCTCCGGACATGTTTAGCTATGCGGAGAAGACTTGGACTAGGGCGCTGGAGCTCGAGGAGGCAAGAGTGGGCAGAGGAATAAGAAGGCGTGGGTAAGAATGGGGAACTCTTATCCCTTTATAGAGGCGACGAAAGCGGTGCGCCTCCCCACTAGCCTGTTGAGAATCGCTTACTTCCCAAGCCCCACGATTGATGGCACATGGGGATTACCCCTACCCATATTGATGAGAATCCCGTGATAAGGGGACATGATCTCTGCTTTGACAATACGTGTCAAGGAAACCGCTTCGCAATTTGCGCTCTGGCTGGTTGTGAAAAGAAGAACGGTTCAAATAATGACCTAACCGTAATGACATATCACGCCGTCTAAAAAGTTGTTAGCTGAAGTACCATTCTCTCTATGGTGGTAGGTTAAGATCATTTTGCAGATCCGTACATGGCCTACGTGTTCGATAATAACCTTGGAGTATTCGGACAGTCGGACTGTACATCGTCCGAACTATAGAAGCGTCAAGACTCAAGACTTTGGCTCGTGTCCGGATGGGACTCTCCTTTGCGTGGAAGACAAGCTTGGCGATCCGGATATTATATTTCCTTCCTTGTAACCGACTCCATGTAAACCCTAGCTCTCCGTTGTCTATATAAACCGGAGAGGATGGTCCTTAGAAGGACGATCACAATTACAATCATACCATCATAGGCTAGCTCTTAGGGTTTAGCCTCTACGATCTCGTGGTAGATCTGCTCTTGTACTACACATATCTTCAATATTAATCAAGCAGGAAGTAGGGTTTTACCTCCATCGAGAGGGCCCGAACCTGGGTAAACATTGTGTCCCTTGCTTCCTGTTACCATCATCCTAAGACGCATAGATCGGGACCCCCTACCCGAGATCCGCCGGTTTTGACACCGACACCCGTCCCCACTTTCCGGATCATGGCCAGCTTGGATGAATCCATGGTGGGCGCCAACTGTCGTGGAATTAACACGTCAGATGTCCTTAGTGTGAGGACTTAGTCGTGAGGCCAACGCATCTATGTGGTAGCTTGGGAGGGGTTGAGCGGAATCGAGAGACGCAACACAAGACAAGAGTTTAGACAGCTTCGGGCCCCGGGAAACATCATCCGATAACAACCCTACATGCTGTTTGAGGCTAAATTTCATTATCATCACGAGGGAGTCGTCGTAAACCGGCTCTCCTCTAGTTGTGTCTAGCCCTAGAGATTGTTTCTTGCTTCTCCCTCTTTGGGGAGCCCTGTCCCTCCTTATATAAGTTAAAGGGGTGGGTTGCATGTAGAGTCCATCTCGGACTAAGACTTAAACTATTTTGACTTCCCTTCCTGGGCTTCTTAACGTGTGCCGGTTTAACATTGTCTATCGGTTAAACATGGTATGCCGGTGTAACATTGTCTGCCTGTTTAACATGGTCTGTCGGGTTATGATTGACTTAACACCTGCTGGTGCTACCATCTGTCTTAATTCTGTCAGTTTAACACTCGCCGGTTTACCGTTTGACTTAGCCATCTGCCGGTATAACACTCGCCGGTTTACCATCTGTCTTAGCCATCTGCCGGTTTAACACTCACTAGTTTACCGTCTGTCTTAGCCATCTGTCTTAACTGTCTGCCGGTTTAACACTCAGGCCGGGTCATACCGCGGGGTATATCCTGACACCCTCTATCTTCTTGTAATGGATTGAGTTTTCCCTTTGAAGTTATCTTATCGGATTGAGTCTTTAAGGATTTGAGAACACTTGATGTATGTCTTGCGTGGGATACCCGTGGTGACAATGGAGTATTCTATTGATTCACTTGATGTATGTTTTGGTGATCAACTTGCGGGTTCCATGACCTTGGTAATCTATGCATAGGGGTTGGCACACATTTTCGTCTTAACTCTCTGGTAGAAATTTTAGGGCACTCTATGATGTTCTTTGTGTTGGTTGAATAGATGAATCTGAGATTGTGTGATGCATATCATATTATCATACCCGCGGATACTTGAGGTGACATTGGAGTATCTTGGTGACATTAGGGTTTTGGTTAATTTGTGACTTAAGGTGTTATTTTACTACGAACTATAGTTGTTTGTGGCACTTATAGGAATAGCCCAATGGATTGATCGGAAAGAATAACTTTGAGGTGGTTTCATACCCTACAATAATATCTTCGTTTGTTCTCCGCTATTAGTGACTTGGGAGTGACTCTTTGTTGCATGTTGAGGGATACTTATATGATCCCATTATGTTATTATTGTTGAGAGAACTTGCACTAGTGAAAGTATGAACCCTAGGCCGTGTTTCGAAGAATTGCAATACTATTTTCGCTCACTTTTATCATTAGTTACCTTGCTATTTTTATATTTTCATATTACAAAAACCTATATCGACCATCCATATTGCACTTGTATCACCATCTCTTCGCCGAACTAGTGGACCTGTACAATTTACCATTGTATTGGGTGTGTTGGGGACACAAGAGACTCTTTGTTATTTGGTTGTAGGGTTGCTTGAGAGAGACCATCTTCATCCTACACCTCCCACGGATTGATAAACCTTAGGTCATCCACTTGAGGGAAATTTGCTACTGTCCTACAAACCTCTGCACTTGGAGGACCAACAACGTCTACAAGAAGTAGGTTGCATAGTAGACATCACAAGTTCGCGGCCAAGGACACATACACAAGCTACGAGATGTACAGGCGGATCAATGACATGAGGAAGTGTCTTCTTCATGACCCAGACAAGGGATTGAGCCACAAAGCAGTGGCGGGAGCGTCACAAGTAGATGACTAGACGATCGTTTCTCCTACTTTAGAATGCATGCAATTGTTTATTGAGGTGTGTGCGAATGATCTGTATAGTCACTCATGTAATTGGATGTTTATTTCAGTTATATATATACAAGTTATTCTTCTGTAGACAGAGCAAATCACACGGCTTATTAGCAGCAATCTTCTGTGTTATGATTGGTCTTCGCACACATTTCTCATTACGGACCTGTTTCCCACGTATCACACACATCTTGTTTAGTTGAAATGTTTCCATTGTGGTTGCCTAATCACACACAGTTCATCCTACTGAACTATATGTCGTATATCACACACACCCTCGTCTGTCTGCCCATTTCTGTTGTTCTTCATCGTCACAAATAGTTCTTTTGGATTAAACATTTGCCACTCATCGCACACACACATCTAATATGAACCATGTTTGATGTCGACGCCATAGCAAACATTTTGCATCTTTTTCGACGGTTTTATTACATCATCGTTTGTGATTGATGCATCACACACAGTTTCGTCGAAGGGCCTCTGATTTGACTGTCGTGTTTGGAGCATCCTGTAGTAGTGTATGTGCTTAGATCTTTCCTCACCACATGATGCTTGCCAAAAGAGAAAATAAAAAGGAAAGGGGAAGAATACTTTGACTCTTGCATAAAAATAAATACATAAAAATAAAAGATAGGCCCTTCGTAGAGGGAAGCAGAGGTTGCGATGCGCTTTTTTGTTTGTATGCCAAATCCATTAATGCAAAAGAACGTCACGTTATATTGCCCCTTATGATAGCAACCTTTATTATGTAGTCCATCGCTTTTATTACTTTGCCATCACAAGTTCGTACAATGCTCAATTTTCTCTTACACTAAATGATCCAACACATTTAGTAGCAATTTTTATTGCCTTATTGCACCGATGACAACTTACTTGAAGTATCTTACTCAATCCTTAGGTAGGTATGGTGGACTCTCAAGGCATGAATTTGAGTTTAAGGTTTTTGGATGCACAAGTACACTTGTGCAGAGACCTGCTATACAAACGGTTTTTAACCCCTTTACGCAACAACGTTTAGAACCGTCGCCAAGTGAGTGCGGGCGATAGGGGGGTCCTTCCCACAAGACCCAGAAACCATCGGGGATAGGCCCTCCTGGCACACAGGCTGGGGCAAAATGAGCTCGTGTGCGATCTGGCGAGGCATCGAAATCCAATCATTTTCGTTCGTATGTACATCCCACACGGTGAATCCCAAAAAAACATTTACTTTTATATCACACACAGTTTTTGTGTGGAAATGTTTGTGCAAGGTGGCCTAACACAAACAGTTCTCTGCCGGAAGCCGTCTATGATTGTTAGTTGATTGAGCACGCCTACTTTCTAGAAACCGTGTGGGTTGTTTGATTTCATCACCCACGGTGTTGTCTTAGTAACTTTCTTTAATAGAAAACCCCGATAAGCAGGGTAATTAGCCTATTATTGATAATCCATGTAGTAATAAAATTGATACTTCTTATAAAACACACCAGACATTTCATATCCGTATAACAACAAACAGGATTTCATAATCGAATTGCATCAGATAGCTTCGGCACTCAGTTGCCATTACACAACAACACCAAGTTTCACATGCAACATCGAAAACCTTTGGAAAGTAGCATCATACACAGTAAATAGACAGATGAATCTCATACGGGAAACTACAGAAGCGGAAGTCAAATATTGAGCCTTCAGTGATGTTGAATGTCCTTGCAACTTTAGGCCAGTGGCTATGGATAATTGCCCGCCCAACCTTCGTCCTCTTCAGGAAGACTTGAATATTGTACCATGGGTGTTAAATGAATACCTTCCTTGCCTCTTGAACATGCAGGTGGTTTGAGAGGTAATCATTGGTGAACTGCTTTGAAAAGTACTGAAAATAAAGATATGCATAAATAGCTGATATAAATTTTGAAATGGCGCAAGGGGTAAAAACAAGGTAAAAGAGTTAGTACATCCCATATTTGACTGATGTCTTCTTCATTGTGAAAACAAAGATCTTGTTGTTATTCGTCGCAAGTTTATTCATCCTAACAATCTTTCTGAGTTTCTTGACTTGACTGATATTCATGGACATCTCATTTCCCCATATGTAAAATGGGTCGAACAGTGGTTCTAAGCCTCTGGCAGTAGGACCTACATGTGCAAGACCAAATTGTATGAAACCTAAATATTAGAATGATTCATGCAATTGTAAGGACCATGCATGAGCAAACCTTGATGGTAAACCGTAGTGTCTCCCATTTTTCCCTGCAACACACATCAGGAAGATCTTGATCAGGTTAACTGAGAGTTGCAATACTATCAGTAGAATATGTATTCAGTATAGCCAAACTTGATTTATTTCTCACATGCTTAACAATACAAAATTGTACCCACAACAAATGAAAATCAAATTGCAGAATTGAACCAAACAGTTAAATGGACAACAGACCAAATGAACCAAAACAGTTAACTCAGCACGACATTGCAGAATAGATACATGTACTAGAAGATAAGACGGTTAACAAAACAAAGAATGCTTGAGAACAGTACTACGAAATGTAGCAATTGTTGGACCAAACTGTTAAATGAACATTACATTTCAGAGGACCAAACTGTTAACTGAACATCATATTGTATATTAACATTACAGAGGACAAATCACTAGAAGGCACTGATGGTGGCCTCTGGAAAACAACACGAACTATATTTTAAACTAGACAACCGCATGGCAGTGTCGATGATGGCCTCGAAGATGAGGTGCTCCTCCAAGATCTGACGGTCGGCACACATGGCAACTTGATATGACCCCATGCAATTTATCTATGATGGTCGCTACTGATAAAACGAAGTCTGCACACATGGCCGAATATGATACTAGTATTGTTCAAGATGAAGATATAATTGTTGTATCGCCAAGATTGAAAATAGATGACACAGATGCATTGAAGTATATACATATTGATCAGGAAAGTGTGAAGAATGTACAAGACTCCATGGAAATTACTAGTAGGCCTACAGGAGCACTTGTATGCATGTGTGTACGGCCATGCATGCATAGGAAACATGAAGCCTTGGCGAGACACGTTTGTGGAGATATTTTGGGAGGAGTTTAGTTTGAGCCAGCAAAGGAATCCACATGCAACATTGATCAGTTTTAGTTTGGGCCAGAGATAAATGAGTTCACGTGCATCCATGGGAGATTAGTCATGTACGCAGCTAACCACCAGCAAGGAGTTATAAAAATATACAAGTTCCATCTGGTGCGGCCACCTGACAAAGAAGCGTACTCATGGACAACTATGAAGATTAGAGACTTGTTTTCTTTAAAAGGAACCGGGTGGGGTCCACCTGTGAATTGCAGAAGTCACCAGCACCAACTAACAAGTCGTACTAGTTGTTTTTGTTTCTTAAGCTTTAGTCAAGTCTGTTGTTATGGTCAAGTTTGTTTTCCTTTTTGGTTTAGGGGTGCGGTTAGCTTGTTGGTCAAACCATGTATGGGCCAGCTATACTATTATAAATAGCCATAGTACGGTCAATGTAAGACAGGTTATGATTTTATGAATAGACACGATGTGTTCTTAGGGTAAATACCCGTATCGAGTTTTGGGGGAAGCTGTCTAAAAATTCCTAAGTTTTGGAGGAAGCTTTAGAAAACCTCTTTGTTGCGATTTCTCTTTGTGGAAATTGTTTGTGTGAGTACCGTCGTCGAGATTGGTTTTCTCGTGCTGAGCCATAAGGTTCAAATCCTCTACTTCGTGTACATCGCGTGCGTGGGCGAGAGGTTGCCATTACTAAAGGTGGAGTGTCGTGAAAGATCGGGCCTCAACAACGGATCAGATCTCGCCACAAGGTTCAGTCTATATCACAGCTAAAGCGACCTCATGCGCGTGTGAGGATGCGGTTTGCTTTTCCGCTGCCAGATGCTACTGAGCTCCATGTTGTACTGTATGCAAAATGGTTGTGGACGGCACTTAATTGGAGGACGGGGACAATGATTTCGGCGGAAGGTGTCGCGCCGTCAGTCAGGGCATGTGGGATGGGGAAGGAGGAGGATGGTGTGGGTGGGATGTGGATTACCTGACCATATCGACGAGGCCACGCAACAAGAAGAAGGATCGGCGGCAAGGAGGCCGCGCAGCTAGAAGAAGGATCAGCGGCAAGGAGGCCGCACAGCAAGAAGAAGGGTCACCGGCGAGGAGGCAGCGCTGCAAGAAGAAGGGTCGCCAGCCAGGAGGCGGCGCTGGAAGAAGAAGGGTAGCCGGCAAGGAGGCAACGCTGCAAGAAGAAGGGTCATCGGCGAGGAGGCTGGGCTGCTAGTAAGAAGTAGTGAAGGTTTGAACTTGGAAAGCAAGGAGGAACAGTGGAATGTGGCTTTTGGTTGGAGGGAGGGGGCGGGGAGATAGATATTTCCGTGATGGTAGAAAAATTTCGCTCGGTGCCGCGAGAAACTAGCGCGCAAGTGTGGTTCAAGCGCGGGCGATGGACTGTCAACGACGAATCTTCCTGCATAAGCCAGACAAGACGCGCCAAGATATTTTATATCGCATCCCACATGATTCTTTCTAGTAAACTATTTGTGATATACCTAATTTTTTTTATGTTTTGAAAGACAAAATGGTGTTACGGAGGGAAAGGATGGTGTTTGAATTGCTAGAACATTTATGTATAGTGAACATGCAACTACATGAGTGTCGTGTTTAAATTTCGAATTATTCCGGGTTCATTTGACATTTTTATACGTTAATTGAGTTTCTAGGCATTTAATGTGCTTAATTCAAATTTGAACTACAAGCACATGCTCCAGTGCACCAAAGTTTGTTGAAAAATCACATGTGTGTCTTGGGGTGAATTTATAGGTCCCATGCAAGAAATGGGAATAAAATTCAAACATCTCGGCGTCGTGGCTCGGTCGGGAACATTGAGAAACTTGGTTTTTAAATTCTTGAAAATTCAAAACTCGTGTGAAAATCATGAAAGATGGCATGGTGTCATTTCATGGCACCAACATGTTGTGGTAAAAAAATTGGCCGCATTTGGACAAGTTTTGGTATAAGCTTCTTGCAAACTGGAGCATCTCTCGAGAAGACTCGTGGTTCCCGTGGGGGGCGTGTCACCTTTGTGTGCAAAATGATATACGCTGCCTCCCCTCCTTGATTTTTTACAGAGGCAACATAGAACTATATGAGTGCCATGTTAAAATTTGGAATTATTGCGTGTTATTTTGGACTTTTTTATACATTAATTGAATTTCAGGTCATTTAATGTGCATAATTCAAATTTGAACTACCAGCACATGCTCCAGTGCACCAAAGTTGGTTGAAAAATCACATGTGTGTCCTTGGGTTAATTTCTAGGTCCCATGCAAGAAATGGGAATGAAATTTAAACATCTGGGCGTCGTGGCTCGGCCGAAAAGATTGAGAAACTTGGTTTTTTAATTAATGTAAATCCAAAACACGCCTGACATCATGAAACTTGGCATGGTGTCATGTTATGGCACCAACATTCTGTGGTAAATGTTTTGGCCGAATTGGGACAAGCTTTGTATAAGCTTCTTGCAAACCGGAGCTTCTATCAAGAAGGCTCGTGGTTTTTAGAGGGAACATGTCACCTCCGTGCGCGAAACGACATACACTGCCTTCTCCCGCCTTAATTTTTTACACAGGAATATTAGACCAAATAGAAGTATCGTGCTAAATTTTGGAATTATTCCAGGTTCGTTTGGCCTTTCTTATACATTAATTGAATTTCTGGGGCATTTAATGTGCATAGTTCAAATTTTAATTACAAGCACATGCTCCAGTGCACCAAAGTAGGTTGAAAAATCACATGTTGTCCTTGGGTGAATTTGTAGGTCACATGCAAGAAATGGAATGGAATTCAAACATCTGGGCGTCGTGCCTTGGCTGGAAATATTGAGAAACTTAGTTTCTTAATTCCTGTAAATCCAAAACACGCCCGAAAATCATGAAACTTGGTATGGTGTCATGACAAGGCACCAACATGTTGTGGTAAATTTTTTGGCCGAATTGCGACAAGCTTTGGTATAAGCTTCTTGCAAACCGGAGCTTCTCTCAAGAAGGCTCGTGGTTCAGAGAGGGAACGTGTCACCTCCATGTGCGAAACAACATACACTGCCTTCTCCTGTCTTGATTTTTTTACATAGGCAGCTTAGACCAAGTAGGAGTTTCATGCTAAAATTTGGAATTATTCCGGGTTTGTTTGGCCTTTTTGTACATTCATTGGTTTTCTAGGCATTTAATGCACATAATTAAAATTTGAAGTACAAGCGCATGCTCCAGTCCGCAAAAGTTAGTTGCAAAATCATTTATGTGTACTTGGGCGAACTTATAGGTCCCATGGAAGAAGTGGGAATGGAATTCAAACATCTGGGTGTCTTGGCTCGTCCGGAAACATCAAGAAACTTGGTTTTAAAATTCCTGTAAATCCAAAACTCCTCTAAAAATCATGAAACTTGGCATGGTGTCATGGCATGGCACCAACATGCATTGGTAATTTTTCTATCCGATTTGCGAAGGCGCACACATTAACAATCAACAAAGTCATTTTGGAACAAGTTTTGTCATGTTACAAATCAGAAACACAAGTATTATTGAAATCGTGGGTGTTCTACTTACCAATTACGTGCAGCCACACGTCCCCTTTTCTTAATTGCCAGGAGGTGCCATACGGGGTAGCTATTTGAGTACGGGAGGCATGCGATCAGACCCATGCGCGTGCTCATCGGGAGGAGAGCCCTTTGACCTCTATCCGCCGCCCACCTCCCTCCCAACGTCTCCATTAAGGGCGCCTGAGCCCCTATTTCACGGGGTGGCTATGTCCCACTCGACTGAAATTTAAGAGAGAAAAAAGAAAATCTGAACAAAAAGTTTCACAAGGATCTTGATGTAAGATCCAATGGACCTATATAGCATCGACTACGACTTATAGAAAGACTGATGAATATAAGGATGATGACAGTGGATAATAATTGTCTTACATATTTAGGGAGATAACTAAAAAGCCACATGCAGCAACACCCAAAATACACAAGGGCAAAAGAAGAAGGAACGATCTGTCTCACTGATCTCTACTTTCTTGATGTGTTGCTGCATGCCGCGGGAACTAGTCTTCGCGGTGAGCAGCGATGAGCTCTTTTGTGTCCTAAAGATACTGATTGAGAGCATCCACGGATTCATCCACCAGCCTTTGGCTCTCAATGCGGAGCATGTCATTCTCGTCCATCAGTTTCTTGATGATGACGCCGGTCGTCTTCAACAAGGCAGTGGTCTCGTCCTGCTGCTCCGCACTTCCAACGATCTTCGCCCTCAGCAAGTCGAACTCAGCCCAGAGCTTTGCATTGCCCTCACTAAGTTGTCGGATGATGCTGATAGCCAGTTCAAACGAGGCATTCATGTCGCCCTACAACCTTGTCCAGCCGGAGATCTGATCTATCTGGCTATGGATGATCGCATTCATGCGCCTGTAGGAGTCCTCGCCTGCTCGCGTGACATTTTCCTAGGCCGCTGTGGCGTGGGAGGACATCTCTGTTATATTCTCGATGTGGCAGGACATCTTTGCTGCTTCCGCAGCGTGGTCGGACCAGTCTGCTGCATCGACGGTGCGGTGGGACCTCTGTGCTACTTCGGCGGCATGGCGGGACCTCTGTGCTACTACGATCGCTCGACAGGACATGTCGGTTGCTTTCGCAGCAAGGCGGGGCATCTCTCGTGCTTCAGCTTCCATGCTCGGCTCTCCCTGGTGGTAATCTCTCGACCCAAAACTCACACTGGCCATGGCAGACGGAAGGGAACTATGATGAATGACTTGTTTGTTTTTGTGTATGAGGAGTTGAGGAGGAATGTGCAGTCATCTTCGAGTAGTAGTATTTATAACCAAGTACTAATATGCTCCTAAGTGGGAAATGCTACCTCTTGAGCATGTGTTGGTTTTCCCTTGAAGAGGAAAGGGTGATGCAGCAAAGTAGTGTAAGTATTTCCCTTAGTTTTTGAGAACCAAGGTATCAATCCAGTATGAGGCAACACTCAAATCCCTCATACCTTCACAAACAAATAAGAACCTTGCAACCAACGCGATAAAGGGGTTGTCAATCCCTTCACGGCCACTTGCAAAAGTGAGATCTGATAGAGATAATAAGAAAAATATTTTTGGTATTTTTATGATATGGATTGGAAAGTAAAGATTGCAAAATAAAATAGATCGGTAACTTATATGATGGAAATAGACCCGGGGGCCATAGGTTTCAATAGTGGCTTTTCTCAAGATAGCATAAGTATTACGGTGGGTGAACAAATTACTGTCAAGCAATTGATAGAACAGAGCATAGTTATGAGAATATCTAGGCATGATCATGTATATAGGCATCACGTCCGCGACAAGTAGATCGAAATGATTCTACATCTACAATTATTACTCCACACATCGACCGCTACCGAGCATGCATCTAGAGTATTAAGTTCATAAGAACATAGTAACGCATTAAGCAAGATGACATGATGTAGAGGGATAAACTCAAGCAATATGATATAAACCCCATCTTTTTATCCTCGATGGCAACAATACAATATGTGCCTTGTTGCCCCTGCTGTCACTGGGAAAGGACACCACAAGATTGAACCCAAAGTTAAGTACTTCTCCCATTGCAAGAAAGATCGATCAAGTAGGCCAAACCAAACTGATAATTCGAAGAGACTTGCAAAGATAACAAATCATACATAAAATAATTCATAGGAGATTCAAATATTGTTCATATATAATCTTGATCATAAACCCACAATTCATCAGATCTCGACAAACACACCGCAAAAATAATTACGTCAAATAGATATCCAAGAAGTTCTAGGAGAACTTTGTATTGAGATCCAAAGAGAGAGAAGAAGCCATCTAGCTAATAACTATGGACCCGAAGGTCTGGGGTAAACTACTCACACTTCATCAGAGAGGCTATGGTGTTGATGTAGAAGCCCTCCATGATCGATTCCCCCTCCGGCAGAGCGCCAGAAAAGGCCCCAAGATGGGATCTCACGGGTACAGAAGGTTGCGGCGGTGGAAATAGGGTTTCGTGGTGCTCCTGGATGTTTTCAGGGTATATGAGTATATATAGGCAAAGGAAGTCGGTCAGGGGAGCCACGAGGGGCCCACAAGGGTGGGGGCATGCCTACCCCCTGGGTGCACCCTCCTGCCTCATGGCCTCCTCGTTTCTTTCTTGACATCCACTCCAAGTCTCTAGGATTGCGTTTGTTCCAAAAATAACTCTCTCGAAGGTTTCATTCCGTTTGGACTCCGTTTGATATTCCTTTTCTGTGAAACACTGAAATTGGCAAAAAAAACAGCAATTTGGACTGGGCCTCCGGTTAATAGGTTAGTCCCAAAAATAATATAAAAGTGCATAGTAAAGCCCATTAAACATCCAAAACAGATAATATAATAGCATGGAACAATAAAAAATTATAGATGCGTTGGAGACGTACCAAGCATCCCCAAGCTTAATTCCTGCTCGTCCTCGAGTAGCTAAATGATAAAAAAAGAATTTTTGATGTGGAATGCTACCTAACATAATTCTCAATGTAATTTTCTTTATTGTGGCATGAATGTTCAGATCCAAAATATTCAAGGTAAAACTTTACTATTGACATAAACATAGTAATACTTCAAACATGCTAACCAAGCAGTTTATGTCTTATCAAAATAGCATAGCCAAAGAAAGCTTATCCCTACAAAATCATATAGTTTGGCCATGCTTCATTTTCGTCACACAAAATGCTCCCGTCATGCACAACCCTGGTTTCAGCCAAGCAATTGGTTCATACTTTTTAACGCGCTTCGGCCTTTTCAATCCTCACGCAATACATGAGCGTAAGCCATGGACATAGCACTATGGGTGGAGTAGAGTATGATGACAGGGATTATGTGAGAAAACAAAAAGGGAGAAAGTCTCACATTGACGCAGCTAATCAACGGGCTATGAAGATGCCCATCAATTGATGTCAATACGAGTAGGGATTGCCATGCAACGAATGCACTAGAGCTATAAATGTATGAAAGCTCATCAAAAGAAACTAAGTGGGTGTGCATCCAACTTGCTTGCTCATGAAGACCTAGGGCAATTTGAGGAAGCCCATCATTGGAATATACAAGCCAAGTTCTATAATGAAAAATTCCAACTAGTATATGAAAGTGACAACATAAGAAACTCTCTATCATGAAGATCATGGTGCTACTTTGAAGCACAAGTGTGGTAAAAGGATAGTAACATTGTCCCTTCTCTCTTTTTCTCTCATTTTTTTATTTGGGCTTCTTTGGCCTCTCTCTTTTTCATTTGGGCTTCTTTGGCCTCTTTTATTTTTCATAAAGTCCGGAGTCTCATCCCGACTTGTGGGGGAATCATAGTCTCCATCATCCTTTCCTCACATGGGACAATGCTCTAATAATGGTAATCATCACACTTCTATTTATTTACAACTCAAGAATTACAACTCAATACTTAGGACAAAATATGACTCTATGTGAATGCCTCTAGCGGTGTACTGGGATATGCAATGAATCAAGAGCGACATGTATAAAAGAATTATAATGGTGGCTTTGCCACAAATACGATGTCAACTACATGATCATGCAAAACAATATGATAATGATGGAGCGTGTCATAATAAACGGAATGGTGGAAAGTTGCATGGCAATATATGTTAGAA
Source organism: Triticum aestivum (assembly GCF_018294505.1). Lineage (NCBI taxonomy): Eukaryota > Viridiplantae > Streptophyta > Magnoliopsida > Poales > Poaceae > Triticum > Triticum aestivum. Next base: position 649,858,754 of record NC_057798.1, on the reverse strand, counting down.
TGGCTATGGAAATGCCATAACAGGTAGGTATGGTGGCTGTTTTGAGGAAGATATAAGGAGGTTTATGTGTGATAGAGCGTATCGAATCACGGGGTTTGGATGCACCAGTGAAGTTTGCACCAACTCTCAAGGTGAGTAAGGGCAATGCACGGTACCGTAGAGGCTAGCAAATTGCGGAAGGGTAAGAGTGCGTACAATCCATGGACTCACATTAGTCATAAAGAACTCATATACTTATTGCAAAAGTTTATTAGCGCTCGAAGCAAAGTACTACTATGCATGCTCCTAGAGAAGGGTTGGTAGGATTTAACCATCACGCGATCCCGACCTCCACTCATAAGGAAGGCAATCAAAGAACACTCCATGATTGAAATTTTTCACACAACATTCACCATACGTGCATGCTATGGGACTTGACAACTTTAACACAAGTATTTCTCAATTTCATAATTACCCAACTAGCATGAATATAGCATTACCACCTTTATATCTCAAAACAATTACCAAGTATCAAATTTATCATAGTGTTTAATGCACTCTACATGATAGTTTTTATTATACCTATCTTGGATGCTCATCATATTAGGACTAATTTTATAACCCAAGAAAATTACCATGCTATTCTAGAAGACTCTCAAAATAATATAAGCGAAGCATGAGAGATCAATAATTTCTATAAAATAAAACCACCGCCATGCTCTAAAAAGATATAAGTGAAGCACTATAGCAAAATTACCTAGCTCAAAAGATATAAGTGAAGCACATAGAGTATTCTAATAAATTCCGATTCATGTGTGTCTCTCCCAAAAGGTGTGTACAGCAAGGATGACTGTGGTAATCTTAAAAGCAAATACTCAAATCATACAAGACGCTCCAAGCAAAACACATATCATGTGGTGAATAAAAATATAGCCTCAAGTAAAGTTACTAATGGACGAAGACGAAAGAGGGGATGCCTTCTGGGACATCCCCAAGCTTAGGCTTTTGGTTGTCCTTGAATTTTACCGTGGTGTGCCTTGGGTATCCCCAAGCTTAGGCTCTTGCCACTCCTTATTCCATAACCCATCAAATCTTTACCCAAAAACTTGAAAACTTCACAACACAAAACTCAACAGAAAATCTCATGAGCTCTGTTACTACAGGAAAACAAACCACCACTTTAAGGTACTATAATGAACTCATTCTTTATTTATTTTGGTGTTAAACCTTGTGTATTACAACTTCTCTATGTTTCATACCCCCCGATACTAGCCATAGATTCATCAAAATAAGCAAACAACACACGAAAAATAGAATCTGTCAAAAACAAAACAGTCTGTAGTAATTTGTAACTTCCGAATACTTCTGTAACTCCAAAAATTCTGAAATAAATTGGTGGATGTGAGTAATTTTTCTATTAATCATCTGAAAAATTAATCAACCTAAAAGCACTCTCCAGTAAAAATGGCAGCTAATTTCGTGAGCACTAAAGTTTCTGTTTTTTACAGCAAGATCATAAAGACTTCACCCAAGTCTTCCCAAAGGTTCTACTTGGCACAAACACTAATTTAAACATAACACCACATCTAAACAGAGGATAGATGAATTATTTATCGAATAACAGCAACGAAAAATATTGGGTTATCTCCCAACAAGCGCTTTTCTTTAAAGCCTTTTAGCTAGGCATTGATAATTTTAATGATGCTCACATGAAAGACAAGAATAGGAGCGCAAACAGAGCATCATGAAACACATGACAAACACATATAAGTCTAACATACTTCCTATGCATAGGCATATTATAAGCAAACAAATTTGCATGGCAAGCAAAAACTAGCATATGCAAGGAAGTAGAAAGAGATGATAGCAATCTCAACATGACGAGAGGTAATTTAGTAAGATAAAAATTTCTACGACCATATTTTCCTCTCTCATAATAATTACAAGTAGATCATAGGCAAATTCAACAAAATAGCTATCACATAAAATATTTTCAACACGATGCACATGCATGCAAAGTTGACACTCTTCCAAAATAGTGGGATTATCATTAACTAAAGTCATGACCTCTCCAAACCCACTTTTATCAAAAACTTCATAAGAATGAACATTATCCAAATATGTGGGATATAAAGTTGACACTCTTACAAACCCCATTTCAATATTATTGCAAACATTATTATCAATCTCATATTCATCATGGGGCTTAAAAAAATTTCAAGATTATAAGAAGAATCACCCCAATCATGATCATTGCAACAAGTACTGGATATAGCAAAACTAGCATCCCCAAGCTTCGTATTTTGCATATCATTAACACAATTGGCATTAATATAATTTATAATAAAATCATTGCAATCATGCTTTTTATTCAAGGAGCTATCGTGAATCACTTCATAAATTTCTTCATCACAATTTCCAGATTCACGAATTTCAAGCAAAACCTCATAAAGATAATCTAATGCACTCAAATCACTATAATTTGGTTCATCATAATTGGATCTCTTAAAAAGATTGGCAAGCAGATGTGGATCCATTGATCTTAGGTTCTCTGTTTACAATAAATAAACAACTATTCCAACCAAACGAGCAAACGAGCAAGGTAAGACATCAAAGCAAACGAAAAGACGAATAGAAGAAGGGCGAATAAAACGGCAAGGGTGAAGTGGGGAGAGGAAAACGAGAGGCAAATGGCAAATAATGTACTGTGAGGGATAAGAGTTTGTGATGGGTACTTGGTATGTCTTGACTTGAGCGTAGACCTCCCCGGCAACGGTGCCAGAAATCCTTCTTGCTACCTCTTGAGCATGCGTTGGTTTCCCCTTGAAGAGGAAAGGGTGATGCAGCAAAGTAGCATAAGTATTTCCCTCAGTTTTCAAGAACCAAGGTGTCAATCCAGTAGCAGGCTACACTCAAATCCCTCGTACCTGCACAAACAAATAAGAACCTTGCAACCAACGCGATAAAGGGGTTGTCACTCCTTTCACGGCCACTTGCAAAAGTGAGATCTGGTAGAGATAATAAGATAAATATTTTTGGTATTTTTATGATATAGATTGGAAAGTAAAGATTACAAAATAAGATAGATCGGAAACTTATATGATGGAAAATAGACCCGGGGGGCATAGGTTCCACTAGTGGCTTCTCTCAAGATAGCATAAGTATTACGGTGGGTGAACAAATTACCATCGAGAAATTGATAGAGAAGTGCATAGTTATGATAATATCTAGGCATGATCATGTATATAGGCATCACGTCCGTGACAAGTAGATCGAAACGATTCTGCATCTACTACTATTACTCCACACATCGACCGCTATCCAGCATGCATATAGAGTATTAAGTTCATAAGAACAGAGTAACGCATTAAGCAAGATGACATGATGTAGAGGTATAAACTCAAGCAACATGATATAAACCCCATCTTTTTATCCTCGATGCCAACAATACAATATGTGCCTTGCTGCCCCTGTTATCACTGGGAAAGGACACCGCAAGATTGAACCCAAAGCTAAGCACTTCTCCCATTGCAAGAAATATCAATCTAGTAGGCCAAACCAAACTGATAATTCTACGAGACTTACAAAGATAACAAATCATACATAAAAGAATTCAGGGGATATTCAAATATTGTTCATAGATAATCTTGATCATAAACCCACAATTCATCGGATCTCGACAAACACACCGCAAAAAGAATTACATCGAATAGGTCTCCAAGAAGATCAAGGAAAACTTTGTATTGAGATCCAAAGAGAGAGAAGAAGCCATCTAGCTAATAACTATGGACCCAAAGGTCTGAGGTAAACTAGTCACACTTCATCGGAGAGGCTATGGTGTGGATGTAGAAGCCCTCCGTGATCGATTCCTCCTCCGGCGGAGCACCGGAAAAGGCCCCAAGATGGGATCTCATGGGTATAGAAGGTTGCAGAGGTGGAAATAGGGTTTCGTGGTGCTCCTGGATGTTTTCAGGGTATATGAGTATATATAGGCAAAGGAAATCGGTCAGGGGAGCCACGAGGGGCCCACGAGGGTGGGGGCGTGCCTACCCCCCTGGGCACGCCCTCCTACCTCGTGGCCTCCTTGTTTCTTTCTTGACGTCCACTCCAAGTCTCCTGGATTTCTTTTGTTCCAAAAATAACTCTCTCGAAGGTTTCATTCCGTTTGGACTCCGTTTGATATTCCTTTTGTGCGAAACACTGAAATAGGCAAAAAACAACAATTTGGACTGGGCCTCCGGTTAATAGGTTAGTCCAAAAAAATATAAAAGTGCATAGTAAAGCCTATTAAACATCCAAAACAGATAATATAATAGCATGGAACAATCAAAAATTATAGATACGTTGGAGACATATCAGGAAACCATTTAGGTTTTGATCGATGTGAAGAGTTTTGCAATTAAATATAGCGTGGTCGTAATTTGGAATGTGATGGGACGCAGGCTCAAAATTTATTGACGGTTCTATAATTTCTAATTACGGCACTATTCCCGGACGGCATAACATGGGCACGCTTTCTCGGCCGTGTACGTGGCGTTTGCACCATAGGGTGCATCGCAATAGGCAATGTCAGCACACGTCTTGTTCCAACAACCATGTGCGCTCGTTATTACCATCGCGCACGATTCTTTTCATTAGAACGTGTGCCCATATAGCGCACACACGTTGATCTGTCTAACTATTTCTGTTTGTTGTGGTTAATCGCAAACAGTTCATCTGTGTGAAGTGTATGTCGCCAATAGCAGACACTTTGATCTGGCTGACCGTTTCTGTTCTGTTGCCTAATCACAAACATTTAATCCTTCTGAAGCGTATGCCCTTAGTCGCTCACACCTTTATCTAGATGCCCATTTCTGTTGTTCCGCCTCGTCACAAACAGTTAATCCGAGTGAACTATATGTCGTTTATCGCACACGCCTTCATCTGGCTTCCTGATCTGTTCTTCTTCCTCATTGCAAACAGTTAATTGAACTGAACCGTATGCCCCGCATCGCACACACAACTAAAATCGGAACCGTGTTTGATGGCTCCGCCATCGCAAACATTTTGCATCTTTTTTTACAGTTTTTACATCATCGTTTGCGATAAATGCATCGCACACCATTTCGTCAAAGCGTCTCTGATCGTAGTGTCGCGTTAGCAGCATCCTGCAGTAGTGCTAGTATCTCCACTTAGTGCGGAATTTTTGGCTAGCAAAGATATTGAGGAAGGACCATATGTTGAAGGATCTATAACAATATAACTTCTAGGTGGATATGAACAGGCATAACTTATTACGTTTTCTTCCTTGTCCAACGTCAACAATTTTGACATATAATATTTAATGGGGGCTCACAATCATAAAAGATGTCCAAGATAGTATGTTTGCATGTGAATCTTGTTTTCCCTTGTTAATTCTTTCATGAGTTGCATCAGTAACCAATGCTATGTTTTTCAACCTCCAATAAATTTTATCACTTACACTTTTCCTTATGTTATGTCATTACTTACCATAAGGTTAGCATATGATATTTTTCATTTATTTCTTTTTATTTGATTGCAAAAAAGAAGTAAAGAAACAAAAACTCAAACTAAACTTTATTATATATCTCACACACAATTACATAGATAGATAAATCACTAAGCAAGCACTCAAGAACTGATCGAACTAGACTTTTATTCAACTGAACCAAAGGATAACTAAAGATCAGACTAAAATAGATAAAGGCAAAGATAGTGGTGGTGATATGATACCGGGGCACCTCCCCCGAGCTTGGCACAAGCCAAGGGGAGTTCCCATACCATGTACTCAAGTCTCCTTTGGTGGGGAGGATGATGATGAGGTAGAAAGTTTTTTCAGCTTTCTCCTCAGCTTCCGCTTGAGGATGGAATTTTCCTCCTTCAAGTCATTGATCTCCTACTCCAGCGTTAATATCTTTTTGCATAGCTCTTGCTTGTTTTCCCGCAGAAGATGAAAATGATAAACTGGATCTTAGGTTTCTTTGCTTTATCGGAGAGACTAGACTTCTTGAATTCCATGTGCATACCCCTAGGTTGGGGTAGTGGAACTTCATCCTCATCTGAACTTGTCTCTTCTTTCCCTTTCGGATCATAGTCTTATTCTTCCTCCGTCGTCCAACCATAATGTTCCACATCTCCGTAAACCTTGGGGTTTGCAATACAATCAACAACATAGCTCTCACCCTCTGAGTCTTGAGGCGACATATTTTCAGATCTATCAGAAAACAACAAGAAAGAAAAACAGAAGATTTCTCCATGATACGGTGGTCAACATGTTTGGGGGTGTATAAAGATTTTTTTATCTTGGGAAACAAGAAAACGGGAGGAAAACGGAGTCGGGGAGGTTCCTGAGGAGGGCACAACCCACCTGGGCGTGCCAGGCATGGCGGGCGCGCCTTGGTATCTTGTGCCCTTCTCGATTGCCTTCCAGGTTGTTTCTTATTTTCCTAATTTTATAATATTTCAAAACTGACAAAAAATATTTTTGCGGATTTTTCGGAGTCTGTTTACTTACCATATCATGTACCTCCTCTTTTTCAGGGTTCTGGAGTGTTCCAAAATGTTTCTTTTATGTGTTCCACCGATGTCATGGTTTGAATAATATTACTTTCAACATTGATAGGTGTACCTGAGATATAGTGCTTAATTCTTTGCCCATTGACTACCGTCGGGTTAGTACCTTCAGTATTATTGGTATTGATAGCTCCAGAACGATAAACCTCCTCAATAACATATGGTCCTTCCCATTTGGAGAGAAGTTTTCCTGCAAAGCACCTAAAATGGGAGTTGTACAAAAGAACATATTCCCCCACTTTGAATTCCCGCTTTTGGACTCTTTGGTCATGCCATCTTTTAACCTTTTCTATAACTAATTTTGCATTTTCTTAACCATGGGTTCTCCATCCATCTAATGAGCTAATATCAAATAACCTCTTTTCACCGGCAAGTTTGAAGTCATAATTGAGTTCTTTAATTGCCCAATATGCTTTATGTTCTAACTCAAGAGGCAAATGCCAAGATTTTCCATAATCCATCTTATAAGGAGGCAGCCTGAAGGAAATATGCTCTAGAGGCAATAATAAAGTTGTTATTTTATATTTCCTTATTCATGATAAAGGTTTGTTGTTCATTCTAGAATTGAATTGATCGGAAACCTTAATACATGGGTGAACACATAAACAAACATAGTGCCCCTAGTAAGCCTCAACTAGACTGGCTCGTTGATCAAAGATGGTTAAGGTTTCCTAACCATGGAAATGAGTTGTCATTTAATAACGGGATCACATCATTAGGAGAATGATGTGATGGACAAGACCCATCTGTTAGCTTAGCATAATGATCGTTCAGTTTTATTGCTATTGCTTTCTCAATGTCAAATACATATTCCTTCGACTATGAGATTATGCAACTCCTGGATACCGGAGGAATGCCTTGGGTGCTATCAAATGTCATGACGTAACTGGGTGATTATAAGATGCTCTAAAGGTACCTCTGAAGGTGTCTATTGAGTTGGCATAGATCAAGATTAGGATTTGTCACTCTGAGTATCGGAGAGGTATCTTTGGGCCCTCTCGGTAATACAAATCATAAGCTTGCAAGCAAATGACTAAGGAGTTACTCACGAGATGATGTATTACGGAACGAGTAAAGAGACTTGCCAGTAACGGGATTGAACTAGGTATGAGATACCGACGATCGAATCTCGGGCAAGTAACATACCGATGGACAAAGGGAATTACGTATGTTGTCATAACGGTTCGACCGATAAAGATCTTCATAGAATATGTAGGAACAAATATGAGCATTCAGGTTCCGCTATTGGTTATTGACCGGAGAGGTGTCTCGGTCATGTCTACATAGTTCTCAAACCCGTAGGGTCTGCACGCTTAATGTTCGATGACGACATAGTATTATATGAGTTATGTGATTTGGTGACCGAATGGTGTTTGGAGTCCAGGATGAGATCACCGACATGACGAGGAGCCTCAAAATGGTTGAGAGGTAAAGATTGATATACAGGGCGATGGTATTCAGACACCGGAAGTGTTACGGAGGGCACCGGGTACATATCGAGTCACCGGAAGGGGTTCCGGGCACCCCCGCAAAAGATATGGGCCTTATGTGCCAAGACGGGAAACGCACCAGCCACAAGGGGCTGGTGCGCCCCCATATGGGTCGGCCAAGGTGGAGAAGGAAAGGGGAAGGAGGAAAGGAAAGAAAGGGAATAAGATTCCACCTTCCTTCCCCCTCCCCCCCCCCCTTTCCTTCCCCCTCAGATATATATGGCAGGGGGGCGCGGCTTGGGAGGAGCCCAAGTAGGATTCGGTCCTACTTGGGCACCTCCTGGCCTCTCCCCTCCCCCTCCCAACTATATATATGTGGGGGCGCCCCTAGCACATACCAGACAATTGCCTAGCCATGTGCGGCGCACCGTTTACTCCCTCGGTCATATTTTCGTAGTGCTTAAGAAAAGCCCTATGGAGGTCATTTCACCATCACCGTCACCATGCCACTGTGCTGATGTAACTCATCTACTACCTCGACGTCTTGCTGGATCAAGATGGTGAGGGACGTCACCGAGCTGAATGTGTGCAGAACTTGTAGGTGTCGTACGTTCGGTACTCGATCGGTGGATCGCGAAGAAAGTTTGACTACATCAACCGCGTTGTGAAATGCTTCCGCTTACGGTCTACGAGGGTACGTAGACACACTCTTCCCCTCGTTGCTATGCATCTCCATGGACAGATCATTGCATGTGCGTACATTTTTTGTTTTTCCATGCAACGATTGCCAACGGTGGTATTAGTGCCAGGTTTATGCATAGATGATATGCACGAGTAGAACACAAAGAGTTGTGCGCGGTGATAGTCATACTGCTTACCACCAACATCTTATTTTGATTCGACCGTATTGTGGGATGAAGCGGCCCAGACCAACCTTACATGTCCACGTACATGACATTGGTTCCACCGATTGACATGCAACTAGTTTTGCATAAAGGTGGCTGGAGGGTGTCTGTTTCTCCTACTTTAGTTGAATCGAATTTGACTATGGCCGGTCCTTGAAGAAGGTTAAAACAGCAAACATGACGAAACACGATTGTGGTTTTATATGTAGGTAAGAACGGTTCTTGCTAGAAGACCGTAGCAGCCACATAAAACTTGCAACAACAAAGTAGAGGACATCTAACTTGTTTTTGCAGGGTATGTTGTGATGTGATATGGTGAATACATGATGATATATACATTATTGTATGAGATGATCATGTTTTGTAAGATATCTGGCAACCGGCACGAGCCGTATGGTTGTCTCTTTATTGTATGAAATGCATATGCCATGTAATTTCTTTACTTTATCACTATGAGTTAGCAATAGTTGTAGAAGCAATAGTTGGCGAGACGACCACGACGCTATGATGGAGATCAAGGTGTCGAGCCGGTGATGATAGAGATCATGACGTGCTTTGGAGATGGAGATCAAAAGCACAAGATGATGGCCATATCATGGCACATATTTTGATCGCATGTGATGTTTATCTTTTATGCATCTTATTTTTCTTAGTACGGCGGTAGCATTATAAGATGATCTCTTCACTAAATTTCAAGGTATATATGTTCTCCTTGAGTATGCACCATTGCGACAGTTCATCGTGTTGAGACACCACGTGATGATCGGGTGTGATAGACTCTACATCACATACAACAGGTGCAAGACAGTTTTGCACATGCAGAATACTCGGGTTAAACTTGACGAGCCTAGCATGTACATACATGGCCTTGGAACACTGGAGACGGAATGGTCGAATGTGAATCATATAGTAGATATGATCAACATAGAGATGTTCACCATTGATGACTACCCCATCTCACGTGATGATCGGACATGGGTTAGTTGATTTGGATCATGTATCACTTAGATGACTTGAGGGATGTCTATTTAAGTGGGAGTTCTTAAGTAATTTGATTAATTGAACTTAATTTATCATGAACTTAGTACTGATGGTATTTGCATATCTATGTTGTAGATCAATGGCCCATGCTATCGTTCCCTTGAATTTTAATGCGTTCCTAGAGAAAGGTAAGTTGAAAGATGATGGTAGCAACTACATGGACTGGTTCGTAACTTGAGGATTATCCTCATTGCTACACAGAAGAATTATGCCCTTGATGCACCACTAGGTCAAAGGGCTGCTGCAGTAGCAGATGCAGATGTTTTGAACGCCTGGCAAGCTCGATCTGACGACTACTCAATAGTTCAGTGTGCCATGCTTTACGGCTTAGAACCGGGACTTCAAAAACGTTTTGAACATCATGGAGCATATGAGATGTTCTAGGAGTTGAAGTTAATATTTCAAGCAAATGCCTGGGTTTAGAGATATGAAGTCTCCAACAATTTCTATAGCTGCACGATGGAGGAGAACAGTTTTTTCAGAGAACACATACTCAAAATGTCTGGGTATTACGATCTCTTGACTCAGCTAGGAGTTGAACTTCTAGTTGATTGTGTTATTTACAGAGTTCTTCAATCACTGCCACCAAGCTACAAAGGCTTTGTGATGAACTATAATATGCAAGGGATGAACAAAACAATTCCTGAGCTCTTCGTAATGCTTAAGGCTGTGGAGGTAGAAATCAAGAAGAAGCATCAAGTGTTGATGGTTAACAAGACCACTAGTTTCAATAAAATGGAAAGGGAAAGAAAGGGAACTTCAAGAAGAATGGGAAGCAAGTTGCCACTCCCAAGAAGAAGCCCAAAGCTAGACCCAAGCCTGAAACTGAGTGCTTCTACTGCAAAGGGACTAGTCACTAGAAGCGGAACTGCCCCAAGTATTCGGCGGATAAGAAGGATGGCAAAGTGAACAAAGGTATATTTGATATACATGTTATTGATGTGTACCTTACTAATGCTCGTAGTAGTGCCTGGGTATTTGATACCGGTTCGCTTGCTCATATTTGTAACTCAAAACAGGAGCTACGGATTAAACGAAGATTGGCTAAGGATGAGGTGATGATGCGCGTCGGGAATGGTTCCAAGCTCGGTGTGATCGTTGTCGGCACGCTACCTCTACATCCACCTCCGGGATTAGTTTTAGACCTGAATAATTGTTATTTGGTGCCAGCGTTGAGCATGAACATTATATCTGGATCTTGTTTAGTGCGAGACGGTTATTCATTTAAATTAGAGAATAATGGTTGTTCTATTTATATGAGTAATATCTTTTATGGTAATGTACCCTTGAAGAGTGGTCTATTTCTGTTGAATCTTGATTGTGGTGATACACATATTCATAATATTTTTGCCAAAAGATGCAAAGTTGGTAATGATAGTGCAACAAATTTGTGGCACTACCGTTTAGGTCATATTGGTGTAAAGCGCATGAAGAAACTCCATGCAGATGGACTTTTGGAATCACTTGATTATGAAACATTTGATACTTGCGAACCATGCCTCATGGGCAAGATGACTAAAACTCCGTTCTCCTGAAAAATGGACTGATCCAATGACTTATTGGAAATAATACATACCGATGTATGCAGTCCGATGAGTGTTGAGGCACGCGGTGGGTATCATTATTTTCTGACCTTCAAAGATGATTTGGTCAGATATGAGTATATCTACTTAATGAAACACAAGTCTAAAACATTTGAAAAGTTCAAGGAATTTCAGAGTGAAGTGGAGAGTCATCGTAACAAGAAAATAAAGTTTCTATAATCTGATCGCGGAGGTGAATATTTGAGTTACAAGTTTGGCCTTCATTTAAAACAATGTAGAATAGTTTCGTAACTCATGCCACTTGGAGCACCACAGCGTAATGGTGTGTCCGAACGTCGTAACCATACTTTACTAGATATGGTGTGATCTATGATGTCTCTTACCGATTACCACTATCGTTTTGGGGTTATGCATTAGAGACAACTGCATTCACATTAAATAGGGCACCGTCTAAATCTGTAGAGACGACATCGTATGAGCTGTGGTTTGCCAAGAAACCTAAGTTGTCATTTCTTAAAGTTTGGGGTTGCGACACTTATGTCAAAAGGCTTCAGCCTGATAAGCTTGAACCCAAACTGGAAAAGTGCATCTTCATAGGATACCCTAAGGAAACAATTGGGTACACCTTCTACCACAGATCCGAAGGCAAGAGCTCTGTTGCCAAGAATGGAACCTTTCTAGAGAAGGAGTTTCTCTCGAAAGAAGTGAGTGGGGGGAAAGTAGAACTTGATGATGTAATTGTACCTTCTCTCGAATTGGAAAGTAGCACATCAGTGAAATCCGTTCACGTGATGCCTACACCAACTAGTGAGGAAGCTAATGATGATGATCATGAAACTTCAGATCAAGTTACTACTGGACCTCGTAGGTCGAATAGAGCGCGATCTGCAGAAGAGTGGTACGGTAATCATGTCCTTGAAGTCATGTTACTAGACCATGATGAACCTACGAACTATGAAGAAGCTATGATGAGCCTAGATTCCTATAGATGGCTTGAGGCCATGAAATCTGAGATTGGATCCATGTATGAGAACAAAGTGTGGACTTTGCTGGACTTGCCCGATGATCGTCAAGCCATAGAGGATAAACAGATCTTCAAGAAGAAGACTGGCGTTGATGGTAATGTTACTCTATACAAAGCTCGACTTGTCGCAAAAGGTTTTTGACAAGTTCAAGGGGTTGACTATGATGAGACTTTCTCATCCGTAATGATGCTTAAGTCTGTCCGAATCATGTTACAATTGTTGTATTTTATGATTATGAAATCTGGCAAATGGATGTCAAAACTGCATTCCTTAATGGATTTCTTAAATAAGAGTTGTATATGATGCAACCAGAAGGTTTTGTCGATCCTAAAGGTGCTAACAAAGTGTGCAAGCTCCAGCGATTCATCTATGGACTGGTGCAAGCATCTCGTAGTTGGTATATACTCTTTGATGAGGTGATCAAAGCATATGGTTTTATACAAACTTTTGATGAAGCCTGTATTTACAAGAAAGTGAGTGGGAGCTCTATAGCATTTCTAATATTATATTTAGATGACATATTGTTGTTTGGAAATGATATAGAATTTCTAGATAGCTTAAAAGGTACTTGAATAAGAGTTTTTCAATGAAAGACCTCGGCGAAGCTGCTTATATATTGGGCATCAAGATCTATAGAGATAGATCAAGACGCTTAATAGGACTTTCACAAAGCATATACCTTGATAAAGTTTTGAAGAAGTTCAAAATGGATTAGTCAAAGAAAGGGTTCTTGCCTGTGTTACAAGGTGTGAAGTTGAGTCACACTCAATGCCCGACCATTGCAAAAGATAGAGAGAAAATGAAAGTCATTCCCTATGCCTCAGCCATAGGTTCTATCATGTATGATATGTTGTGTACCAGATCTGATGTGTGCCTTGCCATAAGTCTGGCAGGGAGGTACCAAAGTAATCCTCGAGTGGATCACTGGACAGCGGTCAAGAACATCCTAAAGTACCTGAAAAGAACCAAGGATATGTTTCTCATTTATGGAGGTGACAAAGAGCTCATCGTAAATGGTTATGTCGATGCTAGATTTGACACTGATTCGGATGACTCTAAGTCACAAACCGGATACGTATTTATATTGAATGGTGGAGCTGCCAGTTCGTGCAGTTCCAAGAAAAGCATCATGGAGGGATCTACGTGTGAAGCGGAGTACATAGCTACTTCAGAAGCAGCAAATGAAGGAGTCTGGATGAAGGAGTTCATATCCAATCTGGGTGTAATACCTAGTGCTTCGGGTCCAATGAAAATCTTTTGTGACAACACTAGAGCAATTGCCTTGGCGAAGGAATCCAGGTTTCACAAAGACCCAAACACATCAGGAGAAGCTTCAACTCCATTCATGAACAAGTCAAGGATAGAGACATAGAAATTTGCAAGAACATAGGGATCTAAATGTGGTAGCCCATTGACTAAGCCTCTTCCACGAGCAAAACATGATCAACACCAAGACTCTGTGGGTGTTAGATTCATTACTATGTTATCTACATGTATTCCTTCAATAGGTGGTTAATTTTTAACATCCACGTCTTTAATACCTTTTTCCTTCATAGATTTCTGGGCCTCGTGCATGTCTTTAGGACTGAGATATAAGATACCCCTCTTCTTCGGAGTGGATTTAATAGGTGTTTTAGGAGGAGTCCAATCATCATAATTTTTCAATATGTTATTCAATACTTCTTCATCTTGCCCAATAGTTCGTTCCCTGAAAACACAACCAGCATAACTATCTAGGAAATCCCTAGAAGCATCGATTACTCCATTATAGAAGATATCAAGTATTCCATTTTTCTTAAGAGGATGATCAGGCAAAGCATTAAGCAATTGTAGAAGCCTCCCCCAAGCTTGTGGGAGACTCTCTTCTTCAATTTGCACAAAGTTAAATATTTCTTGCAAGGCAGCTTGTTTCTTATGAGCAGGGAAATATTTTTCAGAGAAGTAATAAATCATATCCTGGGGACTACGCACACAACTAGGAGCAAGATTATTGTACCAAGCTTTAGCATCACCCTTTAATGCGAACAGAAATAGACTGAGAATATAATAGTAGCAAATCCTCTCACCATGAGCAAAAAGGGTGGCTATATCATTCAACTTAGTAAGATGTGCCGCAACAGTTTCAGTTTCATAACCATGGAAAGGATTGTATTCAACCAAAGTAATTAACTCTAGGTCAACAGAGAATTCATAATCCTTATCATCAATAAAAATAGGTGAAGTAGCAAACTCAGGATCACATTTCATTTTAGCATTCAGAGATCTTTCCTTATATTTGCATAATAATTTCTCTAGATCATCTCTATCCTTACAAGCAAGAATATCTCTAGTTGCCTCCTCACTCATAGTATAACCTTCCGGTACCTTTGGTAATTCATATCTAGGAGGACTAGTTCTAGTAGGTGTTTCAAGATTTTAAGTTTCAAGTTCATCGTGAGATTCAACAATATCATGTTGTCTTACTCTAGCAATTTGTTCATTAAGAAATTCACCTAGTGGCACATCATCATCAAGCAAGGTACTAGCATCATCATGAGTAGCATTCATAGCAGAAGTAGCATCATCAATAACTTGCGACATATCAGAACTAATAGCATGTGGTGGTGTTGCAAGTTTACTTATAATAGAAGGTAAATCTAAAGCGGAGCTGGATGGCAGTTCCTTACTTCCCCTCGTCTTTGAGGGAAAAATCTTAGTCTTAGCATCCTTCAGATTCTTCATAGTGATAATATGATAATAATCCCAAGTGACTCAACAAATATTGCTATGCTCCCCGACAACGGCGCCAGAAAAAGGTCTTGACAACCCAAAAGTATAGGGGTTCGCAACAGTTTTTGAGGGTAGAGTATTAACCCCAAATTTATAGATTCGACACAAGGGGAGCCAAAGAATATTTGAAGGTATTAGCAGCTGAGTTGTCAATTCAACCACACCTAGAGATTAATTCTCTACAGCAAGATGATTAGTAGCATGGTAATATGATAGTTTTGATGATAGTAGCAGCAGCAAAAGTAACGATAACAATGATAGCAACGATTTTGTAGCAGTAATGATAGTAGTAGCAATAGTAGTAACTTAGCCAGAACAATATAAGGTAAATTCGTAGGCATTGGATCGGTGACTTGTTGGATGATATTCATCATGAGACAGTCCTAACCTAGGGCGATACGGCACTAGCTCCAGTTCATAAATATAATGTAGGCATGTATTTCGTAAATAGTCATACGTGCTTATGGAAAGAACTTGCATGACATCTTTTGTCCTACCCTCCCAGCGGGGTCCTATTGGAAACTAAGGGATATTAAGGCCTCCTTTTAATAGAGAACCGGAACAAAGCATTAACACATGGTGAATACATGAACTCCTCAAACTACGATCATCACCGGGAGTGGCCTGACTATTGTCACTCCGGGGTTGTCGGATCATAACACGTAGTAGGTGACTATAACATGCAATATTGGATCTAGAACATAGATATAATGCTGATAACATAAACGGTTCAGATCTGAAATCATGGCACCCGGGCCCAAAGTGACAAGCATTAAGCATGTCAAAGTCATAGTAACATCGATCTCAGAACATAGTTGATACTAGGGATCAGGCCCTAACAAAACTAACTCGATTACATGATGAATCTAATCCAACTCCTCACCAACTAGCGAGCCTACGAGGTAATTAATGACTCCCAGTGGGGAGCATCATGGAATTGGCGATGGAGATGTGTTTTGGTGATAACGAAGATCGAAGATCCCCTTCTTCGGAGCCCCAAACAGACTCTAGATCTGGCCTCTCGATGAAGAACAGGAGACGGCTGATACGTCTCCAACGTATCTATAATTTATGAAGTATTCATGCCATGTTTACAATAGTTTTATATGATTTTGCCATGATTTGGTTAGAACTAACCCAGACTGACGGTATTTTCAGCAGAATTACCGTGGTGTTGTTTTTGTGCAAAAATAAAAGTTCTCGGAATGTGCTGAAAATCAACGGAGATTTTTTCTAGAAAATATAAAAAATACTGGAATGAGGAGTTACCAAAGGGGAGGCCCGTGGTCCCCACGAGGGTGGAGGGCGCACCCACCCCCCTGGGGCGCGCCCCTGTGCCTCGTGGACTTCCCGTGGGGACCCTGACTTGTTCTCGACACCAACCTCTCCTATAAAAACCCAAACCTCCAGAAAATAACCTAGATCGGAAGTACCATCGCCGCAAGCCTCTGTAGCCACGAGAAATCAATCTAGGCCCTCTCTGGCACCCTGCCGGAGTGGACCATCATCACCAGAGGCCATGGAGAAGGATCCCTGAGTGGCCATCATCGCCATGAAGGCCAAGATCCAGAGGGAGAACCTCTCCCCATCCAGGGGGAAGGCCATGGAGGAGGAAGCACCAGGGGGAGAACCTCTCCTCCTCTCTCTCGGTGGCGCCGGAGTGCCATCGGGAGGGGAATCATCGCCGCGGTGATCGTCTTCATCAACATCACCATCATCATCACCATCCTCATCTCTTTAACGTGGTCCACTCTCCCGTACCCTGCTGTAATCCCTACTTGAACATGGTGCTTTATGCCACATATTATGATCCAATGATGTGTTGCCATCCTATGATGTTTTGAGTAGATATCCTTTGTCTTTGGGTTGATTGATGATCTAGATTCGTATGAGTTGTATGTTTTATTTTGGTGTTGTCCTATTGTGCCCTCCGTGTCGCGCAAGCGTGAGGGAGTCCCGCTATAGGGTGTTGCAATACGTTCATGCTTCGCTTATAGTGGGTTTCTTGAGTGACAGAAGCTTAAACCCGAGTAAGGGGGGTTGTTGCGTATAGGATAAAGGGGACTTGATATGCTAATGCTATGGTTTGGGTTTTACCTTATCTTTAGTAGTTGCGGATGCTTTCTAGAGTTCCAATCATAAGTCCATATGATCCAAGAAGAGAAAGTATGTTAGCTTACGCCTCTCCCCCATATGAAATTGCAATAGTGATTATCAGTCTTGTTAACAATTGCCTAGGATAATTCCGCACACCGAGCCATCATTATTCCACACTTGCTATTTATAGTATTAGTAATATATTCTAACTCTATGATAACAGCACCTACTTTTATATTTTAGCTCTCCGATATCATGCAAAGTTATCCTCTTCATACCCACAACGTAGTTTTATTTCTCGTTTCTAGTTGGAAGCAAACGTTCGGTGTACGTAGAGTCGTATCAGTGGCAGATAGGACTTGAGAGAATATTGATCTTACCTTTAGCTCCTTGTGGGTTTGACACTCCATACTTATCACTTCCACCTTTGGGAATTTCTATGATGATTCCCTGCACTTGGGGATTATCTACGGCGGTGGCTCCATCTCGTGAAACGTGATAGTTCCTTCTCCCCTGTTTTTTCTGGAATAACGTGATTTTATAGCGTTGGTCTCGGGGTCATCGGGGCCACCAGGTGGGGAGAACCCACCTGGGCGCGCCCTGGTGGATTGTACCCACCCAGGTGCCCCCTCAGGTGGCTCTTGGATCCAGAAATTCTCTTATTGATATAAAAAATCCTCGTAAAGTTTCGTTCCATTCCAAGATCTTTTATTTCTGCACAAAAACAACACCATGGTAGTTCTGTTGAAAATAGCATCAGTCCAGGGTTAGTTTCATTCGAATCATGCAAATTAGAGTCCAAAATAAGAGGAAAAGCATTAGGAAAAGTAGATACGACGGAGACATATCAGAGGGTAATGATCTTTTCTAGTTGCTTTATTTAGTTTTCTAAAATCAATTACCATTCTATAGCCACTAGCAATTCTTTGTTGGATAAGTTCATGTTTACCATTAGGAACAATAGTAATACCTCCCTTCTTAGGGACAGAATGAACAGGACTTACCCATCTACTATCAGCTATAGGATAGATTATACCTTCTTCCAGAAGCTTTAGTATTTATGTTCTTACCACTTCTTTCTTCTTAGGATTCAAACGTCGTTGATGATCAACAACGGGTTTAGCATCAGGTTCCATACTGATATTGTGCTGACAAAGAGTGGGACTAATGCCATTAAGATCATCAAGAGTATATCCAATAGCAGAACGGTGCTTCCTTAGAGTTTTCAATAATCTTTTTTCTTCATGTTTTAAAAGGTTAGCACTAGTAATAACAGGATATATCTTTTTCTCATCAAGATAAGCATATTTCAAAGTGTCAGGCAAAGGTTTTAATTCGAATACAGGATCACCTTTAGGTGGAGGAGGACCTCCTAGAGTTTCAATAGGCAAATTGTGTTTATGCAGAGGTCATTGCTCAAAGAAATTTTTATCTATTTCATTTCTTTCATGCATATGCATATCATTTTCATGGTCTAGCAAATATTGTTCTGGTGAATCAGTAGGAGGCACCGCAATGGAAGCAAGACCAAATATTTCATCCTTAATAGGTAATTATTTCTTAGGAGGTTGTCTATTAAACTTGGAAAAATTGAATTCATGAGACTCATCACAAAAGTGAACACTGACAGTTTGTTTATGACAATCTATAGTAGCATTAACAGTGTTCAAGAAAGTTCTACCAAAGATGATGGAACAAAAGTCATCTTGTGGGGAACGAAAAACTAGAAAGTCAGTAGGGTATTTTATTTTCCCACACAAGACTTCAACATCTCTAACAATCCCAAGTGGTGTGATGGTATCTCTATTAGCAAGTTTAGTAGTAACATCTATGTCTTTTATTTCAGCGGGTGCTATGTCATTCATAATTTCTTGGTAAAGAGTAAAAGGAATAACACTCACACTAGCACCCAAGTCACATAAACCATGATAGCAATGATCTCCTATTTTAACTGAGACAACATGAATGCCAACTATAGGTCTATGTTTATCTTTATCATCAGGTTTGGAAATTGTAGCAGCTTCATCATAGAAGTAAATAACATGCCCATAAATATTTTCTACCAAGAGATCTTCAACCATAGCAACACTAGGTTCCACTTTAATTTGCTCAGAAGGTTTAGGTGCTTTAATATTACTTTTGTGAACAACAGTTGAAACCTTAGCATGTTCTTTTATCCTAACAGGAAAAGGTGGCTTTTCAGTATATGCAGTAGGCACAACTAGATCAACATTGTAAATAATAGTTTCATCTTTAACTATGACCAGTTCTTTAATTTGTTATTTAACAGGTGGGTGATATTTAAACCACTTCTGTTTAGGGAGATCAATATGAGTAGCAAATGATTCACAGAAAGAGGCTACTATCTCAGAGTCAAGTCCATATTTAGTGCTGAACTTATGAAAAGCATCGGTATTCATAAAAGATTTAACACAACCAAACTTAAGCTTAATACCTGACTCTTTACCTTCATCGAGTTCCCAATCTTTAGAGTTGTGTTTAATTCTTTCTAAAATATCCCACCTGAATTCAATAGTCTTCATCATAAAAGAACGAGTACAAGAAGTATCGAGCATGGATTGATCATCGCGAGAAAGCCGAGCATAAAAATTCTGAATAATTATTTCTCTTGAGAGCTCATGATTGGGGCATGAATGTAACATTGAATTAATCCTCCCCCAAGCTAGAGCGATACTTTCTCATTCACGAGGCAAAAAATTATATATAATTCCGATCACGATGAACTAAATGCATGGGATAATTTTTTTGGTGAAATTCCAATTTCAATCGATTCCAGTTCAAAGATCCAATATCATCACATAGCCTATACCATGTAAATGCTTTTCCCTTCAAAGATAAAGGGAAAACATTATTCTTAGCTTCATCTCCGGGTAAACTTGCAAGCTTAAATAATCCACAAATTTCATCTATATAGATCAAGTGCATATCAGGATGTTCGGTTCCATCTCCTTCATAAGGATTAGCTAGCAGGTATTCTATCATACCCGAAGGAATTTAATAACCAATATTTTTAGTGGATGCAGTAGGTTGAGAGGCAACTAATTATGGTTCCGGTCGAGGTGAATATACCCCTAACAAACCCCCCAAAGGATTGTTTTCCATAGTAACAAGTGACAATAAATTTCAGCACACTATATAAATTTTTTCTTACCAAGAGCGCTTCACTTCCCGGAAACGGCGCCAGAAAAGAGCCATGATGACCCACAAGTATAGGGGATCAATCATAGTCCTTTCCATAAGTAAGAGTTTCAAACCCAACAAGTTGTAGAAGGAAATGACAAGTGGTTTTCAGCAAGGTATTTTCTGCAAGCACTGAAATAGTCGGTAACAGGTAGTTTGATTGCAAGATAATTTGTAACAGACAAGTAACGGTAACGGTAAATAAAGTGCAGCAAGGTAGCCCAATCATTTCATGGAAAATGATAGGCCAGAATGGTCTCTTATGATAAGCAAAGCGTTCTTGAGGGTACACGGGAATTTCACCATGTCACTTTCATTATGTTGGTTTGATTCATGTTCGCTACTGTGGACCGGTGCTTAGGTGTTGCTCTTACTAGAACAAACCTCCTACTTATGATTAACACCCTCGCGAGCATCCGCAACTACGAGAAAAGTATTACGATAAAATCTAACCATGGCATTAAACTTTTGGATCCAAATCATTCCCTTACGAAGTAGCGCACAAACTAGGGTTTAAGCTTCTGTCACTCTAGCAACCCATCATCTAATAACTACACAATGCATTCCCTTAGGCCTAAATATGGTCAAGTGGCATGTAGTCGGCGTTCACATGACACCACTAAGGGAATCACAACATACATATCATCAAAATATCAAACACATATCAAGTTCACATGATTACTTGCAACATGACTTCTCCCATGACCTCAAGAACAAAAGTAACTACTCACAAATGATAATCATGCTCAAGATCATAGGGGTATTAAATATCATAATGGATCTGAACATATAATCTTCCACCAAATAAACCATATATTAATTAACTACAGGATGTAATCAACACTACTAGTCACCCATAGGTACCAATCTGAGGTTCCGGTACAAAGATTGAACACAAGAGATGAACTAGGGTTTGAGAGGAGATGGTGTTTGTAGGATTGAAAGTATGTCTAGAGGGGGGTGATTAGACTACTTGACCAAATAAAAATCTAGCCTTTTCCCAATTTTAAGTCTTGGCAGATTTTAGCAACTTTACACAAGTCAAGAAATCAACCTACACATGTAATTCTAAGAGTATAGCAGCGGAATGTAAATCATTGCACATGAAGGTAAAGGGAGGAGGCAATGTAGACACGGATATTTTTGGCGTGGTTCCGATAGGTGGTGCTATCGTACATCCACGTTGATGGAGACTTCAACCCACGAAGGGTAACGGCTGCGCGAGTCCACGGAGGGCTCCACCCATGAAGGGTCCACGAAGAAGCAACCTTGTCTATCCCACCATGGCCATCGGCCACGAAGGACTTCCCTCACTAGGGTAGATCTTCATGAAGAAGACGATCTCCTTGCCCATACAAACTCCTTGGTTCAACTCCACAATCTTGACGGAGGCTCCCAAGTGACACCTAACCAATCTAGGAGACACCACTCTCCAAAAGGTAATAGATGGTATGTTGATGATGAACTCCTTGCTCTTGTGCTTCAAATGATAGTCTCCCCAACACTCAACTCTCTCTCATGGGATTGGATTTGGTGGAAAGATGATTTGAGTGGAAAGCAACTTGGGAAAGCTAGAGATCAAGAATTATGTGGTTGGAATGGAATATCTTGGTCTCAACACATGAGTAGGTGGTTCTCTCTCAGAAAATGAATGCTGGAAGTGTAGGCACGTTCTGATGGCTTTCTCCACGAATTAAGAAAGGGTGGAGGGGTATGTAGAGCCTCCAGACAAAATCTAACCATTACACACAATTTACCAAACTCGGTGAGACCGAATCATGAAACTCGGTCGGACCGATTTAGTTCATAATGTGACCATTAGGCATTTCAGTGGGACCGACATGTCAACTCGGTTGGACCGATTTCGTTAGGGTTAGGGCATAACGTAATCTCGGTGAGACTGGTTACACAAACCCGGTGGGACCGACTTTAGTAATAAGCTAACCAGAGAGTTGGTCAGGCAAACTCGATGGGACCGATTCGCTCATCTTGGTGAGACCAAGACGTTACGAAAGGGAAATAGGGAGTTTGCATTGCGAACTTGGTGGGACCGATCGCTCATCTCGGTTAGACCGAAACGTTACGAAGGGAAACAAAGAGCTTGCAATCCCATCTCGGTGAGACCGAGATCCCTATCAGTGAGACTGAAGTGACTAGGGTTTCTGGCAGTGGCTATGTCAAATGAACTCCGTGGCGCCGGATAGATCAAATCGGTGGGGCCGAGTTTGACTTTTGGTTTGGGACATACGTGGATATGAGAAAGTGTTTGGGGGTTATTGGAGCATATCACTAAGCACTTTGAGCAAGCAAGCCATTAAGCAACACCTCATCCACTTTTAATAGTATTGGCTTTTCCTATGGACTCAATGTGATCTTGGATCACTAAAAGTAAAATGTAGAGTCTTGAGCTTTAGAGCTTGAGCCAATCCTTTGTCCTTAGCATTTTGAGGGGTCCATATTCCTAATCCATGCCATGCCAATCATTGAACTTTCCTGAAATATTCATCTTGAAATAGCATTAGTTCAATGAGCTATATGTCGTTAATAATTACCAAAACCACCCAGGGATAGTTGCACTTTCATTCTCCCAATTTTTTGTAATTGATGACAACATATAGATCAAAGCTTCGAAAAATGATAATAAGATTGAAATACATCGTCGCTTTGAGAAGTATGTGATAAGCAAGAGGTCCCCCTAAATTTGTGCATCATTTAAGATTTGCTTTTGAATGCAAATGCACAATCGATTAGTATCATGGGTTACTCTTTCATGTCACATACATCTTGGTGGAGTGCTCAAAATGAGAGCAATTAAAAGCATGCACTCATCACCAAGCAAAGTGAATGATCATATATGGATATAAGAGATAATATCATCCAAGCAAACATTAAAGTAGCACATGATCAAATACATCAGAATAGAAGTATCTCACACAAGGACATAAGATATCAAACAAGCACAAAATAAAGTTTAACCAAACAAAGTGCAAGAGAGAAAAAAAACAACACTCTCTCTCTAAGCCTATGATATATACATATTTCTCCCCCTTTGGCAACAAGTTACCAAAAAGTTCAAATATGCATAGTGTTATGCGAATCTCAGGCTTGGTCTTCGGGAGGTGGTGTAGAGATAACTCCAAGGATGAAGGCATCAGTTGATGTAGTTGGAGCTAGTGGAGTGGCTGCTAGAGGTGTCACTAAAGCTATAGCTACTGGTGCTGATGTGGTAGCTCTACTATCTAGTACTGGCACTGTAGCAGACCTCTGACCTCTTGGCACTCGCTGAAAAGCATCTGTAGTTGCCTTCCCTTTCTTCTCTTTTGCTTCCTCCTGGAGCTGCTCAACTAATGTCTGCATCTCAGTTACTTTTAGATCAAGATTATAGAATTTTTGTTCGATGATCCTCTCCAAGCTCTCCTGATTTTAAGTCAGGGTGGCCAACCCTTTCTCAAATCCTCAAAGTGGATTGGATCAGATATCCAAGTTGATATTGTTTTCTCTTCAAGAACACTTGAGATGCCTCTTCAGCACTTGGCATCTTTGCAGCTTTTTCTTTCTTTGCCTTAGCTTCTCTTGTGCTTGCACTGATGAAGGTTCCTCTTCTTCTTAATCTCTTACCGTAGTTGACTTTCCAAGAACTTTTGCAACTGTGCTTCTTGCCCTCTTCTTCTTGCCATCTCCAACTGCCTTACCATCATCTGATTCTATTGTGAATTTCATGGTTTCTCCTGTTGGAACTTTTCTTGGCTTTAACATTGGGACTCTCCTTGCTGGTGCCTTCTTATTCAACCCTGGCTTAGTTGCAGCAGCAGTGCCATATTCTTTCTTTAGCAGTTTCTTCTTTGAGGTGGCCTCGTCCTCAACAACTACATAGTCCTCATCCTCAGAGTCTGAGGTTCTCTTCTTTCTTGTCCTGGTGGCTACCTTGGGCAAGTTACTTGGTGTGCTCCTGCTGCCCTCATCATAGCTGCTTGAGGGACTAGTGCCCTCACTCATTTGCTCTTGCTCTTCAGATTTATTCTGGCTATCACTATGGTCAGACATCTTGGCAGGCAAACTGACAGCAAACCCTGTGAATAATATAGCTGAGGTAGAGTAGATGAGCATCACAAAGTGCAGAGATTTTTTCAAAACAAATGAGTCAATAACTTAGTTTTAGTTCTCTAC
The DNA here is from genome assembly GCF_018294505.1 of Triticum aestivum. Taxonomy (NCBI): domain Eukaryota; kingdom Viridiplantae; phylum Streptophyta; class Magnoliopsida; order Poales; family Poaceae; genus Triticum; species Triticum aestivum. The sequence goes on along the minus strand of NC_057798.1, from coordinate 649,834,023 downwards.
CGAAATGATTTCGGAGCTACCGAATTGATAAACTCGGTGATAGCGAAGCAACATTTGGAACCTAAACTAATGAACTCGATCAGACCAAGTCACAGTTCGGTGGCACCGAGATTGCTAGGGTTTCACAGAGAATTTAACTCGGTCACACCAATTTGAAATTTTCGGTCAAATCGAAAAGCGCATGTGCAATGGCCTAAGCCAAATCGATGAGACTGATTTCTACAATTCGGTCGGTCCGAGATGAGTTCAGCGGAGACCTAACCCTAAATTTTTGAATCAAACTTAACTAAAGGAAGTTTTCTCTGGATAGATTGATTTCATACGTGGCACTGATCATGGCATTGTCCATGTGCTTAGAATCGGAGATAAAAAGAGAGCACAAGGGGTCGAACTCATACCCTAGTTCGGCGGGAGTTCGCTATAGCGGTAACGGCGGAGCATATTCCCATTGACAGCGACAGAAACCAGCGGCAGGAGGTCACTGATGGCGAGGAGACGATCCGGAGACCCGAGGAGGCAGAGCGGGACACGCATGGGCTGAGGAGTTTTCAAGAATTTCCAAAATCTCACCTGTGGGTATATATATCCCGGCCTATCGGTGTGACCGAGTGGAACAACTCGGTGGCACCGAGATTTAGAATCGCAAGCGGTACTGCAACTAGGTGAGACCGAAATGTTCAAATCGGTTGCACCAAGAAACAAAACCTAGAACAACTTAGTGAACTCGATGTGACTAAAATGGAAGACTCGGTCATACCGAAATGCACAAAGAGGTTTGGAAGTTTAAGTCTATGACGAATCGGGGACTCCGAGTGCTCCTCACACAGAGTGGTTCGAATCTGACTTGATCAAACTTTGTGATGTAGCATGCATAGAGTTTGAGACGAGAAAAGCATAGATAGCTAGAGGAGTTCCTTAGGCATTCTTGTCCATCCACTTGGCAAAAGAGAAAGAGCCAAACAATCAAAGCAACAAGTGGATGTCCTCGAATGAGTAAAATATGCAACCAACATGCTCACACAATAAAATGGCAAATGAAATATGTGGCAAAGCATGCACAAACATTCTAGCATCTATCAAGCAATTTGCGATGACTAGGTAATCTATATATGAGTATATTGACTTAGGAGTCAAATGAGAACATTCGATCATAGGTCATACTCATCGTTTAAGCACAAGTGGGGTTACCACTTTTACATAAAGCATTGTTGTGTTCACACCGTTAGAGTTGCTTTAGCTCAATTCTTAGAGTAAATCTCCCCCTAGATGTGATATCCCCCCTAAGAGGGATGAACTAACCTTGGGTTTTGTCAATGATGAGTTCATGTAGGTGTTGAAGATGTGGACGCTCAATGTTGATGTAGATCCTTCGGAGCAATCCATTGGAGTGAGTTTCACTTTCAATTCCTACACGGGTTAGTCCCACAAGGAACAAGCAAGGATATCCATAGACATAGAATGATGTTCACACAAGATGATGTCCACGAAAGCATAAGGTTACCTTGTCCCTTGTCTTACCAACAAGAGGGTTTGTGACTCCTTGAACTAGTGCACTATATGGAAGTTGTTTGCACTTGTTCTTGCCAAAATGATATGAGTGAAGTGAGTTGGCGGAGTCACCCTCAAGAACTCTCTAGTTCTTCTTCTTCGGGATCCACATCATCTTGATGGAATCCTTGGGGTTGTAGTCGTACTTGATGAAGTAGAACTTCGTCTAGTCTTGGGAACCCACCTGACCAAGTCCTTGGGAGCTTCTTCAAATGCATCAATCTCATCTTGAAGCTTATCCTTGCCTTTTTGCTTGTGGTCTTGTGGTGGAAGATCATCTTGAGCTTGTGTCCCTTGGAAAGAAGTAGGATCATACTTATCTTGTTGAGGAACAAACTTTGTCTTGGGGTATTGGTCTTCTTCCCAATCAACTCCATTGGCATTGAACTTTCATTCAAAACCAACACCTTGATTCTTCCGGTGCCTTCCTTGCTTGCATACAATATCCTCAAATTGCTTACTTCCGACAAGGCTCTTGTAAACACCTTTCTCCATAGTTCCCTTCAATAAGCTATTTTCTTGCTCAAGTGTAACTTGGCTAAGAGAATCATTAGTGGAATCAAGATAACTACTAGAAACAACAACATTGGATTTAGCATGATTATTGTTACTACTAGAGGAAGAATCTTTCTTACTTTTGTTGCTAGATTTTACTTGTGGCATGTAAGTAGACAAGAGTAAATGCTTGGCAATGTAAGAAGAACTTTTGTTGCGAACATCATCATTGATTTCCTTTAAAAACTCATGCTCTTGCTCTAGGTTGAGCTTTTCAAGCGTAGATTTCCATGAGTCTTTAAAAGTTCTCGATGATCTTCCAAGGTAGTTTCATGATCTAACTTAAGAGTATTTAGTTCTTTAGTTAGACAATCAATCTCCTTCTTATCATCATCTTCATTCCTTTTATCTTGATTAGCATGATTAATAGCAAATTCATCATAGTTTTCATAACTAGAGTTATCAACAAGTAAATCATCATCATCTAACAAATCGTCTTCATCACTATTGAAATCAACATACTCGGGGTGTGATACCTTTGGGACTTTAGCCATGAAGCATCTTCCAATTCCTTCATTTGGTGAGCCAAATATGTCATAGGGAGTTGGTTGACACAAGTGCTAGACCGGCAACACCTTCATCTTGAGTATATTCGGAGTCAGAGTGATAACTTCTCTCGGAGTGGTGGTCGGAGTCGAAGCCGGATACCCATTCACCAACATGAGCTTGATGTCTTAGTTTTGTGTAGCTCTTTGATGATTTTTCCTTCCTTTCCCAATCCTTGCTTCTCCGGGAGGTTCTTCGTTCATAACGATCATCTCTACTCCTTCTCTCTCTTGGTGGTGACTCTTCTCTTCTACTTCTTCTCTTAGGTGAATGTTCTCTTATTTTGTAGGGAGCAGTACACTCATTGGAGTAGTGTCCGGGTGTTCCACAATTGTAGCAATTATGTTCACGACTCGAAGATCTTTTGTCATTGTAGGACCTTGACTTGGAACTTCTTTCCTTGCTTCTACTCTTGTGGAATTTGTTGAAGTTCTTCACCATTAGGCTCAATTCTTCATTGAAGGTTTATTTCTCATTTGATGATGTAGGAGCATCACAAGAGGCTTTGTAAGCACCACTTGACTTGTTGTGAAGCTCTTCTTATCCTTGAGTGACATCTCATGAGCAAAAATTCTTCCAATGATTTCCGTTGGCTTGAGATCTTTGTAATTGGGCATCATTTGGATCAATGTGCACACGGTATCATATTTTTCATCCAAGGCGCTTAGGATCTTCTTGATGATGAATCTATCGGTCATCTCTTCACTTCCTAAGCCGTCAATCTCATTTGTGATGAGAGCAAGCCTAGAGTACATTTCAGCGACACCTTCACCATCCTTCATTTTGAACTTGTCAAGCTGACTTTGAAGCACATCCAACTTGGATTCCTTGACGGAGTCAGTACCGTCGTGCATATCAATCAAAGTATCCCAAATTTCCTTCGCATTCTCAAGACGGCTGATTTTGTTGAATTCTTCGGGGCACAATCCATTGAAGAGAATATCACAAGCTTGAGCGTTGTATTGCAGCATCTTCAACTCTTTTGCAGTAGCTTCTCGGTTCGGTTCTCTCCCATCGAAGAATTCACCTTGCAAGCCAATACACACAATAGCCCAAACGGCGGGGTTATGTCCAAGAATATGCATTTTCATCTTATGCTTCCAACTAGCAAAATTAGTATCATCAAAGTAAGGACCTCTTCGGTGGTAATTTCCCTCGCTAGACGCCATACTTTCCTAGGTTGTGAAACCAAAGCTATGATCACCAAAAGCTATGGAAATCAAGGCAAATGGAGATTGTAGCTCTGATACCACTTGTAGGATCGAAAGTATGTTTAGAGGAGGGGTGATTAGACTACTTGACCAAATAAAAATCTAGCCCTTTCCCAATTTTAAGTCTTGGCAGATTTTAGCAACTTTACACAAGTCAAGCAATCAACCTACACATGCAATTCTAAGAGTATAGCAGTGGAATGTAAATCATTGCACATGAAGGTAAAGGGAGGACTTTGAGGGAGCAAACTCAATGTAGACACGGAGATTTTTGGAGTGGTTCTGATAGGTGGTGCTATCATACATCCACGTTGATGGAGACTTCAACCTACGAAGGGTAACGGCTGCGTGAGTCCACAGAGGGCTCCACCCATGAAGGGTCCACGAAGAAGCAACCTTGTCTATCCCACCATGGCCATCGCCCACGAAGGACTTGCCTCACTAGGGTAGATCTTCATGAAGTAGGCGATCTCCTTGCCAGTACAAACTCCTTGGTTCAACTACACAATCTTGACGGAGGCTCCCAAGTGACACCTAACCAATCTAGGAGACACCACTCTCCAAAAGGTAATAGATGGTGTGTTGATGATGAACTCCTTGCTCTTGTGCTTCAAATGATAGTCTCCCCAACACTCAACTCACTCTCATAGGATTGGATTTGGTGGAAAGATGATTTGAGTGGAAAGCAACTTGGGGAAGGATAGAGATCAAGATTTATGTGGTTGGAATGGAATATCTTGGTCTCAACACATGAGTAGGTGGTTCTCTCTCAGAAAATGAATGCTGGAAGTGTAGGCACATTCTGATGGCTTTCTCCATGAATGAAGAAAGGGTGGAGGGGTATATATAGCCTCCACACAAAATCTAACCGTTGCACAATTCTCCTTAGGGAGATCAACGTGGGCAGCAAAAGATTCACATAAAGAAGCTACTATCTCAGAGTCAAGTCCATATTTAGCGCTAAATCCACGAAAAGCATCGGTATCCATAAAAGATTTAACACAATCAAACTTAGGTGTTGTACCTGACCCCTTACCATCGTCGGAACCCCAATCTTCATAGTTGCGTTTAATTCTTTCCAATGAGTCCCACTTGAATTCAGTAGTCTTCAGCATATAAGAACCAGCGCAGGAAGTATCGAGCATGGTGCGATCATTAAGAGAAAGTCGAGCATAAATTTTTTGAATAATCATTTCTCTTGAGAGCTCATGATTGGGGCATGAATATAACATTGACTTAAGCCTCCCCCAAGCTTGAGTGATGCATTCTCCTTTGCGAGGCCAAAAATTATATATGTAATTACGATCACGGTGAACAAGATGCATAGGATAGAACTTCTGGTGAAATTCCAACTTCAATCGTTTATAGTTCCAAGATCTCGTATCATCACATAGACTATACCATGTCAATGCATCTCCCTTCAAAGATAAAGGGAAAACCTTCCTCTTAACAACGTCATCAGTAATACCTGCAGCCTTAAATAATCCACAGACTTCATCCACAAAGATAAGGTGTAAATCGGGATGCAATGTTCCATCTCCTGCAAAGGGATTAGCTAGCAGTTTCTCTATCATACCCGAAGGAATTTCAAAGTAAACATTTTCAGTAGGTTCAGTAGGTTGAGGAGAAACTCTTTTCTCCACTGGGTGAGGTGAAGATACCCCGAACAAGCCCCTCAAAGGATTAGTTTCCATAGTAACAAGTGACAGAAAATTTCAGCACACTATATAAATGTTTCCTTACCAAGTTCCACTCACCAAAGGCACTTCACTCCCCGGCAACGGCGCCAGAAAAGAGTCTTGATGACCCACAAGTATAGGGGATCTATCATAGTCCTTTCGATAAGTAAGAGTGTCGAACCCAATGAGGAGCAGAAGGAAATGACAAGCGGTTTTCAGTAAGGTATTCTCTGCAAGCACTGAAATTGTAGGTAACAAATAGTTTTGTGATAAAATAATTTGTAATGGTTAACAAGCAATGAAGGTAAATAAGGTGCAGCAAGGTGGACCTATCCATTTTGTAGCAAAGGACAAGCCTAGACAATTTCTTATAATGAGAAAAGCGCTCCCGAGGAGACATGGGAATTATCGTCAAGCTAGCTTCATCACGCTCATATGATTCGCGTTCAGTACTTTGGTAATTTGATATGTGGGTGGACCGGTGCTTGGGTACTGCCCTTACTTGGACAAGCATCCCACTTATGATTAACCCCTATTGCAAGCATCCGCAACTACAAAAGAAGTATTAAGGTAAACCTAACCATAGTATGAAACATATGGATCCAAATCAGCCCCTTACGAAGCAACGCATAAACTAGGGTTTAAGCTTCTGTCACTCTAGCAACCCATCATCTACTTATTACTTCCCAATGCCTTCCTCTAGGCCCAAATAATGGTGAAGTGTCATGTAGTCGACGTTCACATAACACCACTAGAGGAGAGACAACATACATCTCATCAAAATATCAAACGAATACCAAATTCACATGACTACTAATAGCAAGACTTCACCCATGTCCTCAGGAACAAACGGAACTACTCACAAAGCATATTCATGTTCATAATCAGAGGGGTATTAATATGCATAAAGGATCTGAATATATGATCTTCCACCAAGTAAACCAATTAGCATCAACTACAAGGAGTAATCAACACTACTAGCAACCCATAGGTACCAATTTTGTGGTTTTGATACAAGATTGGATACAAGAGATGAACTAGGGTTTGGAGAGGAGATGGTGCTGGTGAAGATGTTGATGGAGATTGACCCCCTCCGATGAGAGGATCGTTGGTGGTGATGATGATGGTGATGATTTTCCCCTCCCGGAGGGAAGTTTCCCCGGCAGAACAGCTCTGCCGGAGCCCTAGATTGGTTCCGCCAAGGTTCTGCCTCGTGGCGGTGGAGTTTCATCCCGTGAGCTTCCGTATGATTTTTTCCAGGATGAAATACCTCATATAGCAGAAGATGGGCACCGAAGGGCCACCAGGGGGCCCAGGAGACAGGGGGCGCGCCCAATAGGGGGGCGCCCCCCACCCTCCTGGCCAGGGTGTGGACCCCCTCAGGTACTTTCTTTGCTCATAGTTTCTTATTAAATCCAAAAGTAACTTTCGTGGAGTTACGGGACTTTTGGAGCTGTGCATAATAGGTTTCCAATATTTGCTCCTTTTCCCGTGAGAATCCCACCTGCCGGCGTTCCCCCTCTTCATGGTAAACCTTGTAAAATAAGAGAGAATAGCCATAAGTATTGTGACATAATGTGTAATAACAGCCCATAATGCAATAAATATTGATATAAAAGCATGATGCAAAATGGACATATCAACTCCCCCAAGCTTAGACCTCGCTTGTCCTCAAGCGGAAGCCAAAATCGAAAAATATGTCCACATGTTTAGAGATAGTGGTGTCGATAAAAATAAAATATGAACATGAGGGCATCATGATCATTCTTATAACAGCAACATATATAGATTTTGTCATATGATTTCTTATGATCAAGTAACAATCTATTCACAATGTCAAGTATGGAACATAAACTTCATTGGGAACTAACAAACCATAATCTCAGTCATTGAAGCAATTGCAATTTATCATAATGTCAGAAAGAGTCAAGAATAGAGCTTTTTAGTAAGTCCACATACTCAACTATCATATAATCTTCTACAATTGCTAACACTCACGCAATACTTCTGGTTATGGAGTTTTAATCAGACACTAAGAAAGACATGGGCTTATAATGTTGCATCCAAACGTTTTACCTCAAGGGTAATGTAAACAATAATAGTTCATGCTAACGAACATCCAATTGGATATAAGTATCAGGATCTTTCCAACATGAGGTGTTTGCCGAAGGATAAAATGAAAAAGGGAAAAGTGAAGATCACCTTGACTCTTGCATAAAGTAAAAGATAGGCCCTTCGCAGAGGGAAGCAGAGGTTGTCATGCACTTTTAGGGTTGGATACACAAAATCTTAATACGAAAGAATGTCACTTTATATTGCCACTTGTATATGGACCTTTATTATGCAGTCTGTCACTTTTATTGCCTCCATAACCAGATCGTATAAAGCTTATTTTCTCCGCACTAATAAGTCATGCATATTTAGAGGGCAATTTTTATTGCCTGCACTGATGACAACTTACTTGAAGGATCTTACTCAATCCATAGGTAGATATGGTGACTCTTATGGCAAATCTAGGTTTAAGGATATTTGAAAGCACAAGTAGTATCTCTACTTGGTGCTAGGAATTTGGCTAGCATGAGGGGGAAAGGCAAGCTCAAAATGTTAGGAATATCCATGACAATATACATTAACTGGGATGTGAGAAAACATAAACCATTACGTTGTCTTCCTTGTCCAACGTCAACTCTTTAGCATGTCATACTTTAATGAGTGCTCACAATCATAAAAGATGTCCAAGATAGTATATTTATATGTGAAAATCTCTCTTTCCTTATTACTTCCTATTAATTGCAACGATGACCAAAACTATGCTTGTCAACTCTCAACAACTTTTAAGCCTCATACTTTCTATGTGTGAAGTAATTACAATCCACAAGATCAATATGAACTCCTTTATTCTTTATATTTTTCTCAAGATCATAGCAGGTTAGCAAAGCCCTTTGACTCAACACTAATATTTATTATAGATAACTCACGGACTCAATTACATAGAGATCACAAAGCAAAACTCAAAACTAATTCATACCAAGACTTTAATCTACTAGATCAAGATATTACTAAAGGATCGAACTAAGTAAAACGGTAAAGATAGGAGAGTGATGGTGATACGATACCGGGGCACCTCCCCCAAGCTTGGCAGTTGCCAAGGGGAGTGCCCATACCCATGTGATTATGTCATTGGAGGTGGTGAGGTAGGAGTTGTCGATGATGTAGGCTTATTTCTCAGCTTAACCTTGAGAATAGAATTTTGCTCCCTTAAATCATCGATCTCCCACTCGAGGCTTAATATTCTTTTGCACAATTCCTGTCTATTTTCCTGCAAGAGACGAAAAGGGATAAACTCGATCTTGGGCTTCTTTGCTCTATCAGGAAGGCTTGACTTTTTAAACTCCACGTGCATATCCCCTGGTTGAGGTAATGGGACTTCGTCTTTGTTTGAGCTTGCCTCCTCCTTTCCCTTAGGCTCATAGTCTTCTTCTTCCTTAGTGGTCCAGCCACAATGGTCCAAGTCCCCGTAGACTTTAGGGTCTGCAAGGTAATCAGCCACATAGCTTTCTCCCTCCGAGTCCTGAGATGACATGTTGCTCAAATATGTGGCAGAAACAGTTCGAAATGAAAACAGAAGATTTTTGCGTGATACAGTGTTTAAACTTTCGAGAAATTATATAATGATTTTTTACCGACCAAAATATGTAATGTGCAAGAAAACGGTGTTCGGGAGACACACAAGGTGTCCACGAGACATGGGGGCGCGCCTAGTAGGGGGGCGCGCCCTCCACCCTCATGGAGGCCTCGTGTCCCTCTCGGACTACTTCTTTCTTCCCAAAATTCTTAAATATTCCAAAACGGAGAAAAATTGGCATTAGAATTGTTTTGGAGTCGGTTTACTTACCGTACCACATACCTATTACTTTTCGGAGCCTGAAACATTCTGGAAAGTGTTCCTTGTGTATTCCTCCGGGGTTACGGTTTCAATAATATTAGTTTCAACACTAATAGGGTTACCTCAGATATAATGTTTGATTCTTTGACCGTTCACCACCCTCGGACTTTTGTCTTCGAAGTTCTTGATTTTTATGGCACCGGAACGATAGACCTCCTCGATAAGGTAAGGGCCTTCCCACTTAGAGAGAAGTTTTCCTGCAAAAATCTTAAATGAGAGTTTAATAGTAACACATAATCACCTACGTTAAATTCTCGCTTTTGTATCCTTTTGTCATGCCATGTTTTAACTTTTTCTTTAAACAGCTTGGCATTCTCATATGCTTGGGTTCTCCATTCATCAAGTGAGCTAATGTCAAATAACCTCTTGTCACCAGCAAGTTTGAAGTCATAGTTGAGCTCTTTAATAGCCCAATATGCTTTATGTTCAAGTTCAAGAGGTAAGTGACATGCTTTTCCATAAACCATCTTATACGGAGACATAGCCATAGGATTTTTATATGCAGTTCTATAGGCCCATAATGCATCATCAAGTTTCTTGGACCAATTCTTTCTAGATCTATTAACAGTCTTTTGCAAAATTAATTTGAGCTCTCTATTGCTCAATTCTACTTGACCACTAGACTGTAGCAAGCATTTTACGGAAAGCACCATGAACAAAATGTGAACCACCATCAGTCATGAGATATCTAGGGACTCCAAGCCTCGGAAAAATAACTTCTTTAAGCATCTTAATAGAGTTGTTATGATCAGCACTACTAGTTGTAATAGCTTCTACCCACTTAGTAACGTAATCAACAGCAAGTAAAATATGTGTATATCCATTAGAGGCAGGAAAAGGTCCCATATAATCAAAGCCCCAAACATCAAATGGTTCAATAACAAGAGACTCATTCATAGGCATTTCTTGACGTCTACTAATATTACCAATTCTTTGACATTCATCACATGACAAGACAAACTTACGGGCATCTTTGAAGATAGTAGGCCAATAAAAACCGGATTGCAATACCTTATGTGCAGTTCTGTCTCCAACATGGTGTCCTCCATATGGTTCGGAGTGACACTTGCGTAGGATACGTTCCTGTTCATGCTCAGGTACACAACATCTAATAACACCAGCTACTCCTTTATAAAGGTGTGGGTCATCCTAGAAGTAATGTCTTAAATCATAAAAGAACTTTTTCTTTTGTTGGTATGTGAAACTAGGTGGTATAAATTTAGCAACAATGTAATTAGCATAATCAGCATACCATGGAGCAGTACGAGAAGCATTAACGACCGCTAATTGTTCATCAGGAAAGCTATCATCAATAGGTAGTGGGTCATCAAGAACATTCTCTAGCCTAGACAAGTTGTCTGCAACCAGGTTCTCAGCTCCCTTTCTATTGATAATATGTAAATCGAATTCTTGAAGCAAGAGGACCCATCTGATAACTCTAGGTTTAGCATCTTTCTTTTCCATAAGATATTTAATAGCAGCATGATCAGTGTGAATAGTAACTTTAGAATCAACAATGTAAGGTCTAAACTTATCACAAGCAAATACAACTGCCAAGAATTCTTTTTCAGTAGTTGCATAATTTCTCTAGGCAGTATCAAGAGTCTTACTAGCATATTGAATAACATTTAATTTCTTATCAACTCTCTGCCCTAGAACAGCACCTACAGCATAATTACTAGCATCACACATAATTTCAAAGGGTAAATTCCAATCAGGTGGCTGAACAATAGGTGCAGTGATCAAAGCTTTCTTAAGTATTTCAAATGCTTCTACACAATCGTCATCAAAGATAAAAGGAACATCTTTTTGCAATAAATTAGTCAGAGGCCTAGAGATTTTAGAAAAGTTCTTCATGAACCTCCTATAAAAATCGGCATGACCAAGGAAACTTCTTATACCTTTAATGTCCTTGGGATATGGCATCTTTTCAATAGCATCAACTTTAGCTTTTTCAACTTCAATACCTCTTTCAGAAATTTTATGCCCCAAGACAATGCCTTCATTAACCATAAAGTGACACTTTTCCCAATTCAGGACGAGACTAGTGTCTTCACATCTCTGCAAAACTCGATCAAGGTTGGTCAAGCAATCATCAAAATAGGATCCATAGACTGAGAAGTCATCCATGAATACCTCACAAATCTTTTCACAAAAGTCAGAGAATATAGCCATCATGCATCTTTGAAAGGTAGCAGGTGCATTACATAAACCAAAAGGCATACGTGTATAAGCAAAAGTACCGGAAGGGCAAGTAAAAGTAGTTTTTGATTGATCTTCCACTGACACAGGTATTTGAGAGAAACCAGAATAACCATCTAGAAAGCAAAAATGTGTATGTTTGGATAGTCTTTCTAGCATTTGATTAATAAAAGGTAAAGGGTAATGATCTTTCTTAGTAGCTTTATTTAATTTATGGAAATCGGTTACCATCCTATAACCTGTAATAATTCTTTGCAGAATCAATTCGTCTTTATCATTAGGAACAATAGTAATACCTCCCTTTTTAGGGACACAATGGACAGGGCTTACCCATTCACTATCAGCAACGGGATAAATTATACCTGCCTCGAGGAGCTTTAGTATCTCATTTCTTACCACTTGTTTCATCTTAGGGTTTAATCTTCGTTGAGGATCTCTGACTGGTTTGGCATCTTTGTCCACTTTAATTTTGTGTTGGCATAGAGTGGGGCTGATGCCCTTAAGATCATCTAGAGTATATCCAATAGCAGCACGGTGCTTCTTCAGAGTTTTCAATAATCTTTCCTCTTCCTGCTCTGAAAGTTAGCACTAATAATAACAGGATATATCTTCTTTTCATCAAGATAAGCATATTTAAGATTATCAGGTAATGGTTTAAGCTCAAACACGGGATCACCCTTGGGTGGAGGAGGATCCCCTAGGATTTCAAAAGGTAAGTTGTGTTTCAAGAAAGGAACCTACTGCAGGAATACTTCATCTATTTCCCTTCTTTCATTCATAAACATATCATTTTCATGGTCTAGCAAATATTGTTCTAACGGATCAGTAGGAGGCACGGCAATAGAAGCAAGACCAATTATTTCATCTTTACTAGGTAATTCTTTATCACGGGGTTGACTAAGAAATTTAGCAAAATTAAACTCATGAGTCATATCATCCAAGCCAATCGTAACAACATCCTTTTTGCAATCAATCTTAGCATTAACAGTGTTCAAGAAGGGTCTACCAAATATAATAGGACAAAAGTCATCTTGTGGGGAACCAAGAACAAGAAAATCAGCAGAGTATTTGACCTTCCCACACAAGACTTCAACATCTCTAACAATCCCAAAAGGCTTAATAGTATCTCTATTGGCAAGCTTAATTGTAACATCAATATCTTCCAACTCAGGGGTGTAATATCGTGCATAATTTCTTTATATAAGGAAAAAGGTATTGCACTAGCACTAGCACCCATATCACATAAGCCATGATAACAATGATCTCCTATTTTAACAGAAATAACAGGCATGCCTACAACAGGTTTATGTAATTTAGCATCTGGTTTAACAATATTAGCAGTTTCACCACAGAAGTAAATAACATGCCCATCTATTTTATCATCCAAGAGATCTTTAACCATAGCAATACTAGGTTCAACCTTAATTTGCTCAGGAGGTGTATAAGTTCTAGAATTACTCTTATGAATGACAGTTGAAGCTTCAGCATGATCCTTTATTCTAACAGGAAAAGGTGGTTTCTCAACATAAGTAGTAGGAACAATAGGATCATTATAAGTAATAGTCTTTTCTTCAACTGTAATAGGTGCAACTACTTTTACTTCAATGGGAGGATTATATTTAAACCACTTCTCCTTAGTAAGATCAACATGAGCAGCAAAAGATTCACAGAAAGAAGCTACTATCTCAGAGTCAAGTCCATATTTAGGGCTAAATCCACAAAAAGCATCGGTATCCATAAAAGATTTAACACAATCAAACTTAGGTGTTGTACCTGACTCCTTACCATCGTTGGAACCCCAATCTTCATAGTTGCGTTTAATTCTTTCCAATAAGTCCCACTTGAATTCAGTAGTCTTCAGCATATAAGAACCAGCGCAGGAAGTATCGAGCATGGTGCGATCATTAAGAGAAAGCCGAGCATAAAATTTTTGAATAATCATTTCTCTTGAGATCTCATGATTGGGGCATGAATATAACATTGACTTAAGCCTCCCCCAAGCTTGAGCGATGCTTTCTCCTTCGTGAGGCTAAAAATTATATATGTAATTACGATCATGGTGAACAAGATGCATAGGATAGAACTTCTGGTGAAATTCCAACTTCAATCGTTTATAGTTCCAAGATCCCGTATCATCACATAGCCTATACCATGTAAATGCATCTCCCTTCAAAGATAAAGGGAAAACCTTCCTCTTAACAACGTCATCGGGAATACCTGCAAGCTTAAACAATTCACAGACTTCATCCACAAAGATAAGGTGTAAATCAGGATGCAATGTTCCATCTCCTGCAAAGGGATTAGCTAGCAGTTTCAAAGTAAACATTTTCAGTAGGTTCAGTAGGTTGAGGAGAAACTCTTTGCTCTACTGGTCGGGGTGAAGATACCCCGAACAACCCCCTCAAAGGATTAGTTTCCATAGTAACAAGTGACAGAAAATTTCAGCACACTATATAAATGTTTCCTTACCAAGTTCCACTCACCCAAGACGCTTCACTCCCCGGCAATGGCGTCAGAAAAGAGTCTTGATGACCCACAACTATAGGGGACCTATCGTATTCCTTTCGATAAGTAAGAGTGTCGAACCCAACGAGGAGCAGAAGGAAATGACAAGCGGTTTTTAGTAAGGTATTCTCTGCAAGCACTAAAATTGTAGGTAACAGATAGTTTTGCGATAACATAATTTGTAACGGGTAACAAGCGATGAAAGTAAATAAGGTGCAGCAAGGTGGCCCAATCCTTTTTGTAGCAAAGGACATGCCTAGACAATTTCTTAAAATGAGAAAAGTGCTCCCGAGGACACATGGGAATTATCTTCAAGCTAGTTTCATCATGCTCATATGATTCGCGTTCGGTAGTTTGATAATTTGATATGTGGGTGGACCAGTGCTTGGGTACTGCCCTTACTTGGACAAGCATCCCACTTATGATTAACCCCTATTGCAAGCATACGAAACTACAAAAGAAGTATTAAGGTAAACCTAACCATAGCATGAAACATATGGATCCAAATCAGCCCCTTACGAAGCAACGCATAAACTAGGGTTTAAGCTTCTGTCACTCTAGCAACCCATAATCTACTTATTACTTCCCAATGCCTTCCTCTAGGCCCAAATAATGGTGAAGTTTCATGTAGTCCATGTTCACATAACACCACTAGAGGAGAGACAACATACATCTCATCAAAATATCGAATGAATACCAAATTCACATGACTACTAATAGCAAGACTTCAACCATGTCCTCAGGAACAAACGGAACTACTCACAAAGCATATTCATGTTCATAATCAGAGGGGTATTAATATGCATAAAGGATCTGAATATATGATCTTCCACCAAGTAAACCAATTAGCATCAACTACAAGGAGTAATCAACACTACTAGCAACCCATAGGTACCATTTTGTGGTTTTGATACAAGATTGGATACAAGAGATGAACTAGGGTTTGGAGACGAGATGGTGCTGGTGAAGATGTTGATGGAGATTGACCCCCTCCGATGAGAGGATCGTTGGTGGTGATGATGATGGTGATGATTTTCCCCTCCCGGAGGGAAGTTTCCCCGGTAGAACAGCTCTGCCGGAGCCCTAGATTGGTTCCGCCAAGGTTCCGCCTCGTGGCGGTGGAGTTTCGTCCCGTGAGCTTCCGTATGATTTTTTCCAGGATGAAAGACCTCATATAGCAGAAGATGGGCAGCGAAGGGCCACCAGGGGGCCCAGGAGACAGGGGGCGCGCCCAATAGGGGGGGCACCCCCCACCCTCCTGGCCAGGGTGTGGACCCCCTCAGGTACTTTCTTTGCTCATAGTTTCTTATTAAATCCAAAAGTAACTTTCGTGGAGTTACGAGACTTTTGGAGCTGTGCAGAATAGGTTTCCAATATTTGCTCCTTTTCCAGCGAGAATCCCACCTGCCGGCGTTCCCCCTCTTCATGGTAAACCTTGTAAAATAAGAGAGAATAGCCATAAGTATTGTGACATAATGTGTAATAACAGCCTATAATGCAATAAATATTGATATAAAAGCATGATGCAAAAATGGACGTATCAACATGTCAACTCGGTTGGACCGATTTCGTTAGTGTTAGGTCATAACGTAATCTCAGTGAGACTGATTACACAAACTCGGTGGGACCAACTTTGGTAATAAGCTAACCAGGCAAACTCGGTGGGACCGATTCACTTATCTCGATGAGACCGAGACGTTACGAAAGGGAAATAGGGAGTTTGCATTGCGAACTCGGTGGGACCAATCGCTCATCTCGGTTATACCGAAACGTTACGAAGGGACACAGAGAGCTTGCAATCCCATCTCGGTGAGACCGAGATCCCTATCGGTGAGATCGAAGTGACTAGGGTTTCTGGAAGTGGCTATGTCAAATGAACTCCGTGGCGCCGGATAGATCAAATCGGTGGGGCCGAGTTTGACTTTTGGTTTAGGACATATGTGGATATGAGAAAGTGGTTGAGGGTTTTTGGAGCATATGACTAAGCACTTTGAGCAAGCAAGCCATTAGGCAATACCTCATCCCCTTTTAATAGTACTGGCTTTTCGTATGGACTCAATGTGATCTTGGATCACTAAAAGTAAAATGTAGAGTCTTGAGCTTTAGAGCTTGAGCCAATCCTTTGTCCTAGGCATTTTGAGGGGTCCACATTCCTAATCCATGCCATGCCAATCATTGAACTTTCCTGAAATATTCATCTTGAAATAGCATTAGTTCAATGAGCTATATGTTGTTAATAATTACCAAAACCACCCAGGGATAGTTGCACTTTCAGTGTTGTTGAAGATGTTGATGGAGATGGCCCTCCCAAAGATGAGAGGTTTGTGGGTGATGACGGTGGCTTCGATTTCCCCTCCGAGAGGGAAGTTCTCCTGCCCAAGTTTCGTCTTGAGACAGCGGCCCTTTGTCCCGAAAGTCCTCTCTTGATTTTTTTAGGTCAAAATGACCTATGTACCAGAAGATGGGCTCCGAGGTGGGCCGTGTTGCGCACAACGCACCAGGGCACGCCCTGGTGTCTTGTGCTCACAAGGTGGCCCCCCTCTGGTACTTTTTTGCTTCCGTAATTCTTAAATATTCCAAAATAATACCCCGTGAAGTTTCATCTCATTTGGACATGTGTAGAATAGGTAACTCTGACGTAGCTTTTTCAGGTCCAAAATTCCACCTGCCGGCATTTCCCTCTTTGTGTAAACCTTGCATATTATCAGAGAAAAGGCATTAGAAATACTCCAAAAAGCATTATTATGCATAAAACATTATAAATAACGGTAGGAAATCATGATGCAAAATGGACGTATCAGTGATGCTCGATGGCGACAGATAATTTGGTAGACCAGTTCTCCCTTCTGCACAAGGACTACATCTGGTTGGAGGGGTTGTGATTTAACATAGAATGTCCACTCTCTTCACCCTATTCTCCTCGACAATTGGTTCATCAACCAATGTCGATAACTCGCGGTAGATACATGAGGTGATCTCTGAACCTTGACAGACTTCTTCTTCGACAACCACAGTTACTCTTGGTTTGAGAAGAAATTGACACCTAACTGTCTAGAGAGTTTGGAGCTCTCAAGAGTAAGGGGCGGAGCATACTAGACTTAGATTCGAGTGATGATAAAACACTCTCTAAATTTTTTCCTCTGGGTTTTTCTCTTGCTAGATTTTGAACTCAAATCACTCTTGAGAGAGGGTTGCTCAACTAACTTCTCGGAATCACATGGAGCAGACACCGAACAAAGCCGGTGTGGGGTGGCTATTTATGGCCGCAACCTTCTCTGATGGGAAATGGCCATTTTGGACACGCGGTCCAGTCAAATGGCCAGTAGATACGTTCTCAACGGTCAGATTTGAAAGCAACGGTAACATTACTTGAGGAACAAGTAATTCTAACCAATGTCTACTACACAACTTGTTCTTGTAGACTCGTGTTGGGATGAAGATGGTCCCTCTCAAACAACCCTGCAACCAAATACAAGAAATCTCTTGTGTCCCCATATGATCCAACTATATTAACAAAACTAGCAATACATCAAGATCGTGCCAAATCAAGAACATGAGAAAGAGATCAAACACATAGCTATAGGTGCATACCCTCATCGCCGAGAATGAACTACTCCCTCCTCATCATGGAGATCGTTGTGATGATGAAGGTGGCCCCCAGTGATGATTTCCCCCTCCGGCAGGGTGCCGAAATAGGGCTACGATGGCGATCGCTTTGGTACAGAGGCTTGCAGTGGCGGAACAACTCATCTAGGGTTCTTTCTGGGGTTTTGGATATTATAGGAATTTTTGGCGTCGGTCTTAGGTCAGAGGGTCCATGATGTAGTGAAAAGCCTGCTCCGCGCGCCTGGGGGGGAGGGCGCGCCCCCCAGGCTTGTAGCTTCCTCGAAGCTTGGGGGGTCTCTTTTGGTCAATAAAAAATCACTGTAAATTTTCAGCCCATTCCGAGAACTTTTATTTGTGCACAAAAAACAACACCATTGTAGTTTTGTTGAAAACAACGTCTGTCCGAGTTAGTTCTATACAAATCATACCAAAACCATATAAAATTGTTGTAAACATGGCATGAATACTTCATAAATTATAGATACGTTGGAGACGTATCACTAACTCTTCGGCCAGAGACAAATCTCTTGGAGCGAAGAAGATCACAGTCTCTTGCTGGCAAGTATTTGCTCGGAACACAAAGAGATTTCTCTCTCAACTTTCATAGGATTGGGTTTAGCATCAGAGAATCAAAGTTTTCAAACACTACACCCCTCTTAATAGTATAGTGGTCCTTTGACTTAATGAAGAGAAAAAAGAACAACGAAATAAATTCTACGTCTTCACTTTGTCTTCGACTTATCTCGGCTGCAGTCAATTCCTTCGGATGCCACCAAAGCAATTGCTGCACGTCGGCAATTTTACGGGTCACGCTTGACAGCATAATCTTCATTGATAATACTCGTTGCCATGTAGGATATTATCTTCGGAGTTTATATCAAACTCCTCATGACTTCAGGGACCTGTTACTCTATGTGCACTAGCAAACACATTAGTCCCTTACTGTTTATGTCAAAAATCTTCAAAACATAATGAGGCAAATTATTGCACCAACAGTTGGCATTTTTGGGCTCGTGTATTTGAGAGCACCAATGCTTGGGACACTCAGTGGCTTTTGGAGATGAAAAAAGCATGTGGGTTTCCAGGTATGTTTGGCTCAATTGATTGCATGCATTGAAAGCGGAAGAACTACTTGTGGCATGACATGGGCCGTGAAAGCCACGTGAAGAATGCCACTATCATTCTTGAAGTCGTGGCCGATCAGGAGACATGGTTTTAGCATGCCTCGATCTTACAATGACATCAATGCGCTTCACCGGTCACCACTCTTTGCACGGTTAGCTAATGAGGAAGCACCACTGGTGGAGTTTCAATTAAACAGTCGCACATACAACATGTCCTACTACCTAGCGGATGGAATTTGGATGGGATTATCCAAAGTGGGCAACATTTGTGAGCCAATTTCAAGCCCCCGAGGTAAGAAAGAACTTCACTTTTATAATGCTCAAGCCGCTGCTATGAATGATGTGGAGACGGCATTCAGGATCTTGCAAGCCCAATTTGCTATTGTGTGAGGACTGGCTAGTTTTTGGGATTAACAATTTTTTTGATACATAATGACTGTTTCCGTGATCTTGCACAACATGATAACTGTGGTGAGCATTGTCAAGATTTCGGTTACTCCTTGTATGAATTCATGGAAAGTGGGTAAGAAAGAACTTCACTTTCATAATATTAGAAGGGAAGACCGCCGCTTTCTTCAAGTTCACCATGAAATTTGACATGCGGATACTCATGCAGATCTTCAAAGAGATCTCATGGAGGAGTGGAGGACGTGGAATGGGCAACAAGACCACTAATTGTACCTCTATGTTTCATATCATTTATGATAAACTTTGTGTTATGTGTGATGAATAAGTGTGTTGTATTTGAGCTCGCGGATGTAATTATTTAGTACTATTTGTGCTTTATTTGCTTTCGATATATTAACTTGAGTTTTAATTATCATATCATATTATGTTCAATATGTATGCAATTGTGGAATAAAGATGAGAAGACAAAAAATTGTGCACCACTTTTACATCATCTACTAGAGCAACAGCAGCTGTGGTGCCCAAAAACTTCTCTCTCCTACCCTAATTGGACATGCTCTTACGCCCACTAACCCAGACCATGAACAATTTAAGAGATGACTCACAATATTATTTCACCAAGTCTCCTAGCCATAGATTCCATTAAGAACAGATGAACAAATAGATCTCATTGGCTTGATACTTCTTGTGGAGAACCCTAACTTTCTCTTGGAGCTCACTAGACCGTGACACATGTGCTATCCCCACCTTGGATGCCTTACAACCTCAGTTCATCCTAAAGCTTGTTGCGCACACCGCCTCCTACTTATTTGGCCTCCACATCAAGGAGCCAAGAGCCAGCAAATCCAGTCCAAGAGATTAGGAGGGTCACTGTGTAGAATTTCCAGTACTTAGTTAGCGCCCACCCAGGTGTACATTCCGTGCCCTTAGTTAGCGCATACCCAATGGTTCTTTCCTTAGTTTTTGGATCTTCAAAAAAAAAATCCTATAATGTTAGGTGGTTTCCTTAGTTTCCAGTACTTCTCAATTTTTTCCTACAATTTTTGGCGGTCATAAGGTTTTTCCCTTTCATCCTTTGTTAGTAGCACTTTTGACACTATTTTCCACTCTAGCACACCTTTTTACTTAGGTGGTGGTGAATTTCAAAAAAAAAATACTTAGGTGGCGGTGCATGACACTTGCACTACAAAGAGTTCTAAGAGCAACTCTAGCAGACCCCGTATAAGTCGCAAACCCGCAAAATTCCGGTGATTATGCGGGCTCGGCCCAATTTTCTGGCCAGAACAGAGCCCGTATACTCGCCCGACCCGTAAATATTTTTACCACAGCTCGCAACCCCCCCCCCCCCCGAAGCAGTATATCTACGGATTCATGGGGCAGATGCGGGTAGAAACCCTATCCCCCCGCCGCCGTGTCTCACCGCAATTATCCACTCCCCCCCCCCCACACACACACACATTTCTCGCCGGCGGTCAGCCCCCTTCCGCCTCCAGCCGCCATGGGGCCGCATGTGGAGCTCCGGGCAACTCCGGTGGCAGCTCCGGCGGGGGCGGCGACCCCGAGCGCGAGCGGCGTGTACGCTCGGACGGCGCGAGGAAGCGCGCAGCCAGGAAGTGGACGAACAAGGGCCTCGAGCCGCCGCCGAGCCTCCTCCTTCGCGAGACGGAGGAGTACGACCGTCGGCACGGGCGTACGCCCTCCTCGGCCGTGGGCTCGTCCTCCGCCGTGAGATCTTCCCACACCGCGAGCTCTTCCTCTTCCGGCACGGGGCTTCTCCCCGTGAAGAGGGAGTGGTCGGAGGAGTCGGAGGATCCGGAGGAGATCGAGGTCGTCTCCGTCAAGGAGCTGGAGAAGTTCGAGCGCCGAGGGGTCGTCGGGCCCAAAGATTTCGTGGCTGATTTCGACGCGATCGCGGCCACCATTGCCGAACGGAGCTTACGCGAGGAGGCGGAGCGCCGGCGCCACGACGAGGAGCTTGAAGACATCATCCTCAAGCAGGCGGTCGCGGCCAACCTTGCCGCGAAGGACAAGGACGACGAGTGGTGGCGCATCCGCGAGGAGCTGAGGGAGAAGTTCATCGATCTCGTCAGCTCCGACAAGGACTGAGCTCCTCCACCGCGTCGTCCTCGGTCATGAGCTCGTCCATTTTGGTATACCAACCTCGGCCTCGCCGCTGCGAGATCCCCCACCCCCCTCTAGTAGTAGTAGTAGTAGTAGTAGAATGTAGTATGTATGATAATGTGGTATGTGATGATGAACTATGAATGATCATGTAGTATGTGATGAACTAGTGTGGTTGCAATTTCTCCCGTGAAGCACCTTTTCAAATTATGCAGTTTCATATATGGGTTCTACTCTGCCTTGCACGATTTCGACCCGCAAAACAGTTCTTCGTCGAACTGTAAGCGCCTTATACGGGTCGCGGTTTTACGGGGTCTGCTAGAGATGTTTTAAGAAAACAAGGAAATAGGCTGCACAGAGCCTTCTGCTTTTTTAGACAATCTTTTTAAAGTAGTTCAAAGCGCAACCTTAACATGGTTGGTCCATTACCAATTTACCATCACAATCAACCAGGTACACAAACGAGATGTTCCACAGATTGGCGGGGAACTTATGGCGGTGTAACATATGCACAGATGAATGACACACCCTGCACACACTAGCCACTACTCACTACTAGCCCCAAGCCTCAGACTCTCCACCGTCTTCCCATGCAATGTTCTAAGCTCAAGCCTGTTCACAGCTACTATAAGTACAAACAATAACAGACACTACATAATTTCAATCTGGAGCAGCGAGAATCAGGTCACGACGCCACATCAGTCATGGATCGAGAAATTGAAATGATCGGAGAATGGGGTCGATTCAGCAGCGGAAGCGGATGACGATGCAGGAGATGTCGTCCTTGCTCTTCCTCGCGAGCGCCTCGGTCGTCAGCCGCTTTGCTGCTGCCTGAGGGTCCTTTGTCGACTTCACGAGGTCCACAGCTTCCTGGTTCTTCATCACCTGGATTAATTCAGCAAAGAGATGCAGGTTTAGGAAATGATTTGTGAACATAACAGAGCTGTTAAATACAGATGAATCAGCCTGGAAGCGGGTTATGCACTTATTATAAGATGATGATGAACAAGAAACTGGAAGATGCAGAACTCCAACCAAATGATGATGTTTTTTCAGAAAGCAGGGCGAAAAGAAAAAATACAAGGACTGATGAAGCATAATGAAAGGGAGGTAAGCATGAGAACAATGCAAGAAATGGTGTGTAAGAAGTTATAGTACAAACCTTCCATAATCCATCGCTGGCAAGTATGACGAACTCTATACTTGAGTTTATGGGTACATGCCTAATGTCAGGTTCCGAACTCAAGTGTGTCTTGAGGCTATGGTCACCGAACGCCCTTGCGACAGCGAGTTGGCCATTTACGCGAGGGACATCACCTGTCATCAAGTCAAAGAGTACAATTATACCTTGTTTAACTAGGAACAATAATGAGACATAGAAAAGAAAAACAGAACAATGATGAGACAGTTACACAATAGAAATCATACCAGGAAATGTTGTGACAAAGCCACCCTGCTGTTCAATCCTCTGCCTTTCATTAGATATATGGGGTTCATGGTCCACGGTGATCTGATTAGCAGCACCCCGTTCACATAAAACGGCCCTCGAGTCACCTACGTTTGCTATCCACATATCCTTGCCATCAACTACAATAGCAGTAACTGCTGTTGAGCCGCCTGGTCCAAGTTGCTTGGCATTTTCCAGAATATATTTGTTTGTAGAGCCATATGCATTTTTAATCGCTTCTTGAGGGTCGGTCCAGAAGAGAGGCTGCGCCAATACCGAAAGGGAAACCGTCAGCGGATTCATAATGCAAAATAAGAAGGATCAAATATTGATATGAGATCAACACTTCTGATATTGCAGGAACTGAACAGAACCAAGATTAAGAGCAAAATACCTCTTTGAGTATGTTGGAGAAAAGGTTAGCTCTCAAGTAACTGGGCACACGATCACCCAGATGGCCGTCGAAAATGGCGAAGAGGCCAAGCTCATGGTTCTTATCGCACTTGTACTCTGCTACATGGTAGTCCTCCATGTCATGGCCAGATTTCCCTTCAACCAAGTGGAATCCATGCGTCACCTTGGTGCTCGATTGCTTACTCCGCCCCTTGCCAGTATCAGTAGATGATGAATTAAGACATGCTGCACTCTGTCATACAGAGATCAGAGAAAGCAAGCATAATGTCAGTATATTATTATTCAGACTGGCCATAAACAGGACCAACAAAAGGAAAATGGTAACAACATAAAAGAGCATGCCAAAAAATGGTGTTTTACTGTACAATCTGTGCTGGCAGCATATCAGGTCGAGACTCGAGACACTTTTTCTCATTTCCCAAAGAAACAATATGTTTAGTGCAGGAACAAGAAAAATGTCACAGATCCCAATCCTTAGAAAAATGAGAACAGTCTCGCCCATATCTGAAAAACGCAATAGATTCACAAGCAACAGAGTTCCATGCTCATCAACCAGGCTCGTATGGCGGTGTGCATAGGCCAGGGGGTAATCCTCCTTTTCGAAGGAAAAAAAATCAAACAGGCTCGTAAATGGTAACTAATGAGATTTTCAGTAATCTAACAAACTGAACCCCCTCCCCCCGTCCCTATTTTTGCGAGAACGAATTGACCATTTTAAGAGTTCAAAACTTACACCTTCCTCTGTTGATTTTTTTTTACACAAATCGACACAATAAGCCAGCAATTTTGAAACAGATATAGAGCACGGAGCCTTCGTAGGTCCTAGTATTATATAACCAAATCGAAGGTAGCAGTGCGTGATTCCTTGCGGGTTTTGCTTAAGGCTAGTGGAGTAGTAGTAGTAGCTAGACTAGACTGGGAGTAGACGCGGTGCAAGGAAAGGAAGGGTCCAAAAGGTGGACAGGTTGCTTACGGCTGGCATGACTTGCGTGCGTGCCGCACCCGCACCAGGTCAAAAAGTGGGAGCGATGCTCCCAAAGTCCAACTTGGCTTGGAACTTGCCAACCCAACTAAGCCTTTCAAATTATTTTTCTTTTCTTTTCCCCCTCAAAAAAAAAAATTTATTTTTCTTTTCCTTTTTTCTTTTTGAGAAACCAAAGCTTTCAAATCCTGTGACTCCAAGTTACACCAGTTGCAACTCTTTCTTGCCCGTTTTACCAAATTTAATTTAACCGCCGCCAAAAAGTTAAAAAATAAACTCCTAACCAACAAGAAAAGCAAATCATTGTGGTACTAATCGCTCGAAAATTCCTCTGATTGCAGTAGATAACGATTTCTGGCAGAGAAATCGGATGAATTTTTACGAGTTCACACGCAGATCAACCCAACCAAACCTCTCCTCCGTATTCGATCAATCAAACACCCCCAAAACATAAAAAAAAAAAGTAGCAGCATATAACTATACGCGTTGAAGGAGAAACTTTTGTAGTAATCGCCGAGAGAAGAGGAAGCGATTAAGCCCCGGCAGGGCGGGGTGGATGGTTACCCGGATCATGTTGAGTATGTCGGGCCGCTTACGTCCGCCGCAGGAGGAGGAGGAGGAGGAGGCGGCGGAGGGGGAGCAGGACGCGGAGGACGTCGACACCGTCTGCCGCTCCATCCGGCCGACCATACGCCAAGAAGAACGAGCAACCGCCGCTGGCCCGCGCCCCGCAGGCCACAGCCACGAGAGGAGAGAAAGAGAGAGGGGAGAGGGAGAAACTTGGTCGAGAAGACGAGACGAGGCAACGGCACACGGGTGGGGGTGGGAGTGGGAGAGAAAGATGGAGAGATCTTTTGGGTTTTATTGTGGACTCCGCTGGGCTGGTGGCGATGTGTGTGTGACGACGGGGTTGGCGTCTGGCGGGACGATTCCGTGGCCGGGCGACACTTGTGGTGGGAAGGCGAAGACCGGGAAAAGTTTTGCGGGAGCGGAGTCGTTGGTTGCTGCTCAGGTCGATGATTGTAGCATTTGTGGTGGGTGCCACTACAAGAGGATGAGGAGGAGGAGGGGGGAAATCGGCGGATCAACCGGCAATGGCAATGCACGGCCGGCGTGGTATATATATAGCCACGCTATGTGGACTGGTTTTTCTTCCATAGCCGGTTTCTTGACATGCTTCGGTTCATTGCGCCCCGGACCGGCACCGGTTGCCTCTCCTATGGTACATGGTCGAGGCGGGCCTCATCTCCTCCCTACCATTTTCTTTCCTTCTCTGGAACAGGCGGCATATGGAAGTCAAGGAGGTGATTGCCGGAAATGCCGAGCGGTATGCTGCCGATCTCTCCCCCTCATAGGCGCATATGTTCCCCTTGTTTTTTTCTAAATCTTGAGGAACAGGGTTGGATGGCCAGCTCATGTATCCGTGTGTGTGTGGACATATTTGTGAATGGATAGTGTGTCGGATTTGCGTTCCGCCATTGGATATGCCTTTAGAACGCATCTCCCACAATGTTGTAAACACATAGTAGCGTGCTGGTAGGACCATGTTAAATATTTAGATGAAATCCCAAGTGCAAGTATATGGTTGCAAGTTCAGACACTAGCCAT
Source organism: Triticum aestivum (assembly GCF_018294505.1). NCBI lineage: Eukaryota > Viridiplantae > Streptophyta > Magnoliopsida > Poales > Poaceae > Triticum > Triticum aestivum. Next base: position 649,808,121 of record NC_057798.1, on the reverse strand, counting down.
GGTCTATTTTCCTATCATTGTTTTCTCTCTAAAAATTGTGCAACTTCAGTCCAGAATACTGGAACTCTTTCGACGACAAAGGCTTGCAAGAATCACCTTTAAATTAGCATTCTTCCCGTGGGTTTTTTTTTTGAGGGAAAGCCTTCATGGCGCATTTATTGATTTTTCAACATAGTTACATCTTGAATTACGTCCGAAACAATAAAGCTAGGTGGCTGATCGTCCCAGAAAATTACAGAATTTATAGTAAAAGCATGTCTAGCTAGATTGTGCGCCACATATTTTGCTTCCCGTTTGCAGTGTTGCAATGAAAAATTTCCTATCCTGTGAGCAATTTGAAAGCACTCCGCAAGGATCGCTGAGTAAGGACTCCATATTTGAGTGACTCCATTAAAAGCCTCAACTAGTTCCAATGAGTCTGTTTCTATAATAATTGGCGAGCATCCGATTCTTTCCACGAGATTTAACCCCATCCGGAGAGCCAAAGCTTCGGTTGTTGTTGCATCATGGATGTGCCGAAGCGGTTCGCAAGTACCAGCAATCGCTTCTCCAGCATCGTTACGAATGACCGCACCCGCTCCTCCTGAGCCATCAATGTAAGCTGCATCAGTGTTAAGTTTGTAAGTCTGCTTAGGCGGCTTGATCCATGACACTTCATGTGGTACTGATTTCGCACTAGCAGCACCAAAGTTAGGCGCCAAAGCTTGAATACTGAAAGCCGATCGCATCGGCGGTGCCACATGCGCACCTTTTACGAATTCTCTCCGCTGCCACCAAATATACCAGGCTCCCGTGATAACCATCTCTTTTAATCCGACGTGACCAAGGATAGGACGTCTCAAGAGTTCTTCCAAAACCACTGAACCCGACCTGTCAATTCTTGTAGCGTCCTCAATGATGTCCAGTAAACCAACAGAGTTCCAAACTTGCTTCACACGAGCACATGTGAACATCAGGTGCTTGATGTCTTCTGCGCCCATTGAGCAGACCGGACATTGGCCCAAAGTGGGTATGTTTCTATTTGCCAATACGGCTAATCCCGGTAAAATTCCATGCAGAGCCTTCCATGCAAAAATCTTGATCTTACTAGGAACATGAAGCTTCCATAGTATATTCCAAACAGGGTTGCGAGCAGAAGCCCCTTGGCCATCTGGTCGGGTGAGTCTGTGACGATGGGCATGATCCCACTCAATATAATATGCAGAGAACAGAGAAAACATATGACCGTGTATGATGCCATGCCACAAAGTCGTCCTGTTGATGTTCACTCAGAGGAATACGTAAGATTCTCTCAATATCCACTGGATAGAAGATGTCTTGAAGCAGTTGTACATCCCAATTCCCAGAGGCAGGGTCAATAAGCTCATTTACTGTTTTAAGGAGAACATGGCCCTTCGGTGTTTGTACCATACGATTTGGGCTCCCAGGAACCCAGTGATCTTCCCAGATGTTTATCATGTTACCTGATCCCACTCTCCAAATGTGTCCCCTTCGGAAAGTACTAAGTCCGGCCACAATACTTTGCCAAGTAAAAGATGAACCCTTCTTTGGCCCCACCTTCAGAAGATTACAGTTGGGATAATATTTTGCTTTTAGAACTTGGGCACATACCGAATCTGGATTTGATAATAGTCTTGGTCACCTATGAGGGAAAAGGCAGAGACTATCTACATTCGAAACCGGATGAAACGTAATCAAGTGCGCGAGACCGAGGGGAGTGTGCACTTCTATTTGAGTTGGATGGCGCGAATTAACCAACTAGACATACCAGAGGACGAATCGGGCATGCGGTCGAATAGGTGGAGAACATGCACATGAATAAAAAAAGAGTACATGTGATACAAAGTTTTATTAAAATATAGTAAAATGGATTAAAACTCATTAAATCCCTATAAAATGCTAAAAGATGGGTAAAATGGAGTTAACACTTTTCTTTTAAGAAATATTGGATATGGTGTACAACATGACATGTGTACACTTATGTAGCTATGACTGGCTGGAGCCACCCCTTAGTTTTTTATTGGCATAAACGTCATCTCCCACTTTAGAATCCACCTTGGTTAAATCAAAATATGCATGACGTCAAATGTAATGTTTGGCATTCCCTTAGAAACTGTTATTCGACACACTTGTGTCTTTTTCACCTAGGTTGGTAAGTTTTACCGCTCTGTTTTGGGGGCGAAGAACGAACATCGGGGTCTTACTATGATTTAGGTTGAGAACAATGTTCTTGCTTACTAAAGCCATGGTTAACCATTTTTCAATGATAGAAATTTTTGGACTACAGGTTTTAGGTGCTCATGATTCCATTTTTAGCCAAAAATGGTATTTTTGGTGGAATTTGAATCTGGAGACTGTGTGTTTGTGTAGAATTTCCATAAAATTGTCTTGGTGATGGAGGAATTGTAGGAGCTATATGCAACCCCTAAAGCATGAGCAAAGGTGTGTGAAGAAAACTTAGAGCTGATCCTCAAATGAATGACAAAAGAGCTAATAGAGGAGGCCAAAAGAGGCAATAAAGAAGGTATTGTGAATGTAATCTTCGATGTTTCTGCTTCCTCGGGTGTAGCAGCTCTACATCTACATTGCCTCTCCCTTCGGCTTCCGCTACATCGACTACTTCATCCTCACCAACATCTACATGTGTTGCTACTCTTCCCCCGTGAATTATTCTTGCACTGCTAGGAAAATGCTTATAGTGGGGTCATATTAGTAGCGAGCAGGCGACCCAGCAACTGGTATTTTGGGCAGATACAAGTGGCGGGTAGGAAATTATGACCACCATTGGTGTGTACACATCAGTGGCGGGGTTATTGACCGGAGAGGTGTCTCGGTCATGTCTACATAATTCTCGAACCCGTAGGGTCCGCACGCTTAATGCTCATTGACGATATAGTGTTATATGAGTTATATGATTTGGTGACCGAATGTTGTTCGAAGTACCGGATGAGATCACGGACATGACGAGGAGTCTCGAAATGGTCGAAAGGTAAGGATTGATATATATAGGACGATGGTATTCAGACACCGGAAGTGTTTCGGGATGCACCGGGTAGCCATCGGGTCACCGAAAGGGGTTTCAGACACCCCCCCCCCCCCCGGCATGTATATGGGCTTAATGGGCCACGGGAGGGACAGACCAACCCATAAGGGATGGTGAGCCCCTCTCCCTAGCCGGCCAGCCCTAGGAAAGGAAAGGGGGAAGGGCTAGCCCCTCCTGCCTTCCCCTCTCATGGGAGAAAGGAAAGGGGGCGCCACCCTCCCCTGCCTTTTCCCCGCTCATATACATGGCAGGGAGGCGCCACCTTGGGAGAGACCCCAAGTAGGATTCCCCCTACTTGGGCACCCCCTTTGGCTGCTCCTCCCTCCCTCCCACCTATATATATGTGTGAGGGGTGCCTAGCACACAACAGACAATTGCCTAGCCGTGTGCGGCGACCCCCTCGGCCGTTTACACCCCCGGTCATATTTTCGTAGTGCTTAGGCGAAGCCCTGCGGAGATCACTTCACCATCACCGTCACCATGCCGTCGTGCTGTCAGACTCATCCACTACCTCGTTGTCTTGCTGGATCAAGAAGGCGCGGACGTCACCGAGCTGAACGTGTGCTGAATGCGGAGGTGCTGTACATTTGGTAATCGACCGGTTGGATCGCGAAGAAAGTTCGACTACATCAACCGCGTTGTGAAACGCTTATGCTTACGGTCTACGAGGGTACGTAGACACACTCTTACCCTCGTTGATATGCATCTCCATGGATAGATCTTGCGTGTGCGTAGATTTTTTTTTTGTTTTCCATTCTATGTTCCCCAACAGTGGCATCATGAGCCAGGTCTATGCGTAGATGATATGCACGAGTAGAACACAAAGAAGTTGTGGGTGGTGATGTTCATACTGCTTACCACCAATGTCTTATTTTGATTCGGTGGCATTGCGGGATGAAGCGTCCTGGACCAACCTTACATGTCCAGGCACATGAGACCGGTTCCACCGACTGACATGCAACTAGTTTTTCATAAAGGTGGCTGGCGGGTGTATGTTTCTCCTACTTTATTTGAATCAAATTGATTGCGGCCGGTCCTTGAAGAAGGTTAAAACAGCAAACTTGATAAATCATCGTCGTGGTTTTTGTCATAGGTAAGAACGGTTCTTGCTAGAAACCCGTAGCAGCCACGTAAAACTTGCAACAACAAAGTATAGGACGTCTAACTTGTTTTTGCAGGGTATGTTGTGATGTGATATGCTGAAGACATGATATGATATAGGTTATTGTATGAGATGATCATGTTTTGTAATTTATCGGTAACCGACAGGAGCTTACAGTTTTCTCTTTATTGTATGAAATGCAAACGCCATGTAATTGCTTTACTTTATCGCTATGCATTAGCAATAGTTGTAGAAGCAATAGTTGGCGAAACGACCACGACGCAATGATGGAGATCAAGGTGTCGAGTCGGTAACGATGGTGATCATGACGATGCTTTGGAGATGGAGATCAAAAGCACGAGATGATGATGGCCATATCATGTCACATATTTTGATTGCATGTGATGTTTATCTTTTATGCATCTTATTTTGCTTAGAACGACGGTAGCATTATAAGATGATCCCTTCACTAAATTTCAAGAGATAAGTGTTCTCCCCAAGTATGCGCTGTTGCGAAAGTTCATTGTTTTGAGACACCACGTGATGATCGAGTGTGATAGACTCTACGTTCACATACAATGGGTGTAAGACAGTTTGGCACATGCAGAATACTTAGGTTAAACTTGACGAGCCTAGTATGTACAGACATGGTCTCGGCACACTAGAGACCGAAAGGTCAAACGTGAGTCATATAGTAGATATGATCAACATAGAGATATTCACCATTGATGACTACCCCATCTCACGTGACGATCGGACATGGGTTAGTTGATTTGGATCACGTATCACTTAGATAACTTGAGGGATGTTTATTTACGTGGGAGTTCATTAGCAATATGATTAATTGAACTTAATTTATCATGAACTTAGTCCTGATAGTATTTGCAAATTATGTTATAGATCAATAGCTCGCGATGTAGCTCCCCTAATTTTTTGATATGTTCCTAGAGAAAAATAAGTTGAAAGATGATAGTAGCAATGATGTGGACTGAGTCCGTGATCTAAGGATTATTCGCATTGCTGCATAGAAAAAATATGTCCTTGATGCAACGCTAGGTGACAAACCTATTGCAGGAGCAGACACAGACATTATGAACGTTTGGCAAGCTCGATATGATGACTACTTAATAGTTTAGTGCAGCATGCTTTACGGCTTAGAACCGGGACTTCAAAAATGTTTTGCAAGCCACGGAGCATATGAGATGTTCCAAGAGCTGAAATTGGTATTTTAGACTCATTCCCATGTCAAGAGGTATGAGAGCTCTAACAAGTACTTTGCCTACAAGATGGAGGAGAATAGCTCAGCCAGTGAGCATGTACTCAGAATGTCTAGGTAATACAATTGCTTGAATCAAGTGGGAGTTAATCTTCCAGATAAGATAGTGATTGATAAGAGTTCTCTAGTCACTATCACCAAGCTACTAGAACTTTGTGATGAACTATAATGTGCAAGGGATGACGAAAAAATTCCCAAGCTCTTCGCGATGCTGAAATCGACGAAGGTAGAAATCAAGAAAGAGCATAAAGTGTTGATGGTTAACAAAACCACTAGTTTCAAAGGGCAAGGGACAGAAAGGGAACTTCAAGAAGAACAACAAATAAGTTGCCGCTCCCATGAAGAATCCCAAAGCTCGACCCAAGCCTAAAACTGAGTGCTTCTACTGCAAAGGAAATGGTCACTAGAAGCGGAATTGCCCCAAATACTTGACAGATAAGAAGGATGCAAAGTGAACAAAGGTATATTTGATATATATGTTATTGATGTGTACTTTACTAGTGTTCATAGTATCCCCTGGGTATTTCATACCGGTTCAGTTGCTAAGATTAGTAACTCGAAATAGGGGTTGCAGAATAAACAGAGACTAGTTAAGGGTGAGGTGACGATGTGTGTTGGAAGTGTTTCCAAGATTGATATGATCACCATCGCACACTCCCTCTACCTTTGGGATTAGTGTTGAGCCTAAATAAATGTTATTTGGTGTTTGTGTTGAGCATGAATATGATTAGATCATGTTCATTGCAATACGGTTATTCATTTAAGTCGGAGAATAATTGTTGTTCTATTTATACGAATAAAACCTTCTATGGTCATACACCTAATGTGAATGGTTTATTGAATCTCGATCGTAGTGATACGCATATTCATTATATTGATGCCAAAAGAAGCAAAGTTGATAATGATAGTGCAACATACCTGTGGCACTATCGTTTAGGTCATATTGGTGTAAAAGCACATGAAGAAACTCCATGCGGATGGACTTTTGGAATCACTTGATTATGAATCATTTGATACTTGCGAACCATGCCTCGTGGGCAAGATGACTAAAACTCCATCCTCCGGAACAATGGCGCGAGCCGATGACTTATTGGATATAATACATATCGATGTATGCGGTCCGATGAGTGTTGAAGCACGTGGCGGGTATCGTTATTTCTGACCTTCACATATGATTTGAGTAGGTATGGGTATATCTGCTTGATGAAACACAAGTCTGAAACATTTGAAAAGTTTGAAGAATTTCATAGTGCAGTGGAGAATCATCGTAAAAAGAAAATAAAGTGTCCACGATCTGATCGTGGAGGCGAATATTTGAGTTATGAGTTTCGCCTTCATTTAAACAATGTGGAATAGTTTCACAACTCATGCCACCTCAAACACCACAGTGTAATGGTGTGTCTGAACGTCGTAACCATGCGTAATGGTGTGTCTGAACGTCGTAACCATGTGAAATGGTGTGTCTGAACATCGTAACCATACTTTATTTGATATGGTACGATCTATGATGTCTCTTACCGATTTACCACTATCATTTTGGGGTTATGCATTAGAGACAGCTGCATTCACGTTAAATAGGGCACCATCTAAATCCGTTGAGACGACACCATATGAACTATGGTTTGGCGGAAACCTAAGCTGTCATTTCTTAAAGTTTGGAGATGTGATGCTTATGTCAAAAGACTTCAGCCAGATAAGCTCGAACCCAAATCGGAGAAGCGTGTCTTCATAGGATACCCTAAATAAATTATTGGGCACACCTTCTACCACAGATCCGAAGGCAAGATCGTTGTTGCTAAGTTTTGGTCCTTTCTATAGAGGAGTTTCTCTTGAAAGAAGTGAGTGGGAGGAAAGTAGAACTTGATGACGTAAATGTACCTTCTCTCGAATTGGAAAGTAGCCAATCACAGAGAACCATTCCCATGATGCCTACACCAACTGGAGAGGAAGCAAATGATAATGACCATGAAACTTCAAATCAAGTTGCTACTGAGCCTCGTAGGTCAACTAGAGCACGATCCGCACTAGAGTGGTACGGTAATCCTGTTCTCGAAGTCATGTTATTAGACCAAGGCGAACCTATGAACTATGAAGAAGCTATGATGAGCCCAGATTCTGACAGATGGCTTGATGCCATGAAATCTAAGATAGGATCCATGTATGAGAACAAAGTGTGGACTTTGGTGGACTTGCCCGAGGATCGGCAAGCCATAGAAAATAAATGGATCTTCAAGAAGAAGACTGACGCTGATGGTAATGTTACTGTCTATAAAGCTCGACTTGTCACAAAAGGTCTTCAACAAGTTCAAGGGGTTGACTAAGATGAGACTTTCTCACCTGTAGCGATGCTTAAGTCCGTCTGAATCATGTTAGCAATTGTCGCATTTTATCATTATGAAATCTGGCAAATGGACGTCAAAACTGCATTCCTTAATGGATTTCTTAAAGACAAGTTGTATATGATGCAACTAGAAGGTTTTGTTGATCCTAAAGGTGATGATAATGCATGCAAGCTCCAGCGATCCATCTATGGATTGGTGCAAGAAACTCGGAGTTGGAATATAAGCTTTGATAAGGTGATCAAAGCATACGGTTTTATACAGACTTACGGCGAGGCCTGTATTTACAAGAAAGTGAGTGGGAGCTCTTTAGCATTTCTGATATTATATGTGGATGACATATTATTGATTTGGAAATGATATAGAATTTCTGGATAGCATAAAAGGATACTCGAATAAGAATTTTTCAATGAAAGACCTCGGTGAAGATGCTTACATATTGGGCATCAAGATCTATAGAGATAGATCAAGATGCTTAATAAGATTTTCAATGAGTACATACCTTGACAAGATTTTAAAGGAGTTCAAAATGGATCAGTGAAAGAAGGAGTTCTTGACTGTATTGTAAGGTGTGAAGTTGAGTAAGACTCAAAACATGACCATAGTAGAAGATAGAGAGAGAATGAAATTCATTCCCCATGCCTTAGCCATAGGTTCTATAAAGTGCGCGATGTTGTGTACCAGACATGTTGTGTGTCTTGCCATGAGTTTGGCAAGGGGGTACAGTAGTCATCCAGGAGTAGATCACTGGACAGCGGTCAAAATTATCCTTAGTGGACTAAGGAAATGTTTCTTGGTTATGGGAGTGATAAAGGGTTCGTCGTAAAGGGTTACGTCGATGGAAGTTTTAACACTAATATAGATGACTCTAAGTCTCAATCTGGATACGTATTGTAAGTGGGAGCAATTAGCTAGATTAGCTCCATGCAAAGTATTGTAGACATAGAAAATTGCAAAATACATACGGATCTAAATGTGACACCCGTTGACTAAACCTCCCTCACAAACAAAACATGAACACACCTTAGTACTCTTTGGGTGTTAATCATCTGGTGATGTGAACTAGATTATTGACTCTAGTAAACTCTTTGGGTGTTAGTCCCACGGTGATGTGAACTATGAGTGTTAATCACATGACGATGTGAACTAGATTATTGACTCTAGTGCAAGTGGGTGATTGAATGAAATATGCCCTAGAGACAATAATAAAGTTGTTACTTTATATTTCCTTATTCATGATAAAGGTTTATTATTAATGCTAGAACTGAATTGATCAGAAACATAAATACATGTGTGAATACATAAACAAATACCATGTCCCTAGTAAACCTCTACTAGACTAGCTCGTTGATCGAAGATGGTTAAGGTTTCCTAACCATGGACATGTGTTGTCACTTGATAACGGGGTCAGATCATTAGAAAAATGATGTGATGGACAAGACCCATTTGTTAGCTTAGCATAATGATCGTTCAGTTTATTGCTATTGATTTCTTCATATCAAATACATATTCCTCTGACTATGAGATTATGCAACTCCCGGATACTGTAGGAATGCCTTGTGTGCTATCAAACATCACAACATAACTAGGTATATATCGAGATTAGGATTTGTAACTCCGAGTATCGGAGAGGTATCTCTGGGTGCTCTCGGTAATACACATCATAAGCTTGCAAGTAAATGACTAAGGAGTTATTCACGAAGGTCATGTATTAAGGAATGAGTAAAAAGACTTGTCGGTAACGAGATTAAACTAGGTATGTGAAGGAAATATGCCCTAGATGCAATAATAAAGTTATTATTTATTTACTTATTTCATGATAAATGTTTATTATTCATGCTAGAATTGTATTAACCGGAAACATAATAAATTTGTGAATGCATAGACAAACATAGTGTCACTAGTATGCCTCTACTTGACTAGCTCATTAATCAAAGATGGTTAAGTTTCCTAACCATAGACATGAGTTGTCATTTGATTAACGGGATCACATCATTAGGAGAATGATGTGATTGACTTGACCCATTCCGTTAGCTTAGCACTTGATCATTTAGTATGTCTCGGTCATGTCTACATAGTTCTCGAACCCGTAGGGTCCGCACGCTTAAAGTTCGGTGACGATTTATATTATGAGTTATGTGTTTTGATGTACCGAAGGTAGTTCGGAGTCCCGGATGAGATTGGGGACATGACGAGGAGTCTTGAAATAGTCGAGACATAAAGATCGATATATTGGACGACTATATTCGGACTTCGGAAAGGTTTCGAGTGATTCGGGTATTTATCGGAGTACCGGAGAGTAACGGGAATTCGCCGCGGAGAAGTATTGGGCCTTATTGGGCCATACGGGAAAGATAGAGGGGCTGCCTAGGGCAGGGCCCCCCCCCCAGGGCCTAGTCCGAGTTGGACTAGGGGGAGAGGCTGCGCCCCCTCCTTCCTTCCCTTCTCTCTTCCCCTTCCTTCTCTCCTACTCCTACTAGGAAAGGAGTGGGAGTAGGACTCCCCCCTTGGCGGGCCCTCCTCCTTGGCCGGCCGCCTCCCCCCTAGCTCCTTTATATACGGGGGCAGGGGGCACCCCATAGACACAACAATTGATCATTGATCTCTTAGCCGTGTGCGGTGCCCCCCTCCATCATAGTCCTCCTCGATAATATCGTAGCGGTGCTTAGGCGAAGCCCTGCGTCGGTAGAACAGCATCATCGTCACCACACCGTCGTGCAGACAGAACTCTCCCTCGACACTCGGCTGGATCGGAGTTCAAGGGACGTCATCGAGCTGAACATGTGCAAGAACTCAGAGGTGTCGCGCTTTCGGTGCTTGATCGATCGGGCCGTGAAGACGTACGATTACATCAACCGCGTTGTGACAACGCTTCCGCTTTCGGTCTACAAGGGTACATGGACAACACTCTCCCCTCTCATTGCTATGTGATACGTCCATTTTGCATCATGCTTTTATGTCAATATTTATTGCATTATGGGCTGTTATTTCACGTTATGTCACAATACTTATGGCTATTCTCTCTTATTTTACAAGGTTTACATGAAGAGGGAGAATGCCGATAGCTGGAATTCTGGGCTGGAAAAGGAGCAAATATTGAAGGACTATTCTGCGCAACTCCAAAAGTCCTGAAACTTCACGGAATACCTTAGAATAAATAGAGAAGAAATCATCGTGTTTTACGATACAGAGCCGCCGCCAAGCCCTAATCTCTCTCGGGAGGGTTGATCTGGAGTCCGTTCGGGGCTCCGGAGAGGGGGATTCGTCGCTGTCGTCATCATCAACCATCCTCAATCACCAATTTCATGATGCTCACCGCCGTGCGTGAGTAATTCCATCGTAGGCTTGCTGGACGGTGATGGCTTGGATGAGATTTATCATGTAATCGAGTTAGTTTTGTTAGGGTTTGATCCCTAGTATCCACTATGTTCTGAGATTGATGTTGCTATGACTTTGCTATGCTTAATGCTTGTCACTAGGGCCCGAGTGCCATGATTTCAGATATGAACCTATTATGTTTTCATGAATATATGTGAGTTCTTGATCCTATCTTGCAAGTCTATAGTCACCTACTATGTGTTATGATCCGCCAACCCCGAAGTGACAATAATCGGGACCACTCCCGGTGATGACCATAGTTTGACGAGTTCATGTATTCACTATGCGCTAATGCTTTGTTCCGGTTCTCTATTAAAAGGAGGCCTTAATATCCCTTAGTTTCCAATAGGACCCCGCTGCCACAGGAGGGTAGGACAAAAGATGTCATGCAAGTTCTTTTCCATAAGCACGTATGACTATATACGGAGTACATGCCTACATTATATTGATGAACTGGAGCTAGTTCTGTGTCACCCTATGTTATGACTGCTACATGATGAACCGCATCCGGCATAGTTATCCATCATTGATCCGGTGCCTACGAGTTTTCCATATACTGGTTTACGCTTGTTTACTTTTCCGTTGCTACTGTTACAATCATTACAAAATACCAAAAACATTACCTTTACTGTCTTTACTTTTGTTACTGTTACCACCACTATCATATTACTTTTCTACTAAACACCTTGCTGCAGATACTAAGTTTCCAGGTGTGGTTGAATTGACAACTCAGCTGCTAATACTTGAGAATATTCTTTGGCTCCCCTTGTGTCGAATCAACAAATTTGGGTTGAATACTCTACCCTCAAAAACTGTTGCGATCCCCTATACTTGTGGGTTATCAAGACTGTTTTCTGGTGCCATTGCCGGGGAGTGAAGCGCCTTTGGTAGGTGGAATTTGGTAAGGAAAATTTTATTTAGTGTGCTGAAATTTTCTGTCACTTGTTACCATGGAAAGTAATTGTTTGAGGGGCTTGTTCGGGGTATCTTCACCCTGTCCGGTTGAGCCAAGAGTTGCTCCTCAACCTACTGAACCTACTGAATCTATTGAAAATGAAACTGCTTTTCAGATTCCTTCGGGTATGATGGAAAAACTGCTAGCTAACACTTTCGCAGGAGATGGAACAAAGCATCCTGACGAACATCTACGCTTTGTGGATGATATTTGTGGACTATTTAAGCTTGCAGGTGTAGGACCTTGAGAAGAGGTGTCTAGAGGGGAGGGGGTGATTAGACACTAAGTACCAAAGTTGCAGTTTTTTTAAGTTTCTTTGAAGTTTGAGTGGAGTTTAGGCACAAGTTTAACATTCACAACATATAGAAAGCAAGCATGCAAAGAGTATATGAGCAGCGGAAAGTAAAGAATGCAACTTGCAAGAATGTAAAGGGAAGGGATTGGAGGATTCAAACGCAATTGTAGACACGGATGTTTTTGGCGTGGTTCCGATAGGTGGTGCTATCGTACATCCACGTTGATGGAGACTTCAACCCACGAAGGGTAACGGTTGCGCGAGTCCACGGAGGGCTCCACCCACGAAGGGTCCACGAAGAAGCAACCTTGTCTATCCCACCATGGCCGTCGCCCATGAAGGACTTGCCTCACTAGTGGTAGATCTTCACGAAGTAGGCGATCTCCTTGCCCTTACAAACTCCTTGGTTCAACTCCACAATCTTTGTCGGAGGCTCCCAAGTGACACCTAGCCAATCTAGGAGACACCACTCTCCAAGAAATAACAAATGGTGCGTTGATGATGAACTCCTTGCTCTTGTGCTTCAAATGATAGTCTCCCCAATACTCAACTCTCTCTCATAGGATTTGGATCTGGTGGAAAGAGGGTTTGAGTGGAAAGAAACTTGGGAAGGCTAGAGATCAAGATTCATATGGTAGGAATGGAATATCTTGGCCTCAACACATGAGTAGGTAGTTCTCTCTCAGAAATAGGATGCTGGAAGTGTAGGTTCAGTCTGATGGCTCTCTCCACAAATGAAGAGGAGGTGGAGGGGGTATATATAGCCTCCACACAAAATCTAACCGTTACACACAATTTACCAAACTCAGTGGGACCAAATCGTTAAACTCGGTTAGACCCATTTTGCAAATAATGTGACCGTTAGGGTTTTCGGTGGGACCGGAATGCAACTCGGTGGGACCGATTTGGTTAGGGTTAGGGCATAACGTAATCTCGGTGAGACTGATTACACAAACTCGGTAGGACCGATTAATTAGCTAACCAGAGAGTTGGTCAGGCAAACTCGGTTGGACCGATTATCAAACTCGGTGGGACCGATTTTGATAATAAGTTAACTAGAGAGTCTGCATTGTAATCTCGATAGTACCGATTGCTCAAACTCGGTGAGACCAATTTTGATAATGGACATACACAGAGAGATTACAATCCCATCTCGGTGAGACCGAGATCCCTATCGGTGAGACCGATTTGCCTAGGGTTTGTGGCAGTGGCTAAGACATCCAAACTCAGTGGCGCCGGATAGAAAGAATCAGTGGGGCCGAGTTTGACTTTTAGGTTTAGGACTTATGTGGATATGAGAAAGTGGTTGAGGGTTTTTGGAGCATATCACTAAGCACATGAAGCAAGAGGCTCATTAAGCAACACCTCATCCCTCCTTGATAGTATTGGCTTTTCCTATAGACTCAATGTGATCTTGGGATCACTGAAATGTAAAATGAAGAGTCTTGAGCTTGAAGCTTGAGCCAATCCTTTGGCCTTAGCATCTTGAAGGAGTTCCCACATCCTTTAGTCCATGCCACTCCATTGTTGAACTTATCTGAAACATACTAGATAAAAGTGTTAGTCCAACAAGAGATATGTTGACATTAATTACCAAAACCACCTAGGGAGCACTTGTGCTTTCAATCTCCCCCTTTTTGGTAATTGATGGCAACATACATGAAAGCTTTAGATAAAGATGTAAAGAATAGCAAGTAAAGCTTTGGAAAGACATGTAACAAGCATAGGCTCCCCCTACATGTATGCAATCATGTGAATATGAAATATAGAAGCATGTGATAGCATAACCATGATAGAGCAGGCAATGTGTTACATGTATCTTGGCTATATGCATCAGAGCAAAAAGTATTAAAGAGAATACCTTCATGTCCATGAGTCCTTCTTGCAAAAAGTATGTACATCAGCAAGAATTCCTCATACACATGATTGTGATGCATATACTTACCTTGTAGTCTTGAGTAGGCTTAGGATGGAATGAACCTGTGTAAACAAGGTTAGATAACACAGATACATCTACTAGCCAGAGCAAACAGAAGAAACCACAAGAATACCAAGACTGGGATGACATGTAGAGAGTGAGTACTAAGTACCACAGTTGATTAGACATGTCCCCAAAATTAAAGATATGCAATGAATTTAAATGATTTCTTTCCCTTAGATGTCTTGCTCCCCCTGAATCTAGCATGGGATACTGGGATAAGATAGGGAACAGAAAATCAGAGCTGAAAGAAAACAGAGCTGAAAGATATGAATGATGATCAGAGCTAAAGTTCAGAGCTAATGTATGCTAATGCAAAATGAGCACAACAAATCATATGAACATGTCTCTCCCCTCAAGAAGACATGTGGCATCTCTCCTCTTGAACACCAAGCATCTGGGATCCTTGAGAAATGCTTTCTACTAGTATTCTCTCCCCTTGGAGATCTCTCTCTCTCCTTGAAGGATCTCTCTCCCCCTATGAGATGTGATCTCTCTCTCTCTCTAAATGATAAGCTTTGATGTGATCTCCCTCTCCCCCTTTGACATCAATTTCCAAGAAGGGCTTGATAAAGATGTAATCTCTCTCTCTCCCTTTGGAATTTGTCGTGAATGGGTTTGATCCTTGAGTCACAACATAAAGCAATGATAAAAATGTGATGCTTGTAAAGGACAAGATTCATTGAGTGGAGCTGGAACAGAAGAAACTCAGAATAAGTGGTAAACTATTTTTCCTGTTGTGAAATCGGTGGCACCGAGTGGTATGCTTCGGTGGTACCGAGAGTTTTTGGTTGGACCGAAAGTAACAAATCGGTGTAACCGAGTTCATCGCAGTGAAAACACTTGTCACCTCAGCTCTCTAGACTAGTAAGATCTCACAAAGATTTACAAGGAATTTACTGAATGATATGCAGGGAATTGGATGCAGGAAATGCAGAGAAAACAGAAAGAAATCTAGATGAAGTTTTCTTGAAAGGGGAAACACATATGCATGAATCAAATGCAAAAACTCAGAAAAGAACATAGGAGAACTTCATCTAGAGATGGTCGGCGACGAAGTCACCTATGTTAGAGTATATTGACTTAGGAGTCAAGTGAGATCACTTGATCATAGGTCATTCTCATTGTTTAAGCTCAAAATGGGGTTGCCATTTTTCGTTTAATCATCTTGATGTATTCACATCTTGTCGAGTTGCTTTAACTCATGACTCGGAGTAAAGCTTCTCTAAGATGGAATAGCATACCTTGGTTGGTGGTGTTGTCCATGTAGTTGAACTTGCGTGGGTTGCTCAAGGTTGATGTAGCTCATCAAGAATTTGGAGCACCACATGGAATTTGAGTCCATCTACCTACATGGGTTAGATAACATGCAAGATACAAATATATCCAAGACATAAGATTTTCATCATAAGAGAAATATCAAGGATTAGTCATAAGCTCATGTCTTGCATGTATCCAATGGAGTTTTTACTCCAAGTTTGAAGCATCAATGATGTTCAATTCTCCTCTTAACCTGCAAAACACTTTCTCATCAAGAGGTTTAATGAATATATCCGCTAATTGCTTTTCGGTGCGAACATGCTTAAGGTCAATGTCACCCTTAGCAACATGATCTCGAATGAAATGATGACGAACTTCAATATGCTTAGTTCGAGAATGTTGCACAGGATTATGACCAATTTTGATAGCACTTTCATTGTCACAAAGCAATGGAACATGTCTCACATATATCCCATAATCTTTAAGAGTTTGGGTCATCCAAAGTAATTGAGCACAACATGAACCATCGGCAATATACTCCGCTTCAGCGGTGGATAAGGATACCGAGTTTTGTTTCTTGGAGGACCAAGACACAAGAGATCTACCAAGAAATTGACAAGTACCCGAAGTGGACTTTCTATCAACCTTGTCTCCGGCATAGTCCGAGTCGGAATAGACAACAAGATCGAAAGAGGCCCTCTTAGGATACCAAATGCCAAAATTTGGTGTATGGATTAAGTATCTCACTATCCTTTTCACAGCCTTAAGATGACATTCTTTAGGAGCAGCTTGATACCGTGCACACATGCACACACTTAGCATAATATCGGGACGTGAAGCACATAGATATAACAATGAACCAATCATAGAGCGATAAACCTTTTGATCAACCGGTTCACCATCTTTGGTTAAGTCAAGATGTCCACTAATAGGCATGGGTGTAGACATACCTTTGCATTCTTGCATATTGAACTTCTTGAATAAGTCCTTAGTGTACTTCGTTTGAGAGACAAAAGTACCTTCCTTAGTTTGCTTGATTTGCAACCCAAGAAAGAGTTTGAGTTCACTCATCATTGACATCTCAAACTTCTCCGACATTAGCTTCCCAAACTTTTCACTAAAATGAGGGTTAGTTGAACCAAACATAATATCATCAACATAAATTTGGCACACAAAAAGTTCACCATTAACCCTTTTAGTAAAAAGAGTAGAATCAATTTTCCCAATTTCAAAGCCTTTTTCAATAAGGAACTTGGTCAAGCATTTGTACCATGCTCTAGGAGCTTATTTAAGACCATAAAGAGCTTTTAGAAGTTTGTAAACATGATTGGGTTTCTTAGGATTGACAAAGCCGGGAGGTTGTTTAACATAAACTTCCTCCTCTATTTCACCATTTAGAAAAGCACTTTTAATGTCCATTTGGTACAATGTGATATCATGGTGATTAGCATAGGCAAGTAAGATGCGAATGGACTCAAGTCTAGCAACAGGGGCGTAAGTCTCACCATAGTCCAAACCTTCGACTTGTGTGTAGCCTTGGGCGACGAGACGTGCTTTGTTGCGAACTACTTGTCCATCTTCATCTTGCTTGTTGCGAAACACCCATTTGGTACCTATGATGTTGTGGTTGTTGTCGGGCTTCTCAACCAATGTCCATACTTGGTTCCTCTCAAAGTTGTGTAGCTCTTCATGCTTAGAATTTATCCAATCTGGATCTTCTAATGCTTCTTCGACCTTCATAGGTTCAATGCTAGAGATGAAAGAATAGTTTTCACAAAAGTTAGCTAAACAAGTTTTAGAGCGAGTGATTCTCCCGGTTTGAATATCATTGTAGATTTGCTCGACGGGATGGTCTTTAGCAATTCTTGCTCAAACTCGTGAAAGCTTTTGCTTGGTTCTTGGTTGAACTTCTTCTTCATCTTCTTCTGCTTCTTGGCCTTCTTCATTATTGGCGTTGTCGTTCTCTTGTCGTGGTGGAGAAGGAGGTTGTTGATGTTCATCTTGATGCACTTCCTCGTTTCCTTCATCCTGGTGTGTCCCACTTGTGGATGCTTCCGTATCAACTCTTGGTTCACCTTGTAGTGAAGTAGAAGCTTCCACTTGGACAGACGAGGTACTCTCCTTCACCTCCGTTGGACGGACCTTGCCAATGGACAAGTCTTGAATTGCTTCCGAAGGATCTTTGTCTCCTACATCAATTGGCAATTGCTCTACTTGCGAGCCGTTAGATTCATCAAACTTCACATTTACCGTCTCTTCAACCTTTCGGGTGAAATTGTTGTAGACACGGTAAGTGTGAGAGTTTGAGCCATAACCTAGTACGAAACCTTCATGAGACTTAGGAGAAAATTTAGAACGACGATGCTTATCAAGAATGTAGCACTTTGAGCCGAATACTCGAAAGTATCCAACTTGGGGTTTGTTGCCAGTGAGTAGCTCGTATGTCGTATTGTTGAGTAGCTTGTGAAGATACAAGCGATATGTTGCATGACAAGCTGTCTCAACCGCTTCTGCCCAAAAGTGCTTCGGCGTCTTGTACTCATCAAGCATCGTTCTCGCCATTTCGATGAGCGTCTGGTTCTTCCTCTCAACAACTCCATTTTGTTGAGGCGTGTACGTTGCCGAGAACTCGTGTGAAATCCCTTCTTCGTCAAGAAAGGTGTCCACATTTGTGTTCTTGAACTCCGTTCTGTTGTCGCTGCGAACCTTCTTGATCTTCACTTCAATTTGGTTTTGGGCCTTCCTAGCGAAGTTTTTGAAGATCTTTTGAACCTGCGATTTATCATCAAGAAAGAACACCCACGTAAATCTCGAAAAATCATCAACTATAACTAGACCAAAAGAATTTCCACCGAGACTCTTGTAAGAGTTGGGACCAAAGAGATCCATATGAAGTAGCTCGAGTGGCCTCTTTGTGGTGATGATGTTCTTCACGGGATGCCTTCCTCCAACCTGTTTACCTGCCTGACAAGCACTGCAAAGTCTATCCTTATCAAATATGACATCATTAACTCCAAGGATATGATTTCCCTTAATAAGCTTGTCAAGGTTTCTCATGCCAACATGACCTAGTCGTCTATGCCATAACCAACCTTTTGAGGATTTAGCAATGAAGCAAGTTTTAGGTTGAGCCTTTTTAGTGAAATCAACAATGTATAGATCACCTCTACGTATGCCGGTAAAGACCATTTTATGATTGTCTCGACGAAACACTTGGCAATCAACTTCAGTAAATAGAACATTGAAACCAAAATCAGCAAGTCTAGATACTAAAAGTAAGTTGTACCCAAGAGATTCAACGAGCATGACATTCTGTATGGAGCTATCATGTGAGATGGCCACCTTACCAAGGCCAACCACCTTACCCTTTGAGTTGTCACCGAAAGTGACATACTTTCGAGGACTATCATTATCAGCAAGCTCACGAAACATGTCTTTATCTCCGGTCATGTGATCAGTACATCCACTATCAAGAACCCATTCCTTTCCTCCTGACATATATCCCCGAAGATTTGCCATAAGACCAAAATGTCTCATTGCATCATCAAGATCGAAGTCACTATCATCATCCTCATCATAGTATCAATGTTCAACATCGTCATGTGGTGGATCAAATCCTAGAGAGGGTGATTCGCTAGAGTGATTTTGACAATGATCTTGTCTATGAATTTTTATAGCTTCGGAAATAATATCACTAATAATACCAACATTTCCTTTGGCACGCATAATATTTGTAAGTTCAAATAGACGATCACCAAACATAGGATCACTAGTATTCATCTTACTCAAGGCAATAGACTTATGGAGAATTTCATCAAGATTTTTCAAAGAATAATCAGGAAATCGTTCCTCAAGAAATTTCCATATAATGTAGGCACACTCAAGAGTAGGCAGTTTTATAATCAAGTTTCTAGGCAAGCCTCTAGTGATAAGATTAACAGTTCTAACATTCCTAATCATGTCAATAGACTCATCAAGGGTAGGATGCATAGGATCAACACAAGGTGCACAAGGACTAGAAATGTACTTGTTCAAATGATATTGATTGGAAATTACAAGCATCTATTTTTCCACTCATGAAAGTACTCTCCATAAAGAATAAGCACTCTATGTCTAAGACTCCCCAAAGTAGACTCATCCATCTTCCTCCAATGGTGATTAAACCAAAGCAATGGAGACCAATGCTCTGATACCACTTGCAGGACCTTGAGAAGAGGTGTCTAGAGGGGGGGTGATTAGACACTAAGTACCAAAGTTGCAGTTTTTTTAAGTTTCTTTGAAGTTTGAGTGGAGTTTAGGCACAAGTTTAACATTCACAACATATAGCAAGCAAGCATGCAAAGAGTATATGAGCAGCGGAAAGTAAAGCATGTAACTTGCAAGAATGTAAAGGTAAGGGATTGGAGGATTCAAACGCAATTGGAGACACGGATGTTTTTGGCGTGGTTCCGATAGGTGGTGCTATCGTACATCCACGTTGATGGAGACTTCAACCCATGAAGGGTAACGGTTGCGCGAGTCCACGGAGGGCTCCACCCACGAAGGGTCCATGAAGAAGCAACCTTGTCTATCCCACCATGGCCGTCGCCCACGAAGGACTTGCCTCACTAGTGGTAGATCTTCACGAAGTAGGCGATCTCCTTGCCCTTACAAACTCCTTGGTTCAACTCCACAATCTTTGTCAGAGGCTCCCAAGTGATACCTAGCCAATCTAGGAGACACCACTCTCCAAGAAGTAACAAATGGTGCGTTGATGATGAACTCCTTGCTCTTGTGCTTCAAATGATAGTCTCCCCTACACTCAACTCTCTCTCATAGGATTTGGATCTGGTGGAAAGAGGGTTTGAGTGGAAAGCAACTTGGGAAGGCTAGAGATCAAGATTCATATGGTAGGAATGGAATATCTTGGCCTCAACACATGAGTAGGTAGTTCTCTCTCAGAAATAGGATGCTGGAAGTGTAGGTTCAGTCTGATGGCTCTCTCCACAAATGAAGAGGAGGTGGAGGGGGTATATATAGCCTTCACACAAAATCTAACCGTTACACACAATTTACCAAACTCGGTGGGACTGAATCGTTAAACACGGTCAGACCCATTTTGCAAATAATGTGACCGTTAGGGTTTTCGGTGGGACCGGAATACAACTCGGTGGGACCGATTCGGTTAGGGTTAGGGCATAACGTAATCTCGGTGAGACCGATTACACAAACTTGGTAGGACCGATTTTGGTAATTAGCTAACCAGAGAGTTGGTCAGGCAAACTCGGTTGGACCGATTATCAAACTCGGTGGGACCGATTTTGATAATAAGTTAACCAGAGAGTCTGCATTGTAATCTCGGTAGTACCGATTGCTCAATCTCGGTGAGACCAATTTTGATAATGGACATACACAGAGAGATTACAATCCCATCTCGGTGAGACCGAGATCCCTATCGGTGAGACCGATTTGCCTAGGGTTTGTGGCAGTGGCTAAGACATCCAAACTCAGTGGCGCCGGATAGAAAGAATCAGTGGGGCCGAGTTTGACTTTTAGGTTTAGGACATATGTGGATATGAGAAAGTGGTTGAGGGTTTTTGGAGCATATCACTAAGCACATGAAGAAAGAGGCTCATTAAGCAACACCTCATCCCTCCTTGATAGTATTGGCTTTTCCTATAGACTCAATGTGATCTTGGATCACTGAAATGTAAAATGAAGAGTCTTGAGCTTGAAGCTTGAGCCAATCCTTTGTCCTTAGCATCTTGAAGGAGTTCCCACATACTTTAGTCCATGCCACTCCATTTGTTGAACTTATCTGAAACATACTAGATAAAAGTGTTAGTCCAACAAGAGATATGTTGACATTAATTACCAAAACCACCTAGGGAGCACTTGTGCTTTCAGCAGGTATACCCGATGATGTTGTTAAGAAGAAGGCTTTCCCTTTATCTTTGGAGGGAGACGCATTGATATGGTATAGGCTATGTGATGATACGAGATCATGGAACTATAAAAGAGTGAAATTGGAATTTCATCAAAAGTATTACCCTATGCATCTTGTTCATCGTGATCGCAATTATATATATAATTTTTGGCCTCGCGAAGGAGAAAGCATCGCTCAAGCTTGGGGAGGCTTAAATCAATGTTATATTCATGCCCCAATCATGAGCTCTCAAAATTGACAATTCTCCAGAATTTTTATCCTCGGCTTTCTGATAACAATCGCACCATGCTCGATACTTCTTATGCTGGCTATTTTATGATGAAGTCTATTGAATTTGGATGGAATTTATTGGATAGAATTAAACGCAACTCTAAAGATTGGGACCTCGACGAAGGTTAGGAGTCAGGTATGACACCTAAGTTTGATTGTGTTAAATCTTTTATGGATACCGATATTTTCCGTAAGTTTAGCACTAAATATGGACTTGACTCTGAGATAGTAGCTTCTTTCTGTGAATCTTTTGCTACTTATGTTGATCTCCCCAAGGAGAAGTGGTTTAAATATCATCCTCCCATAGAAGTAAAAGTAGCTGCACCTATTAAAGTTGAAGAAAAGATTGTCACGTATAATGATCCTATTGTTCCTACTTATTTGGAGAAACCCCCATTCCCTATTAGAATGAAGGATCATTCTAAAGCTTCAATTGTTGTTCGTAAAAGCAATACTAGGACTTATACACCTCCTAAGCAAGTCAAAGTAGAACCCAGTATTGCTATTGTTAAAGATCTCTTGTCTAATAATATTGATGGGCATGTTATTTAATTCACTGGTGAAACTGCTTGAATTGCTAAACCCTGTGATAGAGATAAACATAGACCTGTGGTAGGCGTGCCTGTTATTTCTGTTAAAATAGGATATCATTGTTATCATGGCTTGTGTGATATGGGTGCTAGTGCCAGTGTTATACCCGTTGACTTGTATAAAGAAATTATGCATGAGATTGCACCTGCTGAGTTAGAAGAAATTGATGTTACAATTAAACTTGCAAATAGAGATACTATATCTCCAATGGGAATTGTTAGAGATGTTGAAGTCTTGTGTGGGAAAACCAAATATCCTACTGATTTTCTTGTTCTTGGTTCTCCACAAGATAGATTTTGTCCCATTATATTTGGTAGACCCTTATTGCGTACTGTTAATGCCACGATAGATTGCAAAAAGAATGTTGTTACTGTTGGCTTGAATGATATGGTTCATGAGTTTAATTTCGATAAATTTAGTAAGCAACATCGTGAGGAAGAATTGCCTAGTAAGGATGAAATTATTGGTCTTGCTTCCATTGCTGTACCTCCTAGTGATCCTTTAGAACACTATTTGCTAGACCATGAAAATGATATGTTCATGAATGAAAGAAGGGAAATAGATGCAGTATTCCTTAAACAGGAACCTATCCCGCAGCACAATTTGCCTGTTGAAATCCTAGGGGATCCCCCTCCACCCAAGGGTGATCCCGTGTTTGAGCTTAAACCGTTGCCTGATAATCTTAAATATGCTTATCTTGATGAAAAGAAAATATATCCTGTTATTATTAGCGCTAACCTTTCAGAGCATGAAGAAGAAAGATTATTGAAAACTCTGAAGAAGCATCGTGCCGCTATTGGATATACTCTGGATGATCTTAAGGGCATTAGTCCTACTCTATGACAACATAAAATAAATTTGGAAGTTGATGCCAAACCAGTTTGTGATCCTCAACGACGTTTGAATCCTAAAATGAAAGAAGTGGTAAGAAAAGAAATACTCAAGCTTCTGGAGGCAGGTATAATTTATCCTGTTGCTGATAGTCAGTGGGTAAGTCCTGTCCATTGTGTCCCTAAGAAGGGAGGTATTACTGTTGTCCCTAATGATAAAGATGAATTGATTCCGCAAAGAATTATCACAGGTTATAGGATGGTAATTGATTTCCGCAAATTAAATAAGGCTACTAAGAAAGATCATTACCCCTTACCTTTTATTGATCAAATGCTAGAAATACTATGCAAACATACACATTATTGCTTTCTAGATGGTTATTCTTGTTTCTCTCAAATACCTGTGTCGGCTAAAGATCAATCAAAGACTACTTTTACATGCCCTTTTGGTACTTTTGCTTATAGACGTATGCCTTTTGGTTTATGTAATGCACCTGCTACCTTTCAAAGATGCATGATGGCTATATTCTCTGACTTTTGCGAAAAGATTTGTGAGGTTTTCATGGACGACTTTTCCATCTATGGTTCCTCTTTTGATGATTGCTTAAGCAATCTTGATTGAGTTTTGCAGAGATGTGAAGAAACTAATCTTGTCTTGAATTGGGAAAAGTGCCACTTTATGGTTAATGAAGGTATTGTCTTGGGGCACAAAGTTTCTGAACGAGGTATTGAAGTTGACAAAGCCAAGGTTGATGCTATTGAAAAGATGCCATGTCCCAAGGACATCAAAGGTATAAGAAGTTTCCTTGGTCACGCCGGATTTTATAGGAGGTTCATTAAGGACTTCTCAAAAATTTCTCGGCCTTCGACTAATTTATTACAAAAAGATGTACCATTTGTCTTTGATGATGATTGTGTAGAAGCATTTGAAATACTTAAGAAAGCATTAGTCTCTGCACCTGTTGTTCAGCCACCTGATTGGAATTTACCCTTTGAAATTATGTGTGATGCTAGCGATTATGTTGTAGGTGTTGTTAGGGCAGAGAGTTGATAAGAAATTAAATGTTATTCATTATGCTAGTAAGACTCTAGACAGTGCTCAAAGAAATTATGCTACCACCGAAAAGGAACTTTTAGCAGTTGTGTTTGCTTGTGATAAGTTTAGACCTTATATTGTTGATTCCAAAGTTACTATTCACACTGATCATGCTGCTATTAAATACCTTATGGAAAAGAAGGATGCAAAACCTAGACTTATTAGATGGGTTCTCCTGCTTCAAGAATTTGATTTGCATATTGTTGATAGAAAGGGAGCTGAGAACCCTGTTGCAGACAACTTGTCTAGGTTAGAGAATGTTCTTGATGACCCACTACCTATTGATGATAGCTTTTCTCATGAGCAACTAAATGTTATAAGCACTTCTCGTAACACTCCTTGGTATGCTGATTATGCTAATTATATTGTTGCTAAATTTATACCGCCTAGCTTCACATACCAACAAAAGAAAAAGTTTTTCTATGACTTGCGACATTACTTTTGGGATGACCCACATCTTTATAAAGAAGGAGTAGATGGTGTCATTAGACGTTGTGTACCTGAGCATGAACAGGAACAAATCCTACATAAGTGTCACTCCGAAGCTTATGGAGGACACCATGCTGGAGATAGAACTGCACATAAGGTATTGCAATCTGGTTTTTATTGGCCTACTCTCTTCAAGGATGCCCGTAAGTTTGTTTTGTCTTGCGATGAATGTCAAAGAATTGGTAATATCAGTAGACGTCAAGAAATGCCTATGAATTATTCACTTGTTATTGAGCCATTTGATATTTGGGGCTTTGATTATATGGGACCTTTTCCTGCCTCTAATGGATACACACATATTTTAGTTGCTGTTGATTACGTTACTAAGTGGGTGGAAGCTATTCCAACTAGTAGTGCTGATCATAACACTTCTATTAAAATGCTTAAGGAAGTTATTTTTCCGAGGTTTGGAGTCCCTAGATATTTAATGACTGATGGTGGTTCACACTTTATTCATGGTGCTTTCTGTTAATCATAGAATTACATCTCCTTATCACCCTCAGTCTAGTGGTCAAGTAGAGTTGAGCAATAGAGAGCTCAAATTAATTTTGCAAAAGATTGTCAATAGGTCTAGAAAGAATTGGTCCAAGAAACTTGATGATGCATTATGGGCCTATAGAACTGCTTATAAAAATCCTATGGGCATGTCTCCTTACAAAATGGTCAATGGAAAAGCTTGTCACTTACCTCTCGAACTAGAACATAAGGCATATTGGGCTATTAAAGAGCTCAACTATGATTTCAAACTTGCTGGTGAGAAGAGGTTATTTGATATTAGCTCACTTGATGAATGGAGAGCCCAGGCTTATGAAAATGCTAAGTTTTTTAAAGAAAAAGTTAAACGGTGGCATGACAAAAGGATACAAAAGCGTGAGTTTAATGTCGGTGATTATGTATTGCTATACAACTCTCGTTTAAGATTTTTTGCAGGAAAACATCTCTCTAAATGAGAAGGTCCCTACGTTATCGAGGAGGTCTATCGTTCTGGTGCCATAAAAATCAACAACTTCGCGGGCACAAATCCGAAGGTGGTAAACGGTCAAAGGATCAGACACTATATCTCAGGTAAGCCTATAAATGTTGAAACTAATATTATTGAAACCGTGACCCCGGAGGAGTACATAAGGGACACTTTCCAGAATGTTCCAGACTCCGAAAAGGAATAGGTATGTGGTACAGTAAGTAAACCGACTCCAAAACAATTTTTAAGGCAATTTTTCTCTGTTTTGGAATATTTAGAAAAATAGAAAAATAAGTAGCAGTCCGGGGAGGACACGAGGCCTCCACGAGGGTGGAGGGCGCGCCCTACCCCCTGGGCACGCCCCCTACCTCGTGAGCACCTCGTGTGCCCTCCGGACCCCGTTTCCTTGTACGATACTTATTTTGGTCGGTAAAAATTCATTATATATACCCCCAAAGGTTTTGACCACCGTATCACGCAAATATCCTCTGTTTTCGTTTCGAGCTATTTCCGTTGCAGATTTAGAGCACCATGACTTCTCCCTCTTCTAGCAACGAAGACAAGGATGCTTGGCTATTGAAGATAGAGTTGAAGAGAGAAGAACCAGAAGAAATCAACAAGGATGAAAGGATCAAGAAGTCCATGGAGGTTCAAGCTCCGGTGGTGAACGAAGAATACATCCCTCAACCCTTACCTAACCTTTTCACTCCAACATAGATTGAAGCTTTCAAGATGATTGAGTTAGCCCGCATACAGAACAAGTATCTTACACAGGATAATATTTTGTTGAAGGACCATATTACTGGGCTCAAGGGCATTATCCGTAAGTTGGAGGAACTTTTACGCTCGATGTGCGATTATCCACCGTCATCTTCACCACCTCCATCACCTCCGAGGAAATAATCACATGGGTATGGGCACTCCCCTTGGCAATTGCCAAGCTTGGGGGAGGTGCCCTGGTATCGTATCACCATCACAACTCCTATCTTTACAGTTTTTCTTAGTTCGATCCTATTAGTAGTATCTTGATTTAGTAGAATAAAGTCATGGCATGATCTAGTTTTGAGTTTTGCTTTACGATCCTTCTTTGTAATCGAGTCCGTGAGCTATATAATAAAGATTAGTGTTGAGTCAAGGGCTTGATTGTTTTGCCATGATCTTGGGTAAGTAGAAGAAAAGAATAAAAAGAATCAAGAGTTCATATTGATCTTATTGAAACTAATGACTTCACATAGAAAGAGTATGATGATTTAAAGTTGTTGGGAGTTGGCAAATATAGCTTTGGTCATCGTTGCAATTAATAGGAAGTAATAAGGAAAGAGAGGTTACACATATAGATATATTATAATTGACATCTTTTATGATTGGGAGCACTCATTGAAATATGACATGCTAAAGAGTTGAGGTTGGACAAGGAAGACAACATAATGAGTTATGTTTTCTTACATTCGAGATAAAGTATGTTGTCATGGATCCTCTACCGTGTTGAGCTTGCCTTTCCCCCTCATGCTAGCCAAATTATTAGCACCAAGTAGAAATACTACTTGTGCTTCCAAATACCCTTAAACCAGTTTTGCCATGAGAGTCCACCATATCTACCTATGGATTGAGTAAGATCCTTCAAGTAAGTTGTCATCAGTGCAAGCAATAAAAATTGCTCTCCAAATATGCATGACTTATTAGTGCAGAGAAATAAGCTTTGTGCGAACTTGTTGTGGACGCAATAAAAGCGACAGACTGCATAATAAAGGTTCACATGCAAGGGGCAATATAAAGTGACGTTCTTTTGCATTAAGATTTTGTGCATCAACCTTAAACGCGCATGACAACCTCTGCTTCCCTCTGCGAAGGGCCTATCTTTTATCATTATCCTCTACCTTACAAGAGTCTCGGTGATCCTTACCATTCCTTTTTCATTTTATCCTTTGGCAAGCTCAGCATGTTGGAAAGAGTATGATATACATATCTAATTGGATGTGGGGAGCATGAATTGTTATTGTTGACATTACCCTTGAGGTAAAAGGTTGTGGGGCAAAACTATAAGCCCCTATCTTTCTCTGTGTCCGATTAAAACTCCGTAACCACAAGTATCGCGTGAGTGCTAGCAATTATGAAGGACTAAATGATAGTTGAGTATGTGGACTTGCTTTTAAGCTCTGACATAGACTCTTTCCGATGTTATGATAAATTGCAATTGCTTCAGTGACTGAGATTATAATTCTTAGTGCCCAATAATGTTTCTAATTCATGCTTTGGCTTTGTGAATGGGTCATTACTTGAACATGAGTAATCATATGACAAAATCTATATATGTTGCTGTTATGAAGTAATCATGATGCCTTCATGTCCGTATTTTGTTTTTATCGACGCCTCTACCTCTAAACATGAGGACATATTTATTGTTATCGGCATTTCGCTTGAGGACAAGCGAGGTCTAAGCTTGGGGGAGTTGATACGTCCATTTTGCATCATGCTTTTATGTCAATATTTATTGCATTATGGGCTGTTATTTCACGTTATGTCACAATACTTATGGCTATTCTCTCTTATTTTACAAGGTTTACATGAAGAGGGAGAATGCCGGTAGCTGGAATTCTGGGCTGGAAAAGGAGAAAATATTGAAGGGCTATTCTGCGCAACTCCAAAAGTCCTGAAACTCCATGGAATACCTTAGAATAAATAGAGAAGAAATCATCGTGTTTTACAATATGGAGCCGCCGCCAAGCCCTAATCTCTCTCGGGAGGGCTGGTCTGGAGTCCGTTCGGGGCTCCGGAGAGGGGGATTCGTCGCTGTCGTCATCATCAACCATCCTCCATCACCAATTTCATGATGCTCACCACCGTGCGTGAGTAACTCCATTGTAGGCTTGTTGGACGGTGATGGGTTGGATGATATTTATCATGTAATCGAGTTAGTTTTGTTAGGGTTTGATCCCTAGTATCCACTATGTTATGAGATTGATGTTGCTATGACTTTGCTATGCTTAATGCTTGTCACTAGGGCCCGAGTGCCATGATTTCAGATCTGAACCTATTATGTTTTCATGAATATATGTGAGTTCTTGATCCTATCTTGCAAGCCTATAGTCACCTACTATGTGTTATGATCCGGCAACCCCGAAGTGACAATAATCAGGACCACTCCCGGTGATGACCATAGTTTGAGGAGTTCATGTATTCACTATGTGCTAATGCTTTGTTCCGGTTCTCTATTAAAAGGAGGCCTTAATATCCCTTAGTTTCCAATAGGACCCCGTTGCCACGGGAGGGTAGGACAAAAGATGTCATGCAAGTTCTTTTCCATAAGCACGTATGACTATATACGGAGTACATGCCTACATTATATTGATGAACTGGAGCTAGTTCTGTGTCACCCTATGTTATGAATGCTACATGATGAACCGCATCCGGCATAATTATCCATCATTGATCTGATGCCTACGAGTTTTCCATATACTGGTTTACGCTTATTTACTTTTCCGTTGCTACTGTTACAATCACTACAAAATACCAAAAACATTACTTTTACTGTCTTTACTTTTGTTACCGTTACCACCACTATCATATTACTTTTCTACTAAACACCTTGCTGCAGATACTAAGTTTCCAGGTGTGGTTGAATTGACAACTCAGCTGCTAATACTTGAGAATATTCTTTGGCTCCCCTTGTGTCGAATCAACAAACTTGGGTTGAATACTCTACCCTCGAAAACTGTTGCGATCCCCTATACTTGTGGGTTATCACTATGCATCACCATGATCTTGCGTATGCGTAGGAATTTTTTTGAAATTACTACGTTACCCAACAGTGGTATCAGAGCCAGGTTTTATGCGTTGATTTTATATGCACGAGTAGAACACAAGTGAGTTGTGTGCGATACAAGTCATACTACTTACCAGCATGTCATACTTTTGTTCGGCGATAGTGTTGGATGAAGCGGCCCATACCAACATTACTCATACGCTTACGCGAGACTGGTTCTACCGACGTGCTTTGCACATAGGTGGCTGGCGGGTGTCAGTTTCTCCAACTTTAGTTGAACCAAGTGTGGCTACGCCCGGTCCTTGAGAAGGTTAAAACAACACTAACTTGACGAACTATCGTTGTGGTTTTGATGCGTAAGTAAGAACGGTTCTTGCTCACCCTGTAGCAGCCACGTAAAACTTGCAACAACAAAGTAGAGGACGTCTAACTTGTTTTTGCAGGGCATGTTGTGATGTGATATGGTCAAGACGTGTTGCTATATTTTATTGTATGAGATGATCATGTTTTGTAACCAAGTTATCGGCAACTGCATGAGCCATATGGTTGTCGCTTTATTGTATGCAATGCAATCACCCTGTAATTGCTTTACTTTATCACTAAGCGGTAGCGATAGTCATAGAAGCAATAGTTGGTGAGACGACAATGATGCTACGATGGAGATCAAGGTGTCGCGCCGGTGATGATGGTGATCATGACGGTGCTTTGGAGATGGAGATCACAAGCACAAGATGATGATGGCCATATCATATCACTTATATTGATTCCATGTGATGTTTATCTTTTATGCATCTTATCTTGCTTTGATTGACGGTAGCATTATAAGATGATCTCTCACTAAATTTCAAGATAAAAGTGTTCTCCCTGAGTATGCACCGTTGCCAAAGTTTGTCGTGCCCAGACACCACGTGATGATCGGGTGTAATAAGCTCTACGTCCATCTACAACGGGTGCAAGCCAGTTTTGCACACGCAGAATACTCAGGTTAAACTTGAGGAGCCTAGCATATGCAGATATGGCCTCAGAACACTGAGACCGACAGGTCGAGCGTGAATCATATAGTAGATATGATCAGCATAGTGATGTTCACCATTGAAAACTTCTCCATTTCACGTGATGATCGGTTATGGTTTAGTTGATTTGGATCACGTGATCACTTATGATTAGAGAGATGTCTATCTAAGTGGGAGTTCTTAACTAATATGATTAATTGAACTTAAATGTATCATGAACTTAGTCCTGGTAGTATTTTGCAAATTATGTTGTAGATCAATAGCTCGCGTTGTTGCTTTCATATGTTTTTTTATATGTTCCTAGAGAAAACTGTGTTGAAAGATGTTAGTAGCAATAACGC
This sequence comes from Triticum aestivum, assembly GCF_018294505.1. Taxonomy (NCBI): domain Eukaryota; kingdom Viridiplantae; phylum Streptophyta; class Magnoliopsida; order Poales; family Poaceae; genus Triticum; species Triticum aestivum. The sequence continues at coordinate 649,777,215 of NC_057798.1, read as the reverse complement.
GGATTGGATCCATGATCTAAGGATTGTCCTCATTGCAGCACAGAAGAATTATGTCCTTGATGCACCGCTAGGTGACGGACCTATTGCAGGAGCAGATGCAGACATTATGAACGTTTGGCTAGCTCAATATGATGACTACTTGATAGTTTAGTGCACCATGCTTAACGGCTTAGAATCGGGACTTCAAAGACGTTTTGAACGTCATGGGCCATATGAGATGTTTCAGGAGTTGAAGTTAATATTTCAAGGAAATACCTGAGTTGAGAGATATGAAATCTCCAACAAGTTCTATAGCTAAAAGATGGAGGAGAATTGCTCAACTAGTGAGCATGTGCTCAAATTGTCTGGGTACTACAATCGCTTGAATCAAGTGGGAGTTAATCTTCCAGATAAGATAGTGATTGACAGAGTTCTCTAGTCACCATCACCAAGTTAGTAGAACTTCGTGATGAACTATAGCATGCAAAGGATGATGAAAACGATTCCCGAGCTCTTCGCGATGTTGAAATCAAACGAAGGTAGAAATCAAGAAAGAGCATCAACTGTTGATGATTGACAAGACCACTAGTTTCAAGAAAAGGGCAAAGGGAAAGAAAAGGAACTTCAAGTAGAATGACAAGCAAGTTGTCACACCCGCGGAGAAGCCCAAAACTGAACCAAAGCCTGAAACTGAGTGCTTATACTACAAAGGAAATGGTCACTGGAAACGGAAATGCCCTGAATATTTGGTGGATAAGAAGGATGACAAAGTGAACAAGGGTATATTTGATATACAGGTTATTGATGTGTGCCTTACTAGTGTTTATAGTAGCCCCTGAGTATTTGATACTTGTTCGGTTACTAAGATTAGTAACTTGAAATAGGAGTTACATAATAAACAGAGACTAGTTGAGGGGAAGTGACGATGAGTGTTGGAAGTAGTTCCAAGATTGATATGATCATCATCACGCACTCCCTATACTTTCGGGATTAGTGTTAAACCTAAATAAATGTTATTTGGCATTTGCATTGAGCATGAATATGATTTGATCATGTTTATTGCAATACGGTTATTCATTTAAAGTTGGAGAATAATTGTTGTTCTGTTTACATGAATAAAACCTTCAATGGTCATACACCCAATGAAAATAGTTTGCTGGATCTCGATCATAGTGATACACATATTCATAATATTGATGCCAAAAGATGCAAAGTTAATAATGATAGTGCAACTTATTTGTGGCACTGCCGTTTCGGTCATATCGGTGTAAAACGCATGAAGAAACTCCATAAAGATGGATTTTCGGAATCACTTGGTTATGAATCATTTGATGCTTGCGAACCGTGCCTTTTGGGCAAGATGACTAAAACTCCGTTCTTCGAAACAATGGAACAAGCTACTGACTTGTTGGAAATAATACATGCTGAGGTATGCAGACCAATGAGTATTAAGGCTCGTGGCGGGTATCATTATTTTCTGACCTTCACGGATGATTTGAGTAGATATGGGTATATCTGCTTGATGAAACATAAGTCTGAAATAGTTGAAAGGTTCATAGAATTTCAGAGTGAAGTGGAAAATCATCGTAACAAGAAAATAAAGTTTCTGTGATCTGATCGTGGAGATGAATAATTGAGTTACGAGTTTGGCCATCAATTAATACAATGTGGAATAGTTTCACAAACTCATGCCACCTGGAACACCACAGCGTAATGGTGTGTCTGAACATCGTAACCACACTTTATTAGATATGGTGCAATCTATGATGTCCATTACCAATTTACCATTATCATTTTGGGGTTATGCATTAAAGACAACTGCATTCACTTTAAATAGGGCACCATCAAAATTCGTTGAGACGACGCCTTATGAACTGTGGTTTGGCAAGAAACCAAAGTTGTTGTTTTTAAGGTTTGGGGCTGCGATGCTTATGTGAAAAAGTTTCAACCTGATAAGCTCAAACCCAAATCGGAGAAGTGTGTCTTCATAGAATACCCAAAGGAAACTGTTGGGTACACCTTCTATCATAGATCCGAAGGCAAGATATTCATTGCTAAGATGGATCCTTTCTAGAGAAGGAGTTTCTCTCGAAAGAAGTGAGTAGGAGGAAAGTAGAGCTTGATAAGGTAAATGTACCTTCTCCTGAATTGGAAAGTAGTTCATCACAGAAATTAGTTCCAGTGATTCCTACACCAATTAGTGAGGAAGCTAATGATGATGATCATGAAACTTCAGAGCAAGTTACTACAGAACCTCGTAGGTCTTCCAGAGTACGGTACGCACCAGAGTGGTACGATAATCCTATTCTAGAAGTCATGTTACTAGACCATGATAAACCTACGAACTATGAGGAAGCGATGATGAGCCCAGATTCCGCAAAATGGCTGGAGGCCATGAAATCTGAGATAGGATCTATGTATAAGAACAAAGTGTGGACTTTGGTGGACTTGCTCGAGGATCGGCAAGCCATAGAAAATAAATGGATCTTCAAGAGGACGACGGACGTTGATAGTAGTGTTACTATCTACAAAACTCGACTTGTCACAAAAAGGTTTTCGACAAGTTAAAGGTGTTGACTACAATGAGATTTTCCCAACTGTAGCGATGCTTAAGTCTGTCCGAATCATGTTAGCAATTGCCACATTTTATAAAATCTGGCAAATGGATGTCAAAACTGCATTCCTTAATGGTTTTCTTAAAGAAGAGTTGTATATGATGCAACCAGAAGGTTTTGTCAATCCTAAAGGTGCTAACAAAATGTGCAAGCTCCAGCGATCCATCTATGGACTGGTGCAAGCATCTCGGAGTTGGAATATACGCTTTGATAAGTTGATCAAAGCATATAGTTTTATACGGACTTGCAGTAAAGCCTGTATTTACAATAAAGTGAGTGGGAGCACTACAGCCTTTCTGATAAGTATATGTGAGTGACATATTGTTGATCAGAAATGATGTAGAATTTTTCTAGAAAGCATATATAAGTGTTTGAAAGGAGTTCTCTAAAAGAAAGACCTCGGTAAAGCTACTTACATATTGAGCATCAAGATCTATTGAGATAGATCAAGACGCTTGATAAGATTTCAATGAGTGCATACCTTGATAAGATTTTGAAGTAGTTCAAAAATGGAATAGTCAAAGAAGGAGTTCTTTCCTGTGTTGCAAGGTGTGAAGTTGAGTAAGACTCAAAACCCGACCATGGCATAAAATAGAAAGAGAATGAAAAGTCATTCCCTATGCCTCAGTCATAGGTTATATATGGTATGCTATGTTGTGCACCAGAACTATTGTATACCTTGCTCTGAGTTTGGCAAGGGAGTACAATTTTGATCTAAGAGTAGATCACTAGACAGCGGTCAAGAATATCCTTAGTGAGGACTAAGGAAATATTTCTCGATTATGGAGGTGATAAAAGAGCCCGTCATAAAGAATTACATCAGTGCAAGATTTTACACCGATCCAGATGACTCTAAGTCTTAATCTAGATACATATTCAAAGTGGGAGCAATTAGCTAGAGTAGCTCCGTGCAGAGCATTGTAGACATAGAATATTTGCAAAATACATACGGATCTGAATGTGACAGACCCATTGACTAAACTTCTCTCACAAGCAAAACATGATCATACCTTAGTACTCTTTGGGTGTTAATCACATAGCGATGTGAACTAGATTATTGACTCTAGTAACCCTTTTGGGTGTTGATCACATGACGATGTGAACTATGGGTATTAATCACATACATATGTAAATATTGGTGTTAAATCACATGGTAATGTGAACTAGATTATTGACTCTAGTGCAAGTGGGAGACTGAAGGAAATATGCCCTAGAGGCAATAATAAAGTTATTATTTATTTCCTTATTTCATGCTAAATATTTATTATTCATGCTAGAATTGTATTAACCGGAAACATAATACATGTGTGAATGCATAGACAAACATAGTGTCACTAGTATGCCTCTACTTGACTAGCTTGTTAATCAAAGATGGTTAAGTTTCCTAACCATAGACATGAGTTGTCATTTGATTAACGGGATCACATCATTAGGAGAATGATGTGATTGACTTGACCCATTCCGTTAGCTTAGCACTTGATCATTTAGTATGTTGCTATTACTTTCTTCATCACTTATACATGTTCCTATGACTATGAGATTATGCAACTCCCGTTTATCAGAGGAACACTTTGTGTGCTACCAAACATCACAACGTAACTGGGTGATTATAAAGGTGCTCTACAGGTGTCTCCGAAGGTACTTGTTGAGTTGGCGTATTTCGATATTAGGATTTGTCACTCCGATTGTCGGAGAGGTATCTCTGGGCCCACTCGGTAATGCACATCACTATAAGCCTTGCAAGCAATGTGACTAATGAGTTATTTGTGTGATGATGTATTACATAACGAGTAAAGAGACTTGCCGATAACGAGATTGAACTAGGTATTGAGATATCGACGATCAAATCTCGGGCAAGTAACATACCGATGACAAAGGGAACAACGTATGTTGTTACGCGGTTTGACCGATAAAGATCTTCATAGAATATGTGGGAGCCAATATGAGCATCCAGGTTCCTCTATTGGTTATTGACCGGAGACGTGTCTCGGTCATGTCTACATAGTTCTCGAACCCGTAGGGTCCGCACGCTTAAAGTTCGGTGATGATTTATATTATGAGTTATGTGTTTTGATGTACCGACGGTAGTTCGGAGTCCCAGATGATATCGGGGACATGACGAGGAGTCTCGAAATGGTCGAGACATAAAGATCGATATATTCGGACGACTATATTCGGACTTCAGAAAGGTTCCGAGTGATTCAGGTATTTATCGGAGTACCGGAGAGTTACGGGAATTCGCCAGGGAGAAGTATTGGGCCTTATTGGGCCATACGGGAAAGAGAGAGGGGCTGCTTAGGGCAGGCCTCGCGCCCTGATACGTTTCCAACGTATCTATAATTTTTGATTACTCCATGCTACTTTGTCTACTGTTTTGGACTATATTGGGCTTTATTTTCCACTTTTATATTACTTTTGGGACTAACCTATTAACCGGAGACCCAGCCCAGAATTGCTGTTTTTTGCCTTTTTTAGTATTTCGAAGAATTAGAATATCAAACGGAGTCCAAACGGAATAAAACCTTCGGAATCGTGATTTTCCAACCGAACGTGATCCAGGAGACTTGGACCCTACTCCAAGCAGTGCCAGAGGCGGTCACAAGGGTGGAGGGCGCCCCTCCTGGGCGCGCCCCCCTACCTCGTGGGCCCCCTATTGCTCCACCGATGTACTCCTTCCTCCTATATATACCTACGTACCCCCGTCAGATCATATACGGAGCCAAAAACCTAATTCCACCGCCGCAACCTTCTGTATCCGCGAGATCCCATCTTGGGGCCTGTTCCGGAGCTCCGCCGGAGAGGCCATCTACCATGGAGGGCTTCTACATCAACACCATAGCCTCTTCGATGAAGTGTGAGTAGTTTACTTCAGACCTTCGGGTCCATAGTTATTAGCTAGATGGCTTCTTCTCTCTTTTTGGATCTCAATACAATGTTCTCCCCCTCTCTCATGGAGATGTATTTGATGTAATCTTCTTTTTATGGTGTGTTTGTTGAGACCGATGAATTGTGGGTTTATGATCTAGTATTATCTATGGAAAATATTTGATTCTTCTCTGGATTCTTTTATGTATGATTGAGTTATCTTTGCAAGTCTCTTCGAATTATCTTTTTTGGTTTTGCCAACTAGATTAGTAGTTCTTGCAATGGGAGAAGTGCTTAGCTTTGGGTTCAATCTTCCGGTGTCCTTACTCAGTGATAGAAAGAGTTGCAAGGCACGTATTGTATTGTTGCCATCGAGGATAACAAGATGGGGTTTTTATCATATTGCATGAATTTATCCCTCTACATCATGTCATCTTGCTGACAGCGTTACTCTGTTTTTACTTAATACTCTAGATGCATGCTGGATAGCGGTCGATGAGTGGAGTAATAGTAGTAGATGTAGAATAATTTTGATCTACTTGTTTTGGACGTGATGCCTATATACATGATCATTGCCTAGATATACTCATAACTATGCTCAATTCTGTCAATTGCTCAACAGTAATTTGTTCACCCACCATAGAATACTTATGCTCTTGAGAGAAGCCACTAGTGAAACCTATGGCCCCCGAGTCTATTCTCATCATATCAATCTATATCACTTGTTTACTTGCTTTGTTTTACTTTGCCTTTTACTTTTTACTTTGCATCTATCTATCAAAAATACCAAAAATATTATCTCTATCAGATCTCACTCTCGTAAGTGATCGTGAAGGGATTGACAACCCCTAAGCATTGGTTGCGAGTTGCTATCATTTTGTGTAGGTACGAGGGACTTGTGCGTGGTCTCCTACTGGATTGATACCTTGGTTCTCAAAAACTGAGGGAAATACTTACGCTACTTTACTGCATCATCCTCTCCTCTTCGGGGAAATCCAACGCAGTGTTCAAGAGTAGCACGCCCCCCCCCCCCAAGGCCTAGTCCGAATTGGACTAGGGGGAGGGGTTGCGCCCCCTCCTTCCTTCCCTTCTCTCTTCCCCTTCCTTCTCTCCTACTCGTACTAGGAAAGGAGGAGTCCTACTCCCGGTGGGAGTAGGACTCCCCCCTTGGCGCGCCCTCCTCCTTGGCCGGCCGCCTCCCCCCTAGCTCCTTTATATACAGGGGCAGGGGGGCACCCCATAGACACAACAATTGATCATTGATCTCTTAGCCATGTGCGGTGCCCCACTCCACCATAGTCCTCCTCGATAATATCGTAGCGGTGCTTCGGCGAAGCCCTGCGTCGGTAGAACATCATCATCGTCACCATGCCGTCGTGCTGGCGGAACTCTCCCTCGACCCTCGGCTAGATCGGAGTTCGAGGGACGTCATCGAGCTGAACGTGTGCAAGAACTCGGAGGTGCCGTGCTTTCGATGCTTGATCGGTCGGGCCGTGAAGACGTACGACTACATCAACCGTGTTGTGCTAACGCTTCCGCTTTCGGTCTACGAGGATACGTGGACAACACTCTCCCCTCTCATTGCTATGCATCACCATGATCTTGCGTGTGCATAGGATTTTTTTTGAAATTACTACGTTACCCACCAGTATGAAGATACCGACGGTCGAATCTCGAGCAAGTAACATACCGATGGACAAAAGGAATTACGTATGTTGTCATAACGGTTCAACCAACAAATATCTTCGTAGAATATGTAGGAGCGAATATGGGCATCCAGGTTCCACTATTGGTTATTGACCGGAGAGGTATCTCGGTCGTGTCTACTTAGTTCTCGAACCCGTAGGGTCCGCACACTTAATGCTCGTTGACGATATAGTGTTATATGAGTTATATGATTTGGTGACCGAATGTTGTTCGGAGTTCCGGATGAGAGCACAGACATGACGAGGAGTCTCGAAATGGTCGAGACACTAGTAGAAAACAGGGCATATGTTTGGGCCTGGTTAGCCCATTAGTCCCGGTTCAGTCATGAACCGGTTCCCATGGGCCCATTAGTCCCGGTTCATGAGGCCAGGGGCCTGCCGGGCCTCGTGGGGGCATTGGTCTTGGCTCGTCTGGGACCTTTGGTCCCGGTTGGTGGCACGAACCAGGACTAATGGTCCTCACTCGTGGCCCACCTCCAATGGACCCGGTTCGTGGCACGAACCGATACGAAAGGGTGACCTTTAGTCCCGGTTGGTGCCACGAACTAGGACCATTGAGTTGCCTATATATACCCATCGCCCACGAGCAGAGCACTCCCCAGTGCTCTATTTTTCCTGGCCGGCGAGGGGGGAGCTTTGTGGTGCACTAGCTCACCTCCTATGCACACCAGGTGTTCGATGGAATGCCCGAGCCACACTACTTAAGCTTTCTCCTCTCCAAGCTCGACCTCCAAACTCCATTTTCCTCAATATTTATCTAGGTTTAGCGGTCCTTCACGTCCCGTCCCCGTCTTCACCGCCGTCGATCGCCCGCGCCAATCTCGTCGCCAGCACCACCGTGGTGAGCCTCTTGTTCTTATCTTCCTTCTGAAAGGAAAAAAATTCTTACTTGTATGTTTATATAGATAGTTGTATAATTTTCTTACTTTTATTATTGCTTCTTATTATTTAGTGCGATGGTTTTGGTATCCACCCCCGTCGGCCCTCGTCCTGTCTATGATTCGGATGTGGTATATATTATCTTTATAACTATTTGGTTCATTTATTATTTATGACAATTATGCCGACCAACGTAACATAGATATTATTTATCTAGGAGGTATGTGAACCGGAAATTCCAACCGACTCTATTGTCGAGAGGTTAAATTTAGTTGAAGAATAAAACAATTTCTTGAAGGAAAAACTAAAAAAAATTGAGGAGGAGAAGATGATATTGGAGTTGCATGTTGCGGATGTCATCGATGATCACAAGAACAAGATGGATGCAATGCGCTTGAAGATTAGAAAGATTAGAAAATATGTCATTCATACCGAGGCTTGGTATCATTATGTCGTTGGATCAATTGTTTTTTTTACAGAAAGACTGTAAGGGAACCCATACAGTATAGTTGGTGCAACAAACCCAAATTGCAAGTACCGTGCCTTGAACTTGGGTGGGTGGGAAGTCATCATCCCCTTCCCACCACTAGGCTATGCCTTAGTCTGCCCGTTGGATCAATTGTTACCTTAGTTGCGATTATCATCGCATTTGTTTTCGCATTGAAAGGTTTTACATAGTTTCTATGTATGGTTTAATTAATTAGATGCTCTGGAGAGCTATACGTTGTTAGATGAGAACTATGTATGTACTTTGGTTTTAATGTGAGATGATGAACTTCTATTAATTTGGTCACTTAATTATCTATTCATGATGTTCTATAATGGTTTTTGACACACTTAATTATATATAATGCATGCAGATGAACCGGCAATGGATGTATGGACACCTCTGAGTACATTAAGGGCGTGCATGATTTTCTCGAAGTGGCTGAGGCAAACAAGCAGAATGGTTTTATGTGTTGTCCATGCCCTGTATGTGGGAATACAAAGTCTTACTCTAACTCAAAAAACATTCACACCCACCTGCTTTACAAGGGTTTCATGCCACACTATAATGTTTGGACCAAGCACGGAGAAATAGGGGTTATGATGGAAGACAGTGAAGAAGAAGAGGACGATGAGAACTATGTGCCCCCGAATACGGTGATGCTGCAACGGGGGAAGTTGTTGAAGATCAAGAGGAACCATACGATGTGCCAGATGATGATCTCCGTCGGGTCATTGTTGATGCAAGGGGTCAGTGTGAAAGTCAAAAGGAGAAGGTGAACTTCGATCACATGCTAGAGGATCACAAAAAAGGTTTGTACCCCAATTGCGAAGATGGTAACACAAAGCTCGGCACCGTACTAGAATTGTTGCAGTGGAAGGCAGAGAATGATGTTCCTGACAAAGGATTTTAGAAGCTACTGAAAATATTGAAGAAGAAGCTTCCAAAGGATAACGAATTGCCCGATAGTACATATGTAGCAAAGAAGGTTGTTTGCCCTCTAGGATTGGAGGTGCAAAATATACATGCGTGCCCTAATGACTGCATCCTGTACCGTGGTGCGTACGAGGATTTGAACGCATGCCCGATATGCGGTGCATTGCGGTATAAGATCAGACGAGATGACCCTGGTGATGTTGACGGCGAGCACCCCAGGAAGAGGGTTCCTGCCAAGGTGATGTGGTATGCTCCTATAATACCACGGTTGAAACGCCTGTTTAGAAACAAAGAGCATGCCAAGTCAATGCGATGGCACAGAGATGACCGTAAGAAAGACGGGAAGTTGAGAGCACCCGCTGACGGGTCGCAGTGGAGAAAAATCGAGAGAAAGTACTAGGGGGAGTTTGCAGATGACGCAAGGAACGTATGGTTTGATTTAAGCACGGATGGCATTAATCCTTTCGGGGAGCAGAGCAGCAATCACAGCACCTAGCCCGTGACTCTATGTATCTATAACCTTCCTCCTTGGCTATGCATGAAGCGGAAGTTCATTATGATGCCAGTTCTCATCCAAGGCCCTAAGCAACCCGGCAACGACATTGATGTGTACCTAAGGCCATTAGTTGAAGAACTTTTACAGCTCTGGACTGGAAAAGGTGTACGTGTGTGGGATGAGCACAAACAGGAGGAATTTGACCTGCATGCGCTGTTGTTTGTCACCATCAATGATTGGCCTGCTCTCACTAACCTTTAAGCACAGACAAACAAGGGATACCACGCATGCACGCACTTTTTAGATGACATCCAAAGTATATACCTGGACAAATGCAGGAAGAATGTTTACCTAGGGCATCGTCGATTCCTTCCGACCAACCATCAATGTCGAAAGAAAGGCAAGCACTTCAAAGGTGAGGCAGATCACCGGAAGAAGCCCACCATGCGTACCGGTGACCATGTACTTGCTATGGTCAATGGTTTAAAAGTAAACTTCGGAAAGGGTCCCGGCAGATGATCTGTTCCGAGTGACGTTGCGGGACACGCAACCATGTGGAAGAAGAAATCTATATTTTGGGACCTACCCTACTGGAAACACCTAGAGGTCCGCTCTTCGATCGACGTGATGCACGTGACGAAGAACCTTTGCGTGAACTTGCTAGGCTTCTTGGGCGTGCATGGGAAGACAAAAGATACGGCGGAGGCACGGGAGGACCTGCAATGTTTGCACGAAAAAGACGGCTTGCCTCCAAAGCAGTATGAAGGTCCTACCAGCTACGCTCTTACCAAAGAAGAGAAGGAAATCTTCTTTGAATGCCTGCTCAGTATGAAGGTCCCGTCTGGCTTCTCATGGAATATAAAGGGAATAATAAATATGCTAGAGAAAAAGTTCCAGAACCTAAAGTCTCATGACTGCCACATGATTATGATGCAACTGCTTTCGGTTGCATTGAGGGGGCTTCTACCGGAAAACGTTTGATTAGCCATTGTGAAGCTATGTTCATTCCTCAATGCAATCTCTCAGAAGGTGATCGATCCAGAAATCCTACCAAGGTTAAGGAGTGATGTAGCGCAATGTCTTGTCAGTTTCGAGCTGGTGTTCCCACCATCTTTCTTCAATATCATGACACATGTCCTAGTTCATCTAGTCGACGAGATTGTCATTCTGGGCCATGTATTTCTACACAATATGTTCCCCTTTGAGAGGTTCATGGGAGTCCTAAAGAAATAGGTCCGTAACCACGCTAGGACAGAAGGAAGCATCTCCATGGGCCATCAAACAGAGGATGTCATTGGGTTTTGTGTTGACTTCATTCCTGACCTTAAGAAGACAGGTCTCCCTCAATCGTGGTATGAGGGGAGACTGGGTGGAAAAGGCATGCTAAGAGGGGACTCAATAGTATGTAGGGACGGGCATTCTTTGTCTCAAGCACACTACACGGTTCTACAGAATTCTACCTTGGTGACCCCGTATGTCGATGAACACAACATTATGCGCTTCAAACACCCGGACTAGTGTGAGGACTGGATTACATGTGAACACATCAGGAGTTTCAGTAGTTGGTTCCAAACACGTCTCAAGTATGACAACACTGTTTCCAATGACTTGTACTCGTTGGCGAGGGAACCATCTTTGATTGTACTGACCTACAAAGGGTACAAGATAAATGGGAATACATTTTACACAATTGCCCAAGATCAAAAGAGCACTAACCAAAACAGTAGTGTCCGCTTTGATGCATCAACCAATAGGGGAAAGGACACATATTATGGTTACATAGTGGACATATGAGAACTTGACTATGGAAATGATATTAAGGTCCCTTTGTTTAAGTGCAAATGGGTCAATCTGTCGGGAGGCGGGGTACAGGTAGACCCACAGTACGGAATGACATCAGTGGATTTGAACAATCTGGGGTACACAGAAGAGCCATTCGTCCTAGCCAATGATGTGGCGCGGGATTTCTATGTGAAGGACATGTCTACCAAACCGAGAAAAAGAAAATATAAGGAAGCAGATACATCATACGATGAGCCAAAGCGTCACATAGTTCTTTCAGGAAAAAGAGACATCTTGGGACTGGAGGGCAAGACAGAGGTGTCTGAAGTTTATGAAAAGTTTCATGAAATTCCTCCCTTCAAAGTCAAGGCTGACCCAAGCATCCTGTTAAACGATGAAGATTATCCATGGTTACGGCGCAATAAGCAAAGAACACAAGCGAAGAAAAAATGAAGACTTTCTATCAACAACTATTATGATGATGCCTTTGATGTAGAATATCACTGCAGTTACATTTGAACAAATGAAATCCCTTTGTAACAGATGAGTTTTCATCTAAAATCCTGATACTTCCAAAGAGATTGTCTGTTTTGTATCAAGTTTTTGTCGTAACCCTCTCAACTTTTGAGCACATGTTATATGGGTGAAATGATGATACCATGCCAACTTTCAACCTTTTGGGAGTTCATTTGTAGTGCTTTTCAATTTAAGGGTCATTTAGCTCAAATAATGAACTAATACCAAAAAATAATGAACTAGTACCAAAAAGAATGAACTAATAGCAAAAAGAATGAAGTAAAAGCAAAAAGAATGAACTAATAGCAAAAAGAATGAACTAAAAATAATCAATTAAAATATTCTGTTATGATGAACTAAAACAAAACTATAATATCCTTCAATAGCAAAAAGAATCAACTAAAAAGCTTTTATAAAACTCCAATAGCAAAAGGAATCAACTCAAAAACTTTCATAAACCTCTAGTATTATTGAAACTAAAATTATATAAAATTTATGCAACCAAAATTATCAAAGTATTTTCTGTTCAAAACATTAAAAGCAAAAAGAATTTTCATAAAGAATTTTTTTGTTAGAAACTTTAATAGCAAAAAGAATTATCATAAAGAATTTTTGTGTTAGAAACTAAAATAACAAAATCTGTTTTTGAATATAATGATAAAACACAGTAATATTAAATAGCAGGAAAAAGAATCACTCAAAAATCTATGTTTATAGTAAAGTTATTCAAAAACTAGTGATTCACACAAATTTCAAAAAAATCAAATTTAAACTATTCAAATTGGAAAAGAAATGGCACTAACAAAAAGTTTATCTTTTTTATTACCTAAAAGCAAAAGGAACTAAAAAATAAAGCAAAAAACAAAAGAAAATAAATAATGCAAAAAACAGGAAAAAAAACTGGGAAAAATAAAAAATGCCACCTACTTGGCCACCACGGCCTGAATACGACTAGAAACCCTACCATGGTCCAGGATTCAGGCTCGCAGAAGGCCAAGTGGGCCCATCAGGCATAACAGTGACAATTGGGCCCGTAAGCCTGCAATAGAGAGGAGCTTGAGAGGGGTGTGACAGTGGGGCTTATAAACCACTGTCCGCCCCTCTCAACTAGCGAGGTGGGACTAAAGTTTTGGCCACGGGCAGTACGCGTCCTTTGGTCCCGGTTGGTGCCACCAAGCGGGCCCAAAGGGGGGCATTGGTACCGGTTCGTCACACCAACCGGTACCAATGGACACCTTTGGTCCCGGTTGGTGCCACCAACCAGTACCAAAGGCCTTTGTTTCCCGCCCTTTGGGATGCTGAAAAGCGACCTTTGGTCCCAGTTGGTGGCACCAACCGGGACTAAAGGTGGGATTTGGTACCAGTTTTTGCCACGAACCGGGACGAATCCTGTGTGTATACAAGCAGGACTTGTGAAAATTTCGTTCCAGTTCCTCATTCCCGCCACCGACGCCGACCTCTGCCCCGTCACCGCCGTCGCTGTCGCCCGCGCCCGCCATCGCCGCCTTGACGCCGTCCTCGTCGCCGACCTCGAGCACGCCGTCCTCGTCACCGACGCGCCCACGGTCGCGCCCTCGCCGCCGCCGACGCCCTCGCCCGTGTCGCGCGTCGTCCTCGTCGCCGACCTCTACCCCGACGCACCCCTGCCCGCCGCCGACGCCCTCGGCTCCGCCGTGTGCCCCCTGCCCCGACGCCTCCCTCTGTGAGCATCGCTCCGCCCCTTCCCCTGCCACCGTCGCCGCCTCGTTGCGTTTTTTTATATATGATTTTTCATATATGTATGTATGTATTTTTAGATGTTTTTAGATGTTCATATATATATGTATGTATGTATTTTTTAGATATATGTAGTTTTTAGATGTATTTTTAGATAAAAAGGAAAATAAGAAGAGGAGAAGGAGAATAAGAAGAAGAGAGGAAGAAGATCGAGGAGAGAAAAAATAAGAAGAGGAAGAAGAAGGAAAAAAAGAGGAGAAGAAGAAAAATAGAAATTTCTATTTTTCTTCTTCTCCTCTATTCCTTCTTCTTCTCCTCTTTTTTTCTTCTATTTTTTCTTCTTCTTCTCCTCTATTTCTTCTTCTTCTTCTTCTTCTTCTTTTTATCGGGAATGAGGGTATCGAGGATCGCTGAGGGGTCAACAATCGGAAACTAGGCTAGAGGGTCGCGAGGGTCACAGAGGGGTCGAGGGTCGTCGAGGCCGGTCGAGGGTCAAGGGTTTGAGGGTCAAGGGTTCAAGGGTTCTATGGTTCGAGGGTTCTAGCTAGGGTCGAGGATCGCCGAGGCGTCGAGAGGTTGCCTAGTCTCAAAGTATTGAAGAAATCCATGGCTTCATCATTAGCCGGAAGTAACTGGGGCATGATGGTACGAGGTTCTCCAAAGTTATTCTGGAACGGAGTTCCGGATAGGATAATCTGCCATTTGGTACAAATTTTAGCACATGCCTTCCAAATATCGATATTCAGAAGGCTCTTGCTGTACTTTGTACCAAAAAGCGAATTATCCTATCTAGGATTCCGTTCCAAAATAACTTTGGAGAGCTTCGTACCATCATGCGCCTGTTACTTTAGCCTAATGATGAAGACATGATTTTGTTTGAATCCTTTGACACTACACAAACGTCGGACAATCATGAGAGGGAGGCGGTCGATATACCCCCTCTCCGATAACTTCGACAAGAGGGGGCTTGATATATATACCCCCTCCCCGATAACATTTTTTTCTATGTATATGTCGTCGTTATCGATATAACCCTCCCTGATAACTTCGATATATCCATCTATCATGTTTGTATATTAATTGCCATGTTGTAATATTTGCAGAAACTATGGATCATCAAAGAGACTTCGATCAAGAAGAGATATTGGGGGACATAATCCGTGACGGAGGTTATGTAGTCGCGTTCTTTCTCAACGACATCGAAGAAGGTCTGCAAGGAGAGGAAGGAGGCTCCGTTGATCAAACAATGGATGAGGGTCATAATCGTGAAGGTGGCTCCGGCGACCGTGATGACGGCTCCGATGATCGAACGGAGTCGGGATCAGCTGTTGCAAAGTCGGGCGAGGTATATATATATTGTGCATTAATTATTTTGGTATGTACATATATTAACTCTTCTTTCTTATTTTATATAGCCCTCTGGATCAAGCAATACTTCAATAAAGAAACGAGGCCCACAGAAAAAGTTGCGCCAGGATGAAAGGTTCACGATCACAGAAATCGCACGCGATGGCCAACCGATTAAACCCCTCCAGACCAAGGAAGCATTTTCTACTCAGTGCGGGGTTATTGTTAGGGACATCATCCTGATCAGCATCGAGCTATGGAATGAGCCTAAGAAGGAAGAGCTTCTTCAAGTTTCTTTTGTCAAAGATAGACAGAAAGTAGATCTTTGGAAAGCGCTGAAGGTAAATTTCACCCTACCGGAAGAGGAGGATCCGGAGAATCCAGTTATAGAGCCATTGATCAAGTCCTATGCCCTCAAGAAGATGGCAGATCTATTCAGGAGGTGGAAGAATGAGTTGAAAACAACTTATGTCGACCAAGACAAGACTCCAAAATTCACCGACCGATTTGAGAAGATAAGATATCACTGGCCTGCATTTGTGGCCAACAAGACATCAGAGAGGAGTAAGAAGATGTCAGCGACTAACAAGATAAATGCTGCAAAGAAGGAGCATTACCATTGCATGGGGTCAGGTGGCTATCTCAAAGACCGACCGTTGTGGGACAAGACTGAGCAGGACCTGATTGCTAAAGGGGTCGAACCAGAGACATCGCACTGGCCAGACCGTTGTAGGACTTGGTTCTTCGGGGCTGGTGGAACATTGGACCCTGAAACAGGGAAGTGCTGCTGGACGGACGAGCAACATGCAACACCCGTCACGAAGCTTCGGAAAGCAATCAACGAAGTGCAGGAAGGGAAGTTCGTTCCCGACAGAGAGAAAGACGAGCTCTCAAGGGCCCTCAGGAATCTTGAGCACCCTAGACGAACACGAGGCACACCAGACTCCCTTTCGTGGAAGGTTGGGTTTCCCGACACAGGTGGTTACAAAACCCAAGAGAGGAGGAGGAAAGTGGAGCAGAGCAAACTGTAGGAGCTTAAGGCAAGGGTAAGAAAGCTAGAGGAATGAGATGCTGAGAACCAACAGCTGCGACATCCTGCCCAAGATGCTACCCCGGAAGCTACCCCGCCATCTCAGCGGAGAAGCAGCATGGCTTCCACCGAGCTTGTTCAGCAGCCTGACTTGTTGACGGGTCCTAGCTACCCCGTGGATTTTATTACGAATTCACACCAGTGCCACCTTATGACGCAATGGGATCAGCTCAAAGTCAAGGCGGTTGTCGGCTCTGTGTTCCCTCCTTCACCCGGAGCAACTTTTCACTGTCGTCCGATTCCACAAGACTATGATGTTGTGATGGTGGATGAAATAACAGAGGGATTTGAGGATCTCAAGCTTGACCACCCTACAGGTGAGGGGGAGACTCAGCTGGGTCTTGCTATGCATACTCCGTGTCTATGGCGGAAGGAGCACATCAAGCTTCTGAACTTCATGGCTCCTACTAGTCAGTTGGGCACTCCGCCTCCTCCGCCTCCTGCTCCAGCGCATGAGGGCGGTAGTATTCCGCCTCCTTCTCCGCCTGCTCCGGCCCGTCCGAGCAGCCCACCTCCTCCTTCGCCGCCTCGTAAGCGACGGCGGAACATAGACGCCGCCGCTCCAGCTGCTCCGGCGCGTCGTAGCAGTCCGCCTTCAGCTGCTCCCCCTCTTAACGAATGAAATAAGACAGCCGCAGCCGCTCCGACTGCTTCGGCGTCCAGCAGTACATCTAGAGGAGGGAGGTAATACAGATACGGTCCATCATCTGTCAAACCTCTAGAACGGGAGGTAGTACAGCCAGAAGCAGAACGAAGAAAAGGGAAACAAATTCCCCAGCTCGGCGAACAAGCGAAGCAATCGTGCCCCCCGCTCAATGTGTCTAGCGATATCGTCGCTAATCTTTCGGGGGTGCTGCCTGGTACCAACCCCGGAGATTACATGGCCGACGATGATGCAATAATTTTTGGAACATTTGAGGATGTGGACATATTCATATTCGAGCACGGAAAGCCTCTCGAGAGACCTGGTACTTCCATAACAAGGATGATGCAAAGATTCCATGATTGGTACATGGACATCTGCACGAAGTCTGGGAAAAATACTTTGTCGCTATTAGTTAAAGAGGAGCACGACCTCGTTGGAACTGATCTATTGTCAGTCCCATTTGAGGAGTTCTTCCAGTTCTACAATCAAATGGCCCTCGATAAAACAATCATCACTTGCTACTGTCTGTAAGTACTACTTATATGTAATTAGTTAAGTCTCTATATATAGCTCAGCTCTTTCATTGCATGTATATATAATTATCCTCACTATATTATGCAGATTGAAGATCGTCGAATTGAAGAAAAGACAAGTAGGTGATATTGGGTTCATTAACACAAATCTCATGGATGAATGTAGTGTTAAACATGATGCCAAACACATCGAGGCCAAGTTGCTCGCATCGTTACTTCGAAATCAAAAAAAAGCTACAATACTCTTTCCTTACGAATACAAGTGAGTGTTACTGTCTTGTGCATATTCGGTTTCCCTTATTACTCGAGGTTCTAGTAATGTAATTGATGAGTTATGCATTGATAACCCACAAGTGTAGGGAATCGCAACAATTTTCAATAAGTAAGAGTGTCGAACCCAACGAGGAGCTAATGGTAGAATAAATATTCCCTCAAGTTCTATCGACCACCGATACAACCCTACGCACGCTTGACGTCCGCTTTACCTAGAACAAGTATGAAACTAGAAGTACTTTGTATGTGTTGTTGGATAGGTTTGCAAGATAATAAAGAACACATAAATAAAAGCTAGGGGCTGTTTAGATAAAGATGCAAGAAAGTAAACATAGCGAGTGTGGAAAAGTGGTGGAAGGAGTTGTGAAATTGTCACTAGGCAATTGACTATGTTACTAGACCGGTAATCACTATTGCAATTCTATTTGAGGGAGAGGCATAAGCTAACATACTTTCTCTACTTGGATCATATGCGCTTATGATTGGAACTCTAGCAAGCATCCGCAACTACTAAAGATTCATTAAGGTAAAACCCAACCATAGCATTAAAGCATCAAGTCCTCTTTATCCCATACGCAACAATCCCCTTACTCGGGTTTGTGTTTCAGTCACTCACGCAACCCACTATAAGCGAATCATGAACGCATTGCAACACCCTACAGCGGGAATCCCTCACGCTTGTGCGACACATAGGGCACCATAGGACAGCACCAATAATAAAACATGCAACTCAAACCAATCATAGCAATTCATCAATCACCGATAGGACAATGGAAATCTACTCAGACATCATAGGATGGCAACACATCATTGGATAATAATATGAAGCATAAAGCACCATGTTCAAGTAGAGGGTATAGCGGGTTGCGGGAGAGTGGACTGCTGGATATAGAAGGGGGAAGGTGATGGAGATGTTGGTGAAGATGATGGAGGTGTCGGTGAAAATCGTGGTGATGATGATGGCCCCCGGCAGCGCTCCGGCGCCACCGGAAGCAAGGGGGAGAGAGGCCCCCTTCTTCTTCTTCTTCCTTGACCTCCTCCCTAGATGGGAGAAGGGTTTCCCCTCTGGTCCTTGGCTCCCATGGCTTGGGTGGGGCGAGAGCCCCTCCAATATTGGATCTATCTCTCTGTTTCTGCGTTCCCTGATTCTGCCCCTTCACCGTTTCCTTTATATCTGGAGATTCGTAACTCTGATTGGGGTGAATCTTTCGCCCAGATTTTTCTCGTAAAATTAGCTTTATTGCGGCAGAAGAAGGGCATCAACTGACTTATGGGTGGCCCATGAAAGTCCAGGGCGCGCCCAGGGGGGAGGGCGCGCCCCCCTGTCTTGTCGCCACCGCGGACACCGTTTCGCGTTGATTCTTCCTCCGGAAAATCCCAAATATTCCAAAATAATTCTCCGTCCGTTTTTATCCCATTAGGAATCCGTTTGATATTGATTTTCTGCGAAACATAGAACATGCAACAGACAGGAACTGGCACTGGGCACTGGATAAATATGTTAGTCCCAAAAATAGTATAAAAAGTTGCCAAAAGTATATGAAAGTTGAAGAATATTGGCATGGAACAATCAAAAATTATAGATATGGCGGAGATGTATCAGCATCCCCAAGCTTAATTCCTGCTCGTCCTCGAGTAGGTAAATGATAAAAAAGATAATTTTTGATGTGGAATGCTACCTAGCATAATCTTGATCATATGTCTAATCATGGCATGAATATTAAGACACGAGTGATTCAAAGCAATAGTCTATCATTTGACATAAAAACAATAATACTTCGAGCATACCAATAAAGCAATCATGTCTTTTCAAAACAACTAGGCCAAAGCAAGCTTATCCCTACAAAATCATATAGTTTGGCCATGCTTCATTTTCGTCACACAAAAATTCCCCCATCATGCACAACCCTGATGACGAGCCGAGCAATTGGTTCATACTTTTTAACGCGCTTCAGCTTTTTCAACCCTCACGCAATACATAAGCGCAAGCCATGGATATAGCACTATAGGTGGAATAGAATATAATGATGAGGTTATGTGGAGAAGACAAAAAGGGAGAAAGTCTCACATCGACGTGGCTAATCAACGGGCTATGGAGATGCCCATCAATTGATATCAATGTGAGGAGTAGGGATTTCCATGCAACGGATGCACTAAGAGCTATAAATGTATGAAAGCTCAACAAAAGAAACTAAGTGGGTGTGCATCCAACTTGCTTGCTCATGAAGACCTAGGGCATTTGAGGAAGCCCATCATTGGAATATACAAGCCAAGTTCTATAATGAAAATTCCCACTAGTATATGAAAGTTACAACATAAGAGACTCTCTATATGAAGAACATGGTGCTACTTTGAAGCACAAGTGTGGAAAAAAGGATAGTAACATTGCCCCTTTTCTTTTCTTTTTTTTCTTTTTTTTCTTTTTTTTTCTTTTTTGGGTGGGCTTCTTTGGCCCCCTTTTTTATTTAGGCTTCTTTGGCCTTTCCTTTTTTTCTTTTGTTTTCTTTTTTCTTTTTTTTATGGGGCAATGCTCTATAATGATGATCATCACACTTTTATTTACTTACAACTCGATACTAGAACAAAGATATGACTCTATATGAATGCTTCCGGCGGTGTACAGGGATGTGCAATGATCTAGCGTAGCAATGACATCAAAAACCGGACAAGCCATGAAAACATCATGCTAGCTATCTTACGATCATGCAAAGCAATATGACAATGAATGCTCAAGTCATGTATATGATGATGATGGAAGTTGCATGGCAATATATCTCGGAATGGCTATGGAAATGCCATGATAGGTAGGTATGGTGGCTGTTTTGAGGAAGATATAAGGAGGCTTATGTGTGATAGAGCATATCATATCACAGGGTTTGGATGCACCGGCGAAGTTTGCACCAACTCTCGAGGTGAGAAAGGGCAATGCACGGTACCGAAGAGGCTAGCAATGATGAAAAGGTAAAAGTGCGTATAATCCATGGATTCACATTAGTCATAAAGAACTCATATACTTATTGCAAAAGTTTATTAGCCCTCGAAGCAAAGTACTACTACGCATGCCCCTAGGGGGATAGATTGGTAGGAAAAGACCATCGCTCGTCCCCGACTACCACTCATAAGGAAGACAATCAAAGAAACACCCCATGCTTCAAATTTGTCACATGACGGTTACCATACGTGCATGCTACGGGACTTGCAAACCTCAATACAAGTGTCTCTACAATCCAAAACCACCCACTAGCATGACTCTAATATCACCATCTTTATGTCGCAAAACTATTGCAAGGAATCAAACATATCATATTCAGCGATCTACAAGTTTATGTAGGATTTTATGACTAACCATGTGAATGACCAATTCCTGTCATCTCTCTAAATAGATATAAGTGAAGCAAGAGAGTTTAATTCTTTCTATAAAATATATTCCCACGCTCTAACAAATATAAGTGAAGCAAAAGAGCATTCTACAAATGGCGGTTTTCTATGTGAAGAGAAACAGGCAATCCAAACTTCAAATGATATAAGTGAAGCACATGAAGCATTCTATAAAGCCATACTCAAAAGATCTAAGTGAAGTGCAATGAGCATTCTATAAATCAACCAAGGACTATCTCATACCAGCATGGTGCATAAAAGAAAAGTGAAAACTAAATGCAAAAGACGCTCCAAGACTTGCACATAATGCATAAACGAAACGAATACGAACACATACTAATACTTGTTGAAGAAAGCGGGGATGCCTTCCGGGGCATCCCAAGCATAGATGCTTGAGTCTCCTTGAATATTTACTTGGGGTGCCTTGGGCATCCCCAAGCTTGAGCTCTTGCCTCTCTTCCTTTTCCTCATATCGAGACCTCCTCGCTTAGACACTTCATCCACACAAAACTTTAACAAAAAACTCGGTAAGATCCGTTAGTATAATAAAGCAAATCACCACTCTAAGTACTGTATCAAACCAATTCATATTTTATTTTTGCATTGTTTCTACTGTAATATAACTTTTCCATGGCTTAATCCACTAATATAAATTGATAGATTCATCAAAACAAGCAAACTATGCATCAAAAACAGAATCTGTCAAAAACAGAACAGTCTGTAGCAATCTGAACATTCACCATACTTCTCATACCCCAAACATTCTACCAAAATTTGGAAAAATAAACAAGTTGTATAACAAGACAGTTCAAAAAGAATCAGAACCATTTGACGTTCCAGATAAAAATGTAAAATCGCGCACTATAGCCAAAGTTTCTGTCCTGCACCGTACAAACCAACAAGCGTTGTAAACATCCTAAAGGCAAACCTTGGCACATTATTTTTATAAAACAATGGAATTATACAAGGGGGTAATTATTTTTGATGAAAATTTTCTGTAATCAAGATTCACAAAGTTTCTGTGAGCATGAACAAAGTTCAAGGCTAGCTCCCACTTCAACAATGCTTGTCTCTCTCACTTTCACTTTCCTTTTTGAAAAGTTTTTAGGTTCCCCTCTTTATTTTTTGTTTTTAAACTATATAAAAGCACTCAACAGAAATAAATGACTCTCTAAAACTTCCGGGTTGTCTCCCTGGCAGCACTTTCTTTAAAGCCATTAAGCTAGGCATATAGTGCTCAAGTAATGGATCCACCCGGATCCCAAGGTATATCAAAGCCAATTTTAATTAACAATGATTTGTAATTTAGTAGTGACCACAAAGTAACATATATCAAGCAATGACGAAGTCTAACTCTCTTCCTATGCATCGGTATGTCATAAAGAAACAATTCATGCACACATAGTAAAGGCCAATGCATAGTATAAGTAGATTCTTGCAATTCTATCGTGTTGGAAACATAAAGAGGCGGAGATGTAGTTCCTCTCTCATAATAATTGCAAGTAGGAGCAGCAAGAACATGCATAGTATATCTATCAAAATCATCATATGCAATGGTAAAAGGCAACCCATCAATATAATCCTTAATAAGCACAAACTTCTCTTATATAGTGTAGTGGGGAGAATTCAAAAAGATAATAGGACTATCGTGCGTGGGTGCAATAGCAACAATTTCATGTTAAACATAAGGAACTATAGCAAGTTCATCTCCATAAGCATAATTCATATTGGCATCTTGGCCACAAGCATAGCAAGCATCATCAAAAAGGGATATTTCAAGAGAATCAACGGGATCATAGCAATTATCATAGCAATCATCCTTCGGTAAGCACGAAGGGGAATTAAACAATGTATGATTTGAAGAGTTACTCTCATTAGAAGGTGGGCACGGGTAGCTAATCCACTCTTCCTCCTTTTGTTCTTCGCTCTCCTCATCATCTTTTTCATCCAATGAGCTCACAGTTTCTTCTTCCATAACTTCCTGCAAAATATTAGTCTCTTCTTGGACAGCGGGGTAGGCCTCAATATATAGTTTAACATAGGCATTAGAAGCATAATTATCATAGCAATATTCAAGTATGGAAAAAAATTCAGATTTATAGAGAGTAGCATCATACTTTTCAATCAAAGAAGCAATTTCATAAGCACCCTTAAAAGCAACAAATTCTTCAATTTGTTGAACATCATAGTAATTATAAACACCCTTAGCATATGAAGATACGATTCCATTATCACTAAACAAGCATTGGTAGGAAAGGTGTTTCTTAGGGTTTTCAGAACAAAAAGTAACATCATATAATTCACATAAAGTCCAAGCATAGCATTGCAAATGTTGAATTTGATCCCATAATAGTTTCCCTTTTTCAGATATACGGTGTCGCACATAACAAGCATGCTCATCTAAATATTTGCCCTCAACTAAGCTAGTTGGGGTTTCATCATGAGCACAAAGGGATCGAAGATGATCCAAGTAAAAAGCTTCAACAGTGTGATAGATTTTGAGTGGTTCTTCAACCATTGGTTTAGTAGATACAACTAATTTTTTTGGTATTTGCATTTCCTACCCATAACTAAAGATAGAAAACAACTAAGAACAGCAAATAAAAATTACTTAGTGATAAAGCAAATAAGCACACACGAGAATATTCACCCCAAGCTATGACTCCCCGGCAACGGCGCCAGAAAAAGGTCTTGATAACACACAAGTGTAGGGGATCGCAACAGTTTTCGATAAGTAAGAGTGTCGAACCCAACGAGGAGCTAAAGGTAGAATAAATATTCCCTCAAGTTCTATCGACCACCGATACAACTCTACGCACGCTTGACGTTCGCTTTACCTAGAACAAGTATGAAACTAGAAGTACTTTGTAGGTGTTGTTGGATAGGTTTGCAAGATAATAAAGAACACGTAAATAAAAGCTAGGGGCTGTTTAGATAAAGATGCAAGAAAGTAAATATAGCGAGTGTGGAAAAGTGGTGGTAGGAGTTGTGAAATTGTCCCTAGGCAATTAACTATGTTACTAGACCGGTAATCACTATTGCAATTCTATTTGAGGGAGAGGCATAAGCTAACATACTTTCTCTACTTGGATCATATGCACTTATGATTGGAACTCTAGCAAGCATCCGCAACTACTAAAGATTCATTAAGGTAAAACCCAACCATAGCATTAAAGCATCAAGTCCCCTTTATCCCATACGCAATAATCCCCTTACTCAGGTTTGTGTTTCAGTCACTCACACAACCCACTACAAGCGAATCATGAACGCATTGCAACACCCTACAGCGGGAATCCCTCACGCTTGCGCGACATGGAGAGCACCATAGGACAACACCAATAATAAAACATGCAACTCAAACCAATCATAGCAATTCATCAATCACCGATAGGACAATGGAAATCTACTCAGACATCATAGGATGGCAACACATCATTGGATAATAATATGAAGCATAAAGCACCATGTTCAAGTAGAGGGTACAGCGGGTTGCGGAAGAGTGGACCGCTGGATATAGAAGGGGGAAGGTGATGGAGATGTTGGTGAAGATGATGGAGGTGTCGGTGAAGATCGCAGTGATGATGATGGCCCCCGACAGCGCTCCGGTGCCACTGGAAGCAAGGGGGAGAGAGGCCCCCTTCTTCTTCTTCTTCCTTGACCTCCTCCCTTGATGGGAGAAGGGTTTCCCCTCTGGTCCTTGGCTCCCATGGCTTGGGAGGGGCGAGAGCCCCTTCGAGATTGGATCTATCTCTCTGTTTCTGCGTTCCCTGATTCTGCCCCTTCACTGTTTCCTTTATATCTGAAGATCCGTAACTCCGATTGGGGTGAATCTTTTTCCCAGAGTTTTCTCGTCAAATTAGCTTTCTTGCGGAAAAAGAAGGGCATCAACCGCCTTACGGGTGGCCCACGAGAGTCCAGGGCGCGCCCCCCTGTCTCGTGGCCACCCCGGACACTGTTTCGCGTTGATTCTTCCTCCGGAAAATCCCAAATATTCCAAAATATTTCTCCATCCGTTTTTATCCCGTTTGGATTCTGTTTGATATTGGTTTTCTGCGGAACATAAAACATGCAACAGACAGGAACTGGCACTCGGCACTGGATCAATATGTTAGTCCCAAAAATAGTATAAAAAGTTGCCAAAAGTATATGAAAGTTGAAGAATATTGGCATGGAACAATCAAAAATTATAGATACAATGGAGACGTATCATGCATGCATGCGTAGGTACCACTTTATTCTGCTAGAGATTAAGCTTGAGCAGGGACTAGTAATCGTCATAGACTCCAAACGAAAAAATCCAGAGGAGTATGCGACCATGACTAAAATGCTCGAGAAGTAAGTTCAATCGATCATTATCGCACCATATCGGCAACTTTGTTCATTTCCTGATATCAAGTACTTGTTTTCTTTGTCTGGCAGGGTTTGGAAAAAGTTCACCGCACAAGCTCCGGGACTGCCGGTGCAACTGCGATTTAACCACCCGAAAGTAAGTACTAGCTAGCTACTAGCTAGCTAGTTCCGCGCATATCCCATTGATTCTAACTAGTTTCATCAATACCATTTAGCATGCTTGCTTATCAGTTTGATTGACCTCTATTTCTTGTAAAGTGGTTGTGGCAAGAACCCGGGAATAATTTGTGTGGATACTACATTTGCGAGTTCATCCACCACACCACCTATGAGCGGGGCTACTCTAAACAACAATATGAAGTGCGTAAGCAATAATATTCACAATTTTTTTATTACCATCATTTGTGTTCAGTTTCATTCATATATATGTATTGAACCCCTTCTTGAAATTAGATGTGGTAGACGCGGGATGAACTACTACCACAAGATCGCATACGAGCAATTCAAGAGGAATTGGTAGGATTATTTTTTGACCACGGCATCGACAAACACGGAGAATACCATGTGAAAGTTGAGTTCAGATATTAGGGGACGTAAGAGATCTTATATTGTGTGTGTGTGTGTGTGTATATATATATATATGTAGCCAGTAGCATCGGATAGATATACGAAAACTTGTTGTTCGACCAATCTATCGGAGAAGGAGAGGTCATCACTTCTCTGTGTTCATGACGATCTTCTGTACTTAATGGTTTCCTTCATTTGCTTACTAGCTAGCTAGCGTGTCGAGTCCTCTCTATACGTAGCGTCGACCAAACACGGAGATAAGAGAGGACACTCCTCTCTATTAGCTAGCTAACACAATATATGAAACTCCTAAATTAACCCTACAAAACCCCCAACCCCCCCCCTTCAGAAAAAACAAACCCAGCCCCTGAACTGCTGACGCGTGGAGGCCTTTTGGTCCCGGTTGGTGGCACCAACCGGGACAAATGGTCCCCCTGCCTGGGCAAGCCGCTACGGCCACGTGGATCCCTATCTGTACCGGTTCCCGATCGAACCGAGACTAATGGTCGGGGGCTTTAGCTACGACCTTTTAGTCCCAGTTCGTGAACCGGGACAAATGGCCCTCATGAACCGGTTCAAATGGCCCTTTTTATACTAGTGAGAGGTAAAGATTCATATATACGACGATGGTATTCGGACACCGGAAGTGTTTCGGGATGCACCGGGTAGCCATCGGGTCATCGAAAGGGGTTCCGCACCCCCCCCCCCCTCGACATGTATATGCGCTAAATGGGCCAAGGAAGGGACAAACAATCTCACATGGGGCTGGTACGCCCCTCTCCCTGGCCGGCCAGCCGTAGGAGGGGAAAGGGGGAGGGCTAGCCCCTCCTGCCTTCCCCTCTCATGGGAGAAAGGAAAGGGGGGCACCCTCCCCTGCCTTTTCCCCACTCCTATACATGGCAGGGGGGTGCCACATTGGGAGAGACCCCAAGTAGTATTCCCCCTACTTAGGCAGCCCCTTTGGCTGCTCCTCCCTCCCTCCCATCTAAATATATGTGGGAGGCGGGCGCCTCACACAACCGACAATTGCCTAGCCATGTGCGGCGCCCCTTCCACCATTTACACCCCGGGTCATATTTTCGTAGTGCTTAGGCGAAGCCCTACGGAGATTACTTCACCATCACCATCACCATGCCTTCGTGCTGTCGAAACTCACCCACTACCTCGCTATCTTGCTGGATCAAGAAGGCGAGGACATCACCGAGCAGGACTTGTGTTGAAGCGGAGGTGTCATACGTTCGGTACTTGATCGGTTGGATCGTGAAGAAAGTTGGACTACATTAACCGCGTTGTGAAACGCTTCCTCTTACGGTCTACGAGGGTACGTAGACACACTATTCCCCCTCGTTGCTATGCATCTCCATGGATAGATCTTGCGTGTGCGTAGATTTTTTTTGTTTTGTTTTCCATGCTACGTTCCCCAACAAATGTGTTGGCACATCATTGGCTCCACCACTCCATATATTGTAGTAGATAGAGTTAGGGAACTAAAAATGCAAATAAATCAATTAAATCAAGCAACCATAACCCTAGTAATGTGACAGAGAACTGACCACGCTTGTCAGCGAACTGACGAAGTTGACCAAGATATCTTGCTTATCCCACGAAACCATGGAGGTTGCAGTGCACCAGTGACTCGATGGTAGTTGTGGCGTCGGATTAGAGTGAGAGAAAGACATGCATGATTCTGATTTGGGGAATGCAAGAGCAAATGGTGTGCACTGCAAGATTTACCAACTCAACAAGCTTTGCTAACTTCCATCTAGTGGCTCCCATTTGCAAAAATCCATGTGGCATGGATCGATGGTCCTAGCTGGTTAGTTCCGCTGTCAGACACAACTCATTTATGAATCAGTGTGATTTTGTTACTCATGGGCCTCATAAGTGGTGTTTTTTTGTCAAAAGTAGTAGCAATTTGTGGTGGTTCTGAGCAGTTAACTTGAGAGTGAGGAAACTTTGTGCTTCAATTCAGGCTAGGTGGTGTGACTTAACCCACTATCAAAGCTGGAATATGAACCATGTGGGTGGTCAAACAGGTGGAGAAATTGGCTTTGGAACAAACAATAGTCGACATGATGTGCATGTGCGGCCATCTTGAGATAGTGAGCACAAGAATAGGAAGGGGTAAGATATGGCACAAGTATTCCTAAAATGGGGTAAAACAGTCCATTAAATTGGGTAATCCTTATAGAAAATGATAAAGAGGGATAAACTAATAAAGTAGAATTAACACAACTTTTTAAGCAATGCCACATATAGCATACACCAGAACAAAAAGGGGTAAAGTGGAATTAACATGCCTTTTTAATCAACACCAAATATAGGGTACACCATGACATGTGCACACTTATGTCACCACATATGTCCTTTATCGACATAAACATCGTCTCCCACTTATGAGTCCATCTTGGTTCAATTTAAATAAGCGTGGCATCGTCGATTTGACACACTGATTTTTTTGGGTCAGTGCGAGTCATTTTTACAGCTTTGTGTATTATACATGTTGGGGGGGGGGGGATAAAGACCATCGAAGCAGGGTCTTGGTGTGATTTTAGTCAAGATCCATCTTCTTCACTACGATAGTCATGGTTAATTATTTCTCTATGTGTTAGATAAATTTGGGTTTGCTGCTCTTGAGTTGCGATGATTCATTTTTAGCAAAAGAAAATGTCATTTTTTTTCTCCAATTTTAATTGCTAATTGTTTCATTTTATTAAATTACTGTTAGGGTACATGTTTGAATCAAAATTTGGTGTTCACAATTGGGTAAATGGTAAGAAATAAAATATGTCGTGTAAGACATGCATGGAGACCCTGCATTACCCTTACTTGTTACTCCTAGATCCCTAGTACTGGAGGCCCGACATGTGGAAGACATCCCCACATCTCTAGACCATGCCACGGCTATATCTCACACAATACAAAGCCCATACAACCCACAACTAGCCCACTCAAAAACCTAACCCCCATCCCCCATGACATATAAGTATATGCCACACCCACACCCCACTTCACTCATAGTCTCTAGCCGACAGGCTCCATTACTCCGATCACCCTCGTCGCCCTCTCCTCCCCCTTCTCCGGGTAACACCACCACCAGTGCACCATCTCACACTTTGGTCATCGCTCCACCACATGCCATGATCCCTAAGTTGTGTTGCGTATGGGAAAAAGGGTTCCCTGCCGTGGGGCTATGTGTATGGGTAAAGGGTAATTTTAAACTTCACGGGTATGGGAAGAAGAAGCTTTACCAGGTCAGGTAATTACTCATTTGCACAAAAGAGGCTTTACCCAGTCAGGTAATTATCCATTGCCATGTTGAAATGAAATCATCATGATGATGGAGGCATTGGAGGAGCTATAAGCAACTCCCTGAACAATGAACAAATGTGTGTGACGAGAAATTCAGGCTTTGCCTCGGATGAGTGACAAAACAGTAAACAGAGCAGGTTAAAAGAGGCAAAAAGAAAAATGTACCAAAAATATGCTCCTCAATATTTCTCCTTGCCATGCTACTCGTGTAAAATTCACCTTCGGCAGTGCTGCCCCCTTCGGCTTTGGCTTCGCCGGCAACTTCGTCCTCACCATCCTCTCCACACCTTGCTCCTTTTCCCTTGCAAAGCAATAGAGCAACCACCGTGAGCTTCCAGCTTCAACGCCCGATGTTGCCGCCACCATCATCGCAGCCGCCACTGAAAACCTAACCCTAGATGCGGGCGATACTGGGGGATTATGTGAGACTAAGGGAGGTGTGGGCCTCCTTTCTGGTTGAGTGGTACGATTTAAGCAACTCGTTTAACTGAAGGAGGGTGTGCGGCCAAATAGGTGGAAATGGCTTGCGAACGAAAAACTACTTGACCAGACTTGCCACATGTGCCCTGACATGCGGGGCGAACTTGCCAAAACATGCACACAAATAAAGAAACCATGGCACAAGTTCTTATAAAATGGGAAAACAAAGAAAACCTCATTGTGAAAAAGATATAAGAGCATCTACAATCATAGTTCCCTAATATGAGCCCATATACGACTGTGGACGCGTCTGAACACGCCTGCTAGCAGTGACCGCACAGTGCTCGTTTTTCGCTATCCACAACCGTAGTACCCATATGCCCTCACCAAATCCATACAATGTATACAACAATGTAAACAAAATAATGTAGATCAACATCCAACAAGAAATTTAGGGCATAGGTCATTAGACAGACTAAATCGAACCCAAAAGACATTGTTCACCGGATTCAAACAAAATAAACATAAACAGTGCAGAGAGGGCAAGAGGGCCCTTCCCTTGCGGTCACCTACACAGCGGTCCATCTCGTCCATGTACGCGTCCCCAGCGGCCGGGAGGATCTACATCGTTGTCGTCTGAGCTGGTGCTGTTGGTCTCTGATGCGGAGGAGATGTAGCCCACCAGTCGGAGGATGGCATAGGTCCGCTCCCGGGCATGGCATGGCACCTTTGGCTTGGTGCTCTCCTTCTCCCTCAGAAGGCGCTCAGAAGCCTCAAGCCTGAGGCGGAGCGCCTTCGCGTTCTTGCGCTGAAGGTGCCTCACGCCGGACTCGACCATGGTGAGCAAGCGCTGCATCACCTAGTGGAGGAGCGCCTCCCCCGGGTCCACGGGGACGAAGTGTGTGCGCTACCGGGACGGGGCGCCTTCGCCTCCGACTACGGCATGTGCATGCGCATGGGAGCCGCGGGCACGAGCACCCAGTGTTGCCCGGGCGGTGTTGGTGTCGAAGGAGAAGGGGAGACGCTTGCCCTGTTCCTGATTTGGAGCCATGGAGTGGACGGGCGACCGCGGGCCACATTTTGCTAGTGGGACCTGGAGGAGCTGGCGGCGGACACGATGGAGCTTGAACTCCCGCCGGTGTCCAGCCGCGAGCATTGGTTGGCCATGCGGAGCGCAAGCTCATCTTCGTCCGGCGCATCTCTGCTGGAGCCATCGTCGTCCTCCTTCACGAGGTCGTCGCAGTCCATGGGATTAGTCTCGCTGCCGGACTTGGCCATGGCAGATGAGGCAAAGAGATTTGGGGGACAACTAGTCATGAGTAGCCTTATGGCTGACTATGCTAGGCGTGCTTCCTTTAAATAAAGGGCCCTGAATTCCAACTTAAAAAAAAGTAGCACTAGAAAGTAGTAACTGATGCCATACCGTGTAGATTGTTATACGTGGAAAATAATGTTGTTAGACTTCATATTATAAAATGAAAAATATAAGTTAGGTAATTTAAACACTGAATTTGGTCTGCTGGATTTATTCATTTTCCATTTCCTTCTTCCCTTTCTTCCGGACTAGACTTGCCTACTTTCTCCCCATGCTTACATCCATGCTCCCACATACGTAGCTTGATTTGATTGAAACAAAATAATGTCCGGGCTCACCCCGTTAAAATCAAAAGATGATTAGATTAGAAAGAAAAAAGAAAAAAAACAGACATAAAATAAAATGGGAGCACAAATGGAAACATGAGAAGGGAGCAGGCGAGCCGAATCCCTTTCTTCCCGCTCTTGAAAATCTCTTGCCTTTTCGTGGCTGGGTGGCTTCCAGGAAGTTTCCTCCCCACTACCGTACATGGTGACAGTGCTATGTGCACACAGCTGTTACACTAAAGTACAAGTGTGCTGGTCTTTCTTTTCCTATGATTTTCCGTGATGTTATTCTAGTGGCCAATTTGAGAAGGTGGGCATGATTTCCATATGTCTTTTCCTTAGCCGTGTTAGGTTGCTTCCTGAAAAAACAATGCAAAAGGCTAGGTATGAGATAAGCATGTTGGACTCTCACGAAAAGAAACTGTAGTTGTGCATGAGGCATCCACTTCCAAACAAATATTTCAATAAAGAAAATCATTTTCTTTTCCCTCTAGGGCATACCTTCTCCCATCAAATCAACAAAGCAGCACTTACTTTTATCACTTGAAGCATACTTTATTTGATTAGTATATTTCTCGACTGGCCTGCAACACTTATGTTCGACAGGTGTCTGTGACGACTTGACCGATCCAAAGATGATCTGCCGGTTCAATCTCTCAGGGATGTACATAGGGTTAGAATATGTGTGGGTTCGTTCATAGGAATGAGTGTATGCACATATATATGTGTGCTTGTGTATGTAGTGTGCTGAAAAAAAGCTAGATGATCGAAATTACCAATTCAATAGGCCGGCCGGTTCAAGATAGGTTGTCATTTGACCTTGCCTATCGAAAGAACTCATCAGCCCCTCTTGGGAAAAAGAAAGGCAAAAAAGAACGGATCAGACCGGGCAAGTCTTTCTTTTTCCTGTCAACTAGTACTTCCAAGATAGTAACAGTTATTTTTTGCATGTTGCAAAGTTGGGACTTCTTTCCAGCAAAACACAAGTGGGGAACACGTTTCGTTAACTCAAGTACAACAGTTTTTCCTCGAAAGAATGGTCAGGTGGTACGGTAGTGCCATTATATTTAGAACACATAGCAGGTGTACAACCATACTACACGACCAATACTTTTTTTTTAGTTGATGAATAATATACTTTTTTGGAAACAAGTTTTTCATGACTTATGCTTCAAGGGGGAATAATAAAATAGATAGAGTACAACATTTTGCACAGGAAAGCAAAGATGCACATCTGGTTCTGGTGGCTTGGCTTGTTGGTGCGCGTGGCAAAATGGGCGGTTGGCGCTGTTGCCGGTTGACCTGCTCAGCGGCTGGCTCTCGTCGGCTACCGGCCAGTGGCGCCGGTGGGCCAGCATGACGGTGGACGGTAGCCTGCCGGTCATCGGCCAGCAGTAGCGGGCGGGGCCGGCCGGCCGGCCGGAGTAGCTAGCCGCATGCCCTGCCTGGTCGGCCAGGCAGCCGTCTCCGGCACGGCAGGCAGGGGCGAGGACCCGCCACTCCGCGTCGTCCCAGGATGAAGAGTCGTCTGATCTGGCCCGCCCGTGGCGACACCACGGGACACGTGCGGCCCCGCGCGTGCGTGCGACGCGGTCCGTGGCTCCTCCTCGTGGGCTGTGGCTGACCTGAGCTGACAGGTCAGCCGTCACGCGCGGCCGGTTCAGGCAGCAGGATCACGGGCCGGTCAGCCGGCTCCGGTCGTTTGTGAAACCAGCAGTGGTTTCAGATTCGCCAATGCGCAGTAGTTCTGTGCTTGTGGGGCCAGCGACGTCAATGGACGAGGACGTCCAGCTGTGCCTGATTCAGACATACTCCCGTACACATGCTGTGGTAGTAAAATTCATCTGATCATCTCCATTCCAAAAAGTGGATTATCTGATCATCTTGATCTAGCGAAGAGAAAAAACGGTAAAGAAAGGAAACAGTAGCAGCTCCTGCGGATCCTTACAGCATCTACAGCCGGACTCTCAACCGCCCGCGGACACACCGGACGCGTCCGCGGGTACTGACCGGGCACCCCTCAAATGTTGTGCCGTATATTTACATATCATAAATTTCGATCTTTAAATCCATGCAATCCGTGCACGTCGATCATACAGGACAAGATGTCTGAATGCCAAAGTTCGAAACAAATCAAAGCAAATTCATAGTTCAACAAACCGGGCATGACAAAATTGATTTGTCCGAACGTGACGGATGGCCTCGGATCACTGGTCGGAGGCCTGCTCCAGGCGGAATGCGTCCTGCTCGTCCTACTCTGCCTACATCCGAGCAGCCTCCTCCGCCTGCAGCCGGGCTGCCTGCGCCGCCTACATCCGGGCCGCCTGCTCCGCCTGCATTCGGGCCGCAGCCGCCCTCGCCGCCTCGTAGTCTCTACAGTCGTTGATCCCCTTCTTCTTGTCAGCAAGCCACTTCCTCGCATGCTCATCTAAGAGAGTCTCGCCCGCCAACATGATCATCACATCTTCCGCGTCCAGTGCGAGTTGCAACTCTCCTTCTCAAGCTACATGTCAGCCAAAATGTCTTGGCCTTCTCGAGCTCCCATTTGATTGTCGCTTGTTGCTTCTCCAACTCGATCTTCTCCCTCTCAACTTCCATCTTCTTCTCCATCCTCTTCCGGTCCCACTTCGTCATTTCCTTTTGCGCATCCAACATGAGCTTGTACCTCTCCTCCTTATTCTTCCTCACCAAAAAATGCACGCCTATGTGGACGACATTTTGGTAGCCGCGGCATCACGGGCGACACGTGCCTTCTCCCACTTGTTTCCCATGACTTGGCGGTTGTCCTTTGACACGGTGGCTTTTCCATTCTTCACGACAACATCGTCGTCTTCATTTTTCAACCCAATTGATTGGTTGGAGCTTGAGCCATCATTCCTCTTCTTGCCGGATTTGAGGTCGGCCACAACTTGGTTCCACTTCGGCTTGCCATTCAATATGACCCAACAATGGCTAAAAGCAAATGGCTCAAGCGGGGATCCGGGCGCAGCGGAGGAGACATCTGCTCCACCACGTCCAAACCTCCCTACAATGCCGCCACCTCCCTCTCTCGCTGCCGGAGTCGCCGCAAGTTGCGGACGACGTTCTCCGTCTTGCAAGTCACCGCCGACGGATGAGGCAGACTGTGTCTCCGTCGCGGCGGTGTGGATCGGACTGGACGACATCTTCGGCGGTGGATAGGGGCCGGAGGTGAGGATTGGAAGCAAGGGTGGAGGACGGCGAGGGTCCAGGCACAGGAATGGTTGGAGGGCGACGGGAGGAGGAATGGTTTGGTGGATTTGGTGCAATTTGGGGTGGGGTCGGGCTATCGGGTCCGACGTGGCGGGCGTGCCCGGGCGCACCCGTAGCTGCCCCATTTTTGGGCTGGATGTGGGGGGTGCCGGTCAGCCCGGGCGTTTGAGGGTCATTTGAGAGGCCCATCTAGGTCAAAAAATCGTGACGAGACAGTGACCGGGCAGCCCGCCTGGGCATATGAGGCGGGTTTGAGAGGTCCGGCTATAGACGCTCTTAAATCATTCGCATACTCTCAACTGTATTGTCTGCAAGCATATTGCCATCCAAGGTCGTTCCGCATTGGTCCGTGGATCAGTCCATTTTACCGCAAAACCAGAAGCAAACTAGAGCACTTTGCGGGAGTCCGGACTGTCGCCGTGTATGACTCTGACACCCCCGGCCAAGCAAAACCCACCCGTACCCCACATCTCCGTCCATTTCCTCTTTCTCTGCATCTGCTTCCTCCATCCCCGATGATGCCTCTCTACAGCCCAGCCACCCATCAAGCTCTTCCCGGTCCTCCATGACATACTCCGCTCCACCCGGTCGCCACATTGTTTTGCCTGCGCCGTTAGTCCACACATCTCGCTCGTCCGCCGCGCATGTACCATCTGCTCCTGCGGGGTCACCACGCCTGGTGTTTGGTGAAATGCCTGTGCTAATTTTTTGTCCCTCTTTGAAGCAATGGATTGGAACATGGAGTACGTGTATGAGCACTAGTTGAGTCGTCTGACGAGGAGGATTATGTGGATGAAACAACGATGATGCAGGCGGTCCTTGCAGATGCAAAGTGTGCGGAAGAGCAAGTTCTCAATTTCCATGGATCGATCAAGGGTCATTGAATGCTGAATCAAAGCAGAGCACATAGGAATTTGACATTGATGAATGACAACTTTGTCCCCAATGTCCTATTTGTGGACAATTTTCGTCGGCGCTTTCAGATGTGAAAAAATATTTTCTATCACCTCTATAATGGCGTTCAGTTCTATGATGACTACATTTTGAAGAAAGATGTCATAGGAAGGATTGGATTCTATGTTTACCAGAAGGGCACTGCTGCATTAAGGATGTTTGCATATGGCATGGCCGCAGATTCGTGGGATGAGTACGTCTGAATGTCTAAGAGCACATGTGAATACGCGATGGTCGGATTTGATATTGCTACTGCAGTGTTTGAGGTGTTTGGACCTTTGTACTTGAGAGAACCAACTGTCGTGGACACCGAAAGGATCTTGGCAATGTCTGAAGCAAGACGGTGGTCAGGTTTGCTCAGATCTCTTGATTGCATGCACTAGAGTTGGAAGAGTTGCCTAAAATCTCTACAAGGGCAATATCAAGGTCATGTTAAGAAGCCCACAATTATTCATGAATCATTTACATCGCCAGACCTCTGGATTTGGCATGCATGGGTCCCATAATGACATCAATGTGCTACATCATTCTCCATTGTTTGCTAGGTTGACTAAAGGACAAGCTCATCCTTACAACTATATTGTCAGCGGGTATTCGTACAACATGGGCTACTGTCTGGTCAATGGTATCTATCCTCCATAGGCTACCTTTGTCATGATCATCTCTATGCCAGTTGGTCAAAAAAACTCACTTTGCCCAAAGACAAGAAGGAGCTAGAAAGAATGTGGAGATGACATTTGGAGTGCAAAAGGCCGTTGTGTAGTTATTCCTAGATCTTCTAAATAATGAGATCCATAGACCTTGTGGGAGGTGACGATATGTTGTGTGATCATGTAGAACATGATCGTGGAGGATGAGGGTGAAGATCTGCCGGAGGTCCGGAATTTGAGAACATGGGTGATCCTATCCAACTTTCATATCAGAATCCGGCCACGTTTAATGAGTTTGTTCAAATGCATCAACAAATTTGGCATCGAGCAACTCGTGCGCATCTGAAAGAAGATTTGGTTGAGCATCTGTGGGCTATTAAAGGCGATAACTAGAACATATGTGCGAGTTAATTTCAAATTTAAACTATTCTATTTGAAAACTCAGTTGGATTATTGTAATACTTAAATTAGAAGTACTGTTGCAATTGAATATTTTTCCCTCATTGAAGATTTGATATGTTATTATTTTAAGCTGATGGACTTGGAGGAAAATAGAGCCAGGCGTTTAGAGGACAGGATAGGAGGGCCGGCTCCCGTATCACTATTTGCGGACCAGTCTACGTAAAAATAAAATGTTCATTTTGAAGGCCAGCGTTGGAGAGTCCTTAGAGAACAAAAGAGTTACAGTAGCCCGAAAGGTGGCCCTTTATTTTCTTCTCTCTTATTCTTCTGCATGGCCTTAGGCCAACTCTACCTCGCTGACGCATTTGATCCACACGTGTTCATTTTTGGTTGAAACGGACAAAAAAGTCGGCCAACGCACCTTCGCAAACGGACAGGCGTCTGTTTTTCTGTCCACCGCGACCCATTTTTGGCCCAAATTTGGGCCAGGTTTGTATTGGCACGGATAAGGCACGGACGCACACGACACCCATTCTCCCCCCTCCACACTCGACTACCCCGACGTCGACACCCTCGCCTCCGCCACCCACTTCAAACAGCTTGAACACCACTCAGGTCATCACTGCATCCACCCACTTCCCCACTGCCATGCCGCATCCACCGAGGCCCACCTCCTCGCCACCGTCGAAGCACGAATTGGCAATGTCCTTCACCACCATTGGCACTACCCCTCGCCTCCACGGTCACAGTCGGCGATGCGGACTTGGACAGACCTGCTGTCGGTACTGGGAGAGGACGGTGTCCTTCTCCGTCCGCTACTCCACCACGCCCACAAGGTTCAATGCCCAGAAGGTGTT
The DNA here is from genome assembly GCF_018294505.1 of Triticum aestivum. Lineage (NCBI taxonomy): Eukaryota > Viridiplantae > Streptophyta > Magnoliopsida > Poales > Poaceae > Triticum > Triticum aestivum. The sequence goes on along the minus strand of NC_057798.1, from coordinate 649,739,587 downwards.
CACCCGATTGCCCACAAGGTGCCATGGACATCGAGATGAGTTCTTTTACAATAATGTTATATGTTCGTCGGATGATTGATCGTCCGACAATAAGGAGCTCTTAGTTGCTACTTTGGTCGTCAATCATCATATTTCTAGGCAGCGAGGTTTAGGGGGTCGATCCCAGGACATGCTTCGGCGTTGAATCGCAACAGAGAGAGCGGCCATTTCCTAGTCTTTAGCGATTTTTCAGTGCATGTCCCCACTCTGGAATCCCAAGCTTTTCTAGCGTCGTTTCCGGATGGCGAGACATGTGTTTAACCATATTCGGGAGGGAGTAGTGGCGTATGATGATTACTTTAGATGCAAGCTTGATGCCCTGGGAAAGGTTGGCTTCTCCTCTTATCAGAAATGTACTGCAATTATTCGGATGCTTGCATCGGAATTTCTGGTGGCCTTGTGGATGAGTATGCCCGCATGAGTCAATCCACATGCCTTGCATCATTGTACCAGTTTGCCAAAATGTGGTTGCAGTGTTCGGATCGGAGTACTTGAGAGAACCAAATGTTGTGCATACAACCCGGTTGTTGGCAATCAATGAATTGAGAGCCTTTTCAGGAATTCTTGGTAGTATAGATTGTATTGCACTAAAAATGGAAGACCTGTCCATTTGCTTGACAGGGGCAATATAAAGGGCATGGTAAAGCTTGCACCGTCATACTTGAAGTGGTGGCATCACAAAATCTCTGGATTTGGCACTTCTTTTTCACCATGGCATGTTTACACAATACTTCTTTTTCGATTTGGCAGATGCTACGGCCAAGGATCATGCACGTCCGGCCGGCCGTGGATCATCTCTGAGGATCACGCCCGCTGAACAGCTCGCGGTCACGGATAAGCTTAGCTGAATCAAAAGGCAATCCAACCAAACCAACCAAAGCAAAACGAACAAACACGCCGCACTGCAGGTAGTGCTCCGGACGCACGCACGCACACTAGGACATTGACTCTCCCAGGCTCCCTGAAGAAGCAATGGCGTCGCCACCATGGCACCACCACGGAGGATACGCGCGCGACCAGGTGATCCATCGAGTTCAAGTGCGTTGTACTATGATTGTTCGCCCGGGGAAGTGGAGCCAGACAGCCAGTAGGTAAGCCAGCATGTCAACTTATTCAGTCGCATGATGACACGTCGCCCTGATGAAAAGGAATCCCATGTACTAGCATGGATAAACAACGAAATGTGGATGGGATTAACTAGGCGACCGGGAGCTGAGTTGATCAGATTAACTATAACAAGGCCATGGCCGCTGGGCACCTAGTTTAATTTAATTTAATTTAATTTATGCAAAGCATCATGAGCCGCGCCCGCGATCTCTGACTGTTTTTTCTTTTTTATACAAGTACATTATCTTTCGAGAAAGACTGTTCACATGATTGGTAGCAAGACTTTTATCAACAGATTTAAAACTCCCAGCAGAGACATTTGCACCAAGCTGGTGCACGTAGTGTGTCCAAGTGAACTTGAGTTTCTTTTTGGGCAATACAGCATAACCCCTTATCATCCAAGTAAACTAATCACTAGCTATACACTGATGGTGCTTCATCACAGTCGTCCGGTCAAGAGAGAGACCAACAACTCCACAAAGCAATGACTTGACCTTGGACTTTGAGGCAGGGTCACCAGCTCTAGTCTTCTGCTCCCAAACAAACTCGAACTAGTATTACCCAAAACCATATACAGGAGAGCTATCAACACATATCATGTTGCTTGCTTGCGTCCCTCCCTCGCCCAAGTGAACAGCCAATCAGCAGAGCCATGGGCGTCATCGCTCACTTGGAACAGCCAGTGGCACTTTCCAGTTTCCACCCGGGTAAAAGCATTCAGCAAGGAAATAAGCACCACGGAAAGCGATCACTTCAACATCAAACTTCAGTGGAAGGTGGAAAAATCGCCGCGGAAACGTCTTGTCCGGCAGGCAGAGCTATCGTCCTGGTACTCTAGTTGAAAGCAGCAGCCCTGCAGAGGCTGGAGTCTAGCATCAGAAAATGTGCTGCCTACTGATGTGCCCTGGTCATTATTATTTTTAATTTTTTTTTGGTTCGCTGTACTGTACTTGGTTCTTTGCTCAGCACTGGAAGCATTGTGGTTCTGAAACATTCTACTGCTTGCAGCGTTGATTGATCAGCGTAAACAGAACAACAGTGCAAAACTGCATATTAAGTAACTGTCAATTCTGTTTGTTATTTTGGCACGAGTTTTTTGTGGATCCCAGAAAGAAACAGCTTGAAAAGGTTCAGTTGTACGAAATGAATTACTAGGTCCCGCGATTTCTTACCATCAAGCTGGTTAAAACCCAGATTCTGCCCAACTGGCATATTTCCTTATTCCAACGATTATCATTCCAAAGTCCAAAGTATAGGTTACAAAACAGAACCGACCACAGTTTGACCCAACTATTCTTATACTCTGCAACCCCCTCTGCACCACCGCCGACAAGTGGATGGGGATCATTCCTAGGGGAAAGGATTCCCCGGTATCTAAGATCACTATAATCAATATCGGTATCATGTTGGAAAAAAAAAGTTCGATAATATGCCGCCACTGCTCTCAAGACACAAAAAAATTGGTGCTATGGTATAACCCGCCGCATCAATGCATATCGGCCTCGGTGTCGTTCAGCCTACAGCCTTTCGTCTCAAAAGGGAAGAACATGACGGCCACCCCCGAGAGGAAAACCACGAGCTCGAAGAGGAGGATCGCGGTCGTCTGATGGCAGTTGTGCACCAGAGCAACAGCGACGAGAGGGCACAGAATGCCGCCGATCCTGCCCACCGAGCTGGCGACGCCGATGCCTGTTGTCCTCACAGAGGTTGGGTAGATCTGGAAATGATGAAGCGAAGATGTGAATACTCTACTGTTCAATTTTAACACCTGACAAGAGGGTTCAGCCTTGCTTTCAAGACTGGCCGTCGAAAAGAGGAGTAGAACAGAACTAACCTCAGGAGCGTATATGTATACGATTGTGAAGCTCGCAGAAATGCAGAGCCGGGCACCGAATAATGAGATTCTTGTCAGTATTTCAGTGCGGGAAAACACTAGCGGGAATAAAAAGACACAGCTAGTGAAGAGCATCGAAGCCATTGAAAGCCTTCGCCCAATTCTATCCACGATCATGATGGACACGAATGACCCTGGAATCTCTGTTTCAAGAAAACATGGAAGAATCGGTCACCAAAGTAAGATTGTATGCACTGGAAAGTGATTAACATACAGATATTGTGTAAGAGTGAGAACAGACCTGCAAAGCTAGAAATAAACACGTTTTTGTACAGGCTCGAGTTGTTCGAGTGTACAGATTCAACCTCCTGTTCTGCACATATCCTATTTCCGTTACTTAACTCCGATGTCAACAGAACAATACCATAATACGAAAATGCATTCCCAAAGAAAGCCATCCACAGAAGCAGAGTTGCTCTGAGCAATTTTGGTGACAACAGCTTAGAAACAGACTTGAAACCTCCAAAATCGGAACCTTCGTCTTCCTTGATGTTGTCGTTTTCTTCTTCTTTAGCAGCTTTAGCAGTAGCAGCCAGAAGCGTTGCAGACTCGGAAACTTCATCTAGCTCAATGTTCTTGTCGGAAACAAGCTTACCCGAAGGGAGTTGTGCACCGTTTAACCTTGCCATTTTCTCCAGTACATCCACAGCCTCCATTGTTCTGCCTTTCATGCAGAGGAACCTTGGCGACTCTGGTGTGATAGCATAAAACAAAAGCAGCAGGAGAGACGGAACAGATGATAATGCTAGCAACCACCTCCAGCCAAACTTGGGCATAACTACCTGCCATCACCATGACCAAAATTAGACACAAGAACAACATGGTGAAGTAATCCAAGTCAAACATGTCCGATTTCACCACCAGAATATATGCCTCTCTGAACTAAAAACTGCCTACGCAGAACAGGATACATTGTCAAATTTTAGATGTTCTAATCCACGTATCCATGTGCAGATACAGAGGGACCAGACAGGTACTTGTCAGTATTGTTTCAGAAATGTTTCAAGGGATTGACAAGCATAACCAAGTGTCAAAGACTCTGGGCAATCTGCATTTTCTGACCTTTTATGCCCTTTTGATAGAAGTTACTTTCCAAAGTGATGTTTATCATGTATGTTGTTTACTGCCGGTATACATTAGCACTAGTCATAACGCCAGTTTCTGAACATGGAATGAGAAAAATTATACCCATGCAAGTGAAGCCTCAAAGATGGTACCGACAGTCCAAAATGCTGAGAGTACCACCATCCAAGTTCCTCTACTTGGAGCAGGAACAAATTCCAAGAACCAAGATCCAAGAACAGGTCCTCCTCCCAAGCCAATACCAACTAAAAATCGTAGAGCCATTAAAGCTACATAGTTTGGAGAAAAGGCACTCATGAATCCAGCTCCACTCGTCATAATGGCAGTAAAGAGAAACCCTTTCCTATAAAATTCAAACACAACAGAATATAAGAGCTTGTATGAGCTAAACAAGAAGAGTAAAAAAAATCAGGTAAGGTTTATGCATTAAACTTAAATAGGCATTCCCTACTTTTCACACATGCAACTATTCAAGGATCTATGATGAAAACAGTTTGGAGATTAATTTTCAAAGTGGCATAAAAAATAAAATTTTGGGTATTAACATCAGAGCTTTGCCATTTCTGAAGCAGTTACTGTTGGTAACCATAAGCAGTATCTGCGAGTGGAAACCAGGATAGATTGCAACATTATGCTAGATATCACCAAGAGGGAGATGGTCATGTGTAATTTGTGCGACAAAGTTGCATGAAAGAAGTAATGAATAGACCTGCCTCCTTCCATAGTTATCTGAGACCACACCCCAAGAGTAAGCTCCTATTAGCATTCCAACGAAAACAACACTTGTAATCATGCTTTCCTGGTGAGCAGTAAGATTCCATTCTAACTGAACGGATGGACCAACAAATGATAGCAGCATCATCTCCATTGCTTCTGCGATTAAGCCTATCCCAGCATAGGAGAGAATCAATATTTGGTACTTCCCAAAACCTGAAGATATAAGGGCGTCATCCACAGTATATGTGGCTGATTGTTCGTCCTCCATCTGGAAAATAGATATCATACTTGTTATTCATATAGCATCAGTCAGCAGAGTAAATCTACAGATCTTATATCTAAGTCCAAGGCTGAAAATAAAAATTGGTGCACTTATTTTAGGGGCTTTATTAGGCGGGTTTAATAAACATTTGTATTTTCTATTCCCTCGATTTATATGCAAAATCTAACATGAGACGAGAAAAAAAAAGACATGTCTGAAAAATTGTAAGAAAAGGACAGGCAATACAAAAAAGGACAGCCACACTTTTCTTGCCCCACTCCATTAACTGATGAACTCATGCATGATGCATCATGTGTTAGGCATCAATGCGTTGGATATCAGATAGATGATACTAGATCCAAAAGCAGTGCAGGCACACTTCCTACTAATGTCCAAGCAACTTAGTCGTTAATACACACACACAAACAGGATGTCTGCACGCATCATGAGAGTTGGGATCGATGCGTCGGACATTAGATAGATCATAGATCCAAAAGCATTGCAAGCGCACTTTCTACTGCCGAAGCAACTTAAGCATGAATACATACACAAGCAGGATGGCAGCAAGAACAGACCCACCAACCAATCCACCAACTGCGACCAAACAAGCACATGATAATTCAGAACAAGAACCAAAGCAAAGTCTAGAGAGCATCAATGGTAATAGCGACGAGAAGCATTCGGCGCATCGCATTGTCACAATCTGTTTACGTGCTTTGCGCGTTCCTGAAGCAAACGGTCAACTCGCGACCGACACCGGCTGAATCTGAAGAAATGGGGGTCGTGGATCCTCACCATTTCGATCGAGAGCTTGCCGGCCGGATCAGAGGGTGGCTTGGATAGCATTGATCCTCAGCAAGCTGGGAGCATCAAGCTCGGCCCTCGCCTAGCGCCTGGCGACAGAGTGCCTGCCCGCCTGACCAATTTCGTCGGATGCGTCGTCAGGCACGGCCTTGTCCTGAGAGATCCAAAAACAAGAAACGGGGACACGCACGTACGGATCACGCCACGAGGCCACAGAATACGAGAACGGGAGCTTGGCGAGGAGAAGAAGAGAAGAGGGACCAAACCGGAGGGAGGGAGGGAGGAGTGCGTTTCTTGGATCTGCACCGACGCAAGAAGCGCGTGATCCGGCGGGCGGGGGCGCGGGCAGCGGTGGGGTAGGGTGGATCGGCCGGGCGGGGACGGAAATGGGCGAGGAGGGATCGGAATGAAATCCTGGCGCCGGTTTAGGAATCGGCGAGAGTCTTGTCTGGTGATTTGTCTCCTCCGACGTTGTGGGATGGATGGCGGGTCTGGGTCGTAGGTTGGCAGCGGTGGCCCCTGCGGTGTGGGGATGGGATGGGGAGGGCAAGGAAAGGGAAGGAGATGCGAAGATGCGCGATGGAGCCCGCGGTATGACCGGACCGGGGAGCTTGGAAACGTGCCCGCAGTCAACGCCGGGGTACAGTGCGCGGCACATGGGCGTGTGATGACTTTGGCTTTGCGTTCTGCCACGGCGTCGTCGGCGAGGTACGGCTCCGTGAGAGCTACCGGGCGGCTGGGGCTGACCGTGTCCGGGGACGAAGGTTCGGCGCGCGAATTTGACTTGATCTGTGCGTTGCGTTCGTGTGTACCCCTCCTACTCGTCGGCAGGGATATACAGCCTGTTTGGTAAACAGTTGGGCAGGGGAAAGAGAGTTTGCATGAGGGTGCTTATAGAGGGATTAGTCATGGGAAGTAGATTTTACTCTCATTCTCTTGTTTGGCATATGGTGGGAATTAACATGGGATAAAATTCTGCTCACGAATTAACAGGGTATCCTTTGGGAAGAAATAGGTGGAAATTGGTTTCCTCAACTCTCATTCCTCTTTCCACTTAAACTTCCATTCCCCCTAATCAAATAGTGCATTTTTAGTCTCGTCACCCCTCAACTCCCATTCCCCATCTCTAATTCCTCCGAACCAAACACGCTGTTAGTTTGGATCGTGTCCTCACTGGTTTGCCTGGGCAAAACAGTTGCCTGGACATCTCAGCAAAAATGCCTGGCCAGGCACGTCCATGTCACTGACCAAACACACCAAGGCAGGTTCCAGGCAAGCTCCAGGCCAGGCAGATTGAAACGTGGACATGAACCAAACTGACCCATAGTTAGTTGAGTGTCTGTATGTTGCCATGGAAGAAATATTTTTCTGAAATCAAAAAAATACATCAATCAACAAGTCTGACTGTGTTTGTGAACATAGTATTATTTTCTTCAACGTACTTGCATGCTGCCACGGCGTCGTCGGCAAGGTACACCGTGAGAGCTACCGGGTGGCTGACCGTGTCCGGGAATGAAGGTGCGGCGCGGGAATTTGACTTGATCTGTGTGTTGCGTGAAAAAAAAATTCAAAATAAACCTTAAACTTATAAACCAAAGATAGATTGAACCCCGAACTTTGAATTCTGAAAATTAACACTCTCAACTTGTCAATTCTGGTCTATCTCAGACCCTCGACCTGGTTGGCACACTGGGAATACTCAATCCCGGCCGGGATAACCTGCTATTCTGACATGCCGCGAATCCTCTTGAAAGAGAGGGGTGCCCTCGGGAACGCGGACACAGGTGGTGCATGGCTGTCGCCAGCTCGTGCCGTAAGGTGTTGGGTTAAGTCTCGCAACGAGCGCAACCCTCGTGTTTAGTTGCCACTATGAGTTTGGAACCCTGAACAGACCACCGGTGTTAAGCCGGAGGAAGGAGAGGATGAGGCCAAGTCATCATGCCCCTTATGCCCTGGGCGACACACGTGCTACAATGGGCGGGACAAAGGGTCGCGATCTCGCGAGGGTGAGCTAACTCCAAAAACCCGTCCTCAGTTGGGATTCAAATTAGGGAAAGGATCCTTTCTTCTATTGATTTGATAGAAATTCGTTTTTCTTTTCCTGTCTGTAGGATTTTGATTTTCGATGAATGAGCCTTTTGTAATGCTTTTATCTCTATTCTATGTCGCAGGCGCCTATCCAGTCTATAAACAAATACTAATGAGAAAATGAAAACTATACTAAACTAAAGAAAACATAGGATAGAGATCCTAAAATATAAAAAAGGGCATATTAGGGCTATACGGATTCGAACCGTAGACCTTCTCGCGTATTTGGTATATGGATATTATACGTATCAATGACCTGGTCAACCCTCTTAATTAATCATTAGACGAAATTAAGAAACATGAAAGGGTTGATAAATGATCAAGAAAAAACTTTTCTATTTTCATTCTGAAATGTTCTTTTTATTATAATAAAGAGTAGGTGAATCAACTTACTAATTAAAAAAATTAGTAGAACTTCCTCTTTGGAATAGAAATTGGCTATTTCTACATAGGGAAAGTCGTGTGCAATGAAAAATGCAAGCACGATTTGGGGAGGGATTTTTCTCTAATGTTTGTTATGGTAAAACTTCGTTTAAAACGATGTGGTAGAAAGCAACGTGCGACTTGAAGGACATGATCGATTGTGGATTTTGCTATCCATCATTTTCCATAGTAATGAAAATGCTCTTGGCTCGACATAGCCTGTTCTATTTGTTCTGAACCAAATCTGCGCTGGGTTTAAGTAACATAGTACACGATGGAGCTCGAGAGGACAGAATTTTTTTTATCAAGGGAAAGAATCCAGGGTTAGTGAAAACTAATAAATTAGGCCAACCTTGTCAGTCTATCCTTAATATAGAAATAAATTGAAAGGTTAAAATAAGAAGAAAGTCCAATAAAAGTATATCAGAATCAATCCCTCTTATTAGATTTCTATAGAAGAGATAAATGCTTTATCGAAGGAAATAAGAAAAAAGGGTATGTTGCTACTCTTTTGAAAGAAAAAAAATAAGAATTCCCGAAGTAATGTCTAAACTCAAGGATTTCACAAATCAAAGATGAAGGATTCCAGAACAAGTAAACACTTTTCGCCCATGAACAGTTTGTGTCAATGGATTCGTTTGATCAAAAACTTGAGATAACGGGTATGTGCCAAAAAAGGTCTCATAAGTAGTTATTAATAAAATTAAAGTTGAAGTTGGAGTTACCAAAGTTTGGGGAGTCAGTTTCAATTGACGTATGAATACTCTACGAATAGTTTTTTGAACTGCATGTTGTAAAGGACCAAGAGCCAATCCGAATTGATCTTGTAACAGATCTACAACCGAACGAATATGTTTATTTTTCAAGTGATTCATATCGTCATCGTCAAGTATACCCGTTCCAAATTTCATTCCAATCAAATGATCCGTAGCGGCCAATACATCTCGTGGTAACAAGAATGTATTGTTCTGAGGTATATCAGGATTAAGTCTCCGATTCATATTATGCTGCAGTTATAATTGATCAAAAAGGCAATCCAAAAGGAACTCGAGTTTTTGGCGCGATTGCCGAGGAATTGAGAGAATTGAATTTTACCAAAATAGTTTCATTAGCTCCTGAAGTATTATAAATACTAGTAGGCGAAATTGAGATCAAAGAATTAATTTAGTAGATTGTCTTTTACGTATATGTTTTAAAATCCAAAATGAAAAAAAAGAAAACATGTTGATTATAGAAAAATTAGGAGGAACCTAGAATTAGAGTCTTATGGGCAAGGACACTATTGCTGATTTACTAACCTCTATAAGAAATGCGGACATGAATAAAAAAGGAACAGTTCAAGTAGTATCTACAAATATTACCGAAAACATTGTTAAAATACTTCTACGAGAGGGTTTTATTGAAAGTGTTCGGAAACATCAGGAACATAACAGATATTTCTTGGTTTCAACTTTGCGACATCAAAAGAGAAAGACTAGAAAAGGAATATATAGAACAAGAACCTTTTTAAAGCGTATCAGCCGACCCGGCTTACGAATTTATACCAACTATCAAGGAATTCCTAAAGTTTTGGGTGGAATGGGAATTGCTATTCTAAAACTTAGGTAATTTATAGTCATTAGGATTTTAGTTCTATATGAAGTAAGGACTATTGGATAATTTCTTATAAACATAGGTTTTCATTGGAATTCACTCAATCAGTTAATTATGGAACTGGATCAAGAGAGCTGTTTCATCTTTGTTTTAAAGAAATATAAAAATTAATTATGAATAGAATGTAAAATGATTCAACTTTTTTATTTATTTTTATAAATATCTTTATTTAGGTAATAAAATAACTTCGCTGCCTAGTTATTTTATTAACTTTTTGAATTTAACCAACTAAACCCATTCTTAATTTTTAATTATTTCAATGAGATAAATTTTTGAAAAAATTAAGAATTTCAGTATTTTTTCCTATTTTTTTATTTATTCTTTCAGAAAGAGATAAGAATTGGTTTGGTGAATCGGAAAGCGCTTTTTCTTATTCTAGCAGACGGAATTACTTTGGTCTAATTTAGGCCTTTCAAATCTATTTTATTTTATCTAATTCTATCTACGCCCCAGGGGCTAGGAACAAAATAGTCCTTTCCTTTTTCTGATCATAGAGAAATCTATTTCTATATATTAGTATTAGTTAGTAGTACTATTAGTTACCGATCCCGACTCTGTGAGTTCTTTCTTCCGTGATGAACTGTCGGCACCAGTCCTACATTTTTTTCTCCGTGGACCGAGGAGAAAGGGGGCTCAGCAGGAAGAGGATTGTACCATGAGAGAAGCACAGAGGTCAACCCGCTTCAAATATGAAACATGGATTCTGGCAATGCAACGGAGTTGGGTCCTCATATCGATCCGAATGAATCAGTCTTTCTACAGAGGTCAATCTTTGCCTATTAGGCAAGAGGATAACAAGTTCTAAATTCTGTCTCGGTAGGACATGGATTTCTATTACTATGAAATTCATAAATGAAAATGAAGTAGTTAATGGGAGGGCTACCGTTATCCTTTTTCTTGTATGTGTTCCTAAGAGAAGTAATTTGTCCTCATGTTTCGAGGTCTCAAGAAAAGGGCGTGGAAACAGATAGAAACTCTTGAATGGAAATTGAAAAGAAATGTAGCCCTTGTTCCTTCGAAAATGGTAAGATCTTTGGTGCAAGAAGAAGGGGCGACCCATATCATCTTGACTTGGTTCTGCTTCCCCTCTTTTTTTAAGAATACCGAGTCGGGTTCTTCTCCTACCAGTATGGAATAGAACATGCTGAACAAGATCTCCTTCATGGAAACCTGCTCGATTTAGATCGGGAAAATTGTACAGATTTTATGAAACCATGTGCGATGGCTCGAATCCATAGTCAATCCTACTTTCGATAGGACCAGTTGACACTTGAATCAAATTTTTCCCATTATTTGACTATCCATAATAGTGCGGAAAGAAAGCCCGGAGGAAGAGTGGCCTTGAGTTTATCGCCCCTTTGCCTTAGGATTCGTTAATTATCTTTCTCGATGGGACGGGGAAGGGATATAACTCAGTGGTAGAGTGTCACCTTGACGTGGTGGAAGTCATCAGTTCGAGCTTGATTATCCCTAAACCCAATGTGAGTTTTTTCTATTTTGACTTACTCCCCCGCCACGAGCGAATGGGAATGGATAAGAGGCTTGTGGGATTGACGTGATAGGGTAGGGTTGGCTATACTGCTGGTGGCGAACTCCAGGCTAACGAGAATTTGGGCCAGCCCACTACCCCACAACTAGGTAGCCTGTTTTTGAAATGTTCATTTTTCTTTAAAAAAATCAACATTTTATAAAAAGATGTTTGTGTTTACATTTTTTCATAAATTAGTAAAATGTTCGAGAATTAAAAATATGTTCATGTGTTTCAAAAAACTTTTCATGTTTTCGGAAAATGTTTATAAATTAAAAAAACATGTTTAAAAAAATTGTACAAATTCCCAAAAAATGCTCCCTTTTTTCATTTGGTTCATATATTCAAAAACGAATTCTTGAATTTTAGAAAATGTTTGCACATTTTAAAAATTGTTCAGAAGTTAAAAATACCCCCTTGTTTTCTATTTTTTTTAAATAAAATTCAAAAAAATTTCATGTTTTACAAATAATGTTTGGATATTTAACATTCTATTTGTATTTTGAAGATTGTTTGCAATTTTTAAAAGTGTTCACATTTTTCAAAAATATTTGGAATTTCAAAAGTTTTCATAGGTTTCAAAAAATATCTTTGAATTTTAGAAATGGTGTCACATTCTCTAAAATATGTTTTGGATTTTTTTAATTATCTTTGTTTTCTTTTATGAATGCTAATGTGTTTTCTTATATATGTCACGTTGTCTACCATGTATGCGTGGCCCGAGTGCGAGGCCCCGAGTTTGAGTCCTCACTAGCTCACTGGTTTCGTTATAGAAGAAAAAGTGGCTTCGTGCATTTCAAAAACTATGACTATGTATTCAAAAAAGTGTTGAAAAGGTGCATTTAAAAAATATACATTATGTATTTACAAAATATTCAAAGTATATTAAAAAAGTTTAAAGTTTGCGCTAAAAGTGTACATTGTGTACTGAGAAAAAATAGACATGTGCCAAAAAAAGAAACCAATTAAAAACGGCAAAGAAACAAAAAGAAAAGCAAAAGAACCAAACAATACGAAAAAACCAAGAAATAAACAAAAGAAAACCAAAAATATAATGAAGAAAAAACCCAAAGAAAACAGAAAGTACTCCCTCTGTTCCTAAATATAAGTCTTTTTAGTGAACTACAACATACATATGTATATAGACATATTTTAGACTGTAGATTCACTCATTTTACTCTGTATGCAGTCCCTTGTTGAAATCTCTAAAAAGACTTATATTTAGGAACAGAGGGAGTACGATGAAGGGGGGAAAAGAAAACCAATAAAAAAACAAAGAAAACCAAAGTTAAACAAAAAAAAACAGAGAAGAGCAAGTCAACCTACATCTAAGCACGAGCCGCGCGAGCGACTGTGCTAATGGGCCGGCCCGATTTGTCTTAATGTCCAGCGAATACCAGGTAAGCGCTTTGAAGGTTGGAACTAGACAGGGATTGACAAGTTCAGAGTGCCACTTTTCAGGATTCAAAGTTTAGGGTTCAATTTATCTTTTGCCTATGAGTTCAAGGTTTGTTTTGGACTTTTTCCGTGGGTTGCCTTCGTGTGTACCCCTCCTACTCGTTCGCAATAAGCTGCAAGGATATAGTTAGCTGAGTATCCGTATGTTGCCATGGATTTTTTTTTGAAATTAGATAACCCAGCAGTCAACAAGTCCGACTGTGTTTGTGAACATATTATTTTCTTCAACATACTTGCATCATGAAAATATGAGGTTTTAAAATGGGGAACCTTGCAAGAGGATAGTACTACAACTAAAAGCTACTCCCTACATTTCACAATGTAGTGCGTTCATGCTTGCCGAGATCTAATTTTAACCATAAATTTAACCAACGAGACCAACTGTGGCGGAAACAAACATTATACCATTAAATTCGTATTTTCGATATGAATTCAGTGGTATAATTTTTGTCCCCGACGCAGTCGGTCTCATTGGTTAAATATAAGGTCAAATTTAGATTTTGGGAAGCGCGAGCGCACTAAATTGTGGAATGGAGGGAATATAACAATAGCCATCATAAAATGATATATGGTGCTGCAACTAAAAGCTATAACAAAGGCCATCATAAAATAACTTCTAAAGTGATATCCCCAGCAATAAAGGAAGTTAGATACAGACAGACAAGGTAATGGGTCCACCATTAAAAGGAACTCTAAGGCGGTAGGAGGCGATCGCGAGGCGATCATGCACCTACGCTAGGATTAGGGTTTCGGCTTCTCGGGTGGTTTGCATCTAACAACGGCTGGGGGGCGATGACGCATCCCTGGGCGCAGGCTAGGAGTTTTGTTCTTTGCTCCGTACGATGTTCATGGCGGGGACTATGGATGGCGAGGCGATGAAGGCCACGAGGGACAAGGTAACCACTCCTACGACAACGGGTGCAGCGTCGACGGGGACGGAGACTCCAATGGCGCAGCGAACGGGTGGATCTGATATTCGGGGGTCATGTAGATCCCTGGTGGAGAGAAAAACCCTGGATCCGGTGGCGTGCTTGTCTGCGCGGATGGTGTTGGAAATATGCCCTAGAGGCAATAATAAATAAGTTATTATTATATTTCCTTGTTCATGATAATCGTTTATTATCCATGCTATACTTGTATTGATAGGAAACTCAGATACATGTGTGGATACATAGACAACACCATGTCCCTAGTAAGCCTATAGTTGACTAGCTCGTTGATCAATAGATGGTTACGGTTTCCTGCCCATGGACATTGGATGTCGTTGATAACGGGATCACATCATTAGGAGAATGATGTGATTGACAAGACCCAATCCTAAGCCTAGCACAAAGATCGTAGTTCGTATGCTAAAGCTTTTCTAATGTCAAGTATCATTTCCTTAGACCATGAGATTGTGCAACTCCCGGATACCGTAGGAATGCTTTGGGTGTACCAAACGTAACAACGTAACTGGGTGGCTATAAAGGTGCACTACAGGTATCTCCGAAAGTGTCTGTTGGGTTGGCACGAATCGAGACTGGGATTTGTCACTCCGTGTAAACGGAGAGGTATCTCTGGGCCCACTCGGTAGGACATCATCATAATGTGCACAATGTGACCAAGGGGTTGATCACAGGATGATGTGTTACAGAACGAGTAAAGAGACTTGCCGGTAATGAGATTGAACAAGGTATCGGGATACCGACGATCGAATCTCGAGCAAGTACAATACCGCTAGACAAAGGGAATTGTATATGGGATCGATTGAGTCCTTGACATCGTGGTTCATCCGATGAGATCATCGTGGAACATGTGGGAGCCAACATGGGTATCCATATCCCGCTGTTAGTTATTGACCGGAGAACGTCTCGGTCATGTCTACATGGTTCCCGAACCCGTAGGGTCTACACACTTAAGGTTCGATGACGCTAGGGTTATAAAGGAAGTTTGTATGTGGTTACCAAATGTTGTTCGGAGTCCCGGATGAGATCTCGGACGTCACGAGGAGTTCCGGAATGGTCCGGAGGTAAAGATTTATATATGGGAAGTCCTGTTTTGGTCACCGGAAAAGTTTCGGGTTTTTCCGGTAACGTACCAGGACCACCGGGAGGGTCCCGGGGGTCCACCAAGTGGGGCCACCAACCCCGGAGGGCTGTATGGGCCAAGTGTGGGAGGGGACCAGCCCCACGTGTGCTGGTGCGCCCCCCCAGAGGGCCCAAGGCGCAGGGAAGTGGGGAAGGGGGCAAACCCTAGGGCAGATGGGCCCTAAGGCCCACCCTAGGTGCGCCTCCCCCCTCTCCCTTTCTGGCCGCCACCCAGATGGGATCTGGGGGCTGCCGCCACCCCTGGGGAGGGAACCCTAGAGGGGGCGCAGCCCCCTCCCCTCCCCCTATATATACTTGAGGGTTTTGGGGCTGCCAACACATGAGTTTCTTCTCCTGTTGGCGCAGCCCTACCTCTCTTTCTCCTCATATCTCGCGGTGCTTGGTGAAGCTCTGCTGGACTACCACGCTCCTCCATCACCACCACGCCGTTGTGCTGCTGCTGGATGGAGTCTTCCTCAACCTCTCCCTCTCACCTTGCTGGATCAAGGCATGGGAGACGTCACCGGGCTGTACGTCTGTTGAACGCGGAGGTGCCGTCCGTTCGGCACTAGGATCTCCGGTGATTTAGATCACTACGAGTACGACTCCTTCAACCCCGTTCTCTTGAACACTTCCGCTTAGCGATCTACAAGGGTATGTAGATGCACTCTCCTTCCCCTCGTTGCTGGTTTCTCCATAGATAGATCTTGGTGACACGTAGGAAAATTTTGAATTTCTGCTACGTTCCCCAACAGTGGCATCATGAGCTAGGTCTATTGCGTAGATTCTTTGCACGAGTAGAACACAAAGTAGTTGTGGGCGTTGATTTTGTTCAATATGCTTACCGTTACTAGTCCAATCTTGTTTCGACGGTATTGTGGGATGAAGCGGCCCGGACCGACCTTACACGTACTCTTACGTGAGACAGGTTCCACCGACTGACATGCACTTGGTGCATAAGGTGGCTAGCGGGTGCCAGTCTCTCCCACTTTAGTCGGAACAGATTCGATGAAAAGGGTCCTTGTGAAGGGTAAATAGCAATTGGCATATCACGTTGTGGTTTTGCGTAGGTAAGAAACGTTCTTGCTAGAAACCCATAGCAGCCACGTAAAACATGCAAACAACAATTAGTGGACGTCTAACTTGTTTTTGCAGGGTATGCTATGTGATGTGATATGGACAAGAAGAATGTGATGAATGATATGTGATGTATGAGATTGATCATGTTCTTGTAATAGGAATCACGACTTGCATGTCGATGAGTATGACAACCGGCAGGAGCCATAGGAGTTGTCTTTATTTATTGTATGACCTGCGTGTCATTGAATAACACCATGTAATTACTTTACTTTATTGCTAACCGGTAGCCATAGTAGTAGAAGTAATAAGTTGGCGAGACAACTTCATGGAGACACGATGATGGAGATCATGATGATGGAGATCATGGTGTCATGCCGGTGACGATGATGATCATGGAGCCCCGAAGATGGAGATCAAAAGGAGCAATATGATATTGGCCATATCATGTCACTATTTGATTGCATGTGATGTTTATCATGTTTATGCATCTTATTTGCTTAGAACGACGGTAGTAAATAAGATGATCCCTCATCAAAATTTCAAGAAAGTGTTCCCCCTAACTGTGCACCATTGCGAAAGTTCGTCATTTCGAAGCACCACGTGATGATCGGGTGTGATAGTTTCTTATGTTCACATACAACGGGTGTAAGCTAGATTTACACATGCGAAACACTTAGGTTAACTTGACGAGCCTAGCATGTACAGACATGGCCTCCGAACACAAGAGACCGAAAGGTCGAGCATGAGTCGTATAGTAGATACGATCAACATGAAGATGTTCACCGATGATGACTAGTCCGTCTCACGTGATGATCAGACATGGCCTAGTTGACTTGGATCATGTAATCACTTAGATGACTAGAGGGATGTCTATCTGAGTGGGAGTTCATAAGATGAACTTAATTATCCTGAACATAGTCAAAAGATCTTTGCAAATTATGTCGTAAGCTCACGCTTTAGTTCCACTGTTTAGATATGTTCCCAGAGGAAAAATATAGTTGAAAGTTGACAGTAGAGATTATGCGGACAGTAAAAAGCTTATGTCCTTAATGCACCGCTCAGTGTGTTGAACCCCAAACGTCATTTGTGGATGTTGCGAACATCGGACATACACGTGTTGATAACTACGTGATAGTTCAGTTAAACGGTTTAGAGTTGAGGCACTAAAGACGTTTTCGAAACGTCGCGGAACATATGAGATGTTTCGAGGGCTGAAATTGGGATTTCAGGATCGTGCCCACGTCAAGAGGTATAAGACCTCCGATGATTTTCTTAGCCTGCAAACTAAGGAAGAAAAGCTCAATCGTTGAGCTTGTGCTCAGATTGTCTGAGTGCAACAATCACTTGAATCAAGTGGGAGTTGATCTTCCAGATGAGATAGTGATGTTTCTCCAAAGTCATTGCCACCAAGCTGCTAGAGCTTCGTGATGAACTATAACATATCAGGGATAGATATGATGATCCTTGAGGTATTCACGATGTTTGACACCGCGAAAGTAGAAATCAAGAAGGAGCATCAATTGTTGATGGTTGGTGAAACCACTAGTTTCAAGAAGGGCAAGGGAAAGAAGGGATACTTCATGAAACGGCAAATCAACTGCTGCTCCAGTGAAGAAACCCAAGGTTGAACCCAAACCCGAGACTAAGTGCTTCTGTGATAAGGGGAATAGTCACTAGAGCGGAATTACCCTAGATACTTGGTAGATGAGAAGGCTGGCAAGGTCGATAGAAGTATATTGGATATACATTATGTTAATGTGTACTTTACTAGTACTCCTAGTAGCACCAGGGTATTAGATACCGGTTCGGTTGCTAAGTGTTAGTAACTCGAAATAAAAGGCTACGGAATAAACGGAGACTAGCTAAAGGTGAGCTGACGATATGTGTTGGAAGTGTTTCCAAGTTTGATGTGATCAAACATCGCACGCTCCCTCTACCATGAAGATTAGTATTAAACCTGGATAATTGTCATTTGGTGTTTGCATTGAGCATAGACATGATTGGATTATGTCTATCGCAATACGGTTATTCATTTAAGGAGAATAATGGTTACTCTGTTTATTTGAATAATACCTTCAATGGTCTTGCACCTGAAACGAATGGTTTACTGAATCTGGATCGTAGTGATACACATTTTCATGACCAAAAGATATAAGATAGTAATGATAGTACCACTTACTTGTGGCACTGCCATGTAAGTCATATTGGTATAAAACGCATGAAGAAGCTCCATGTTGATGGATCTTTGGACTCACTCATTTTGAAAAGTTTGAGACATGCGAACCACGTCTATTGGTGTATACGCATGAAGAAACTCCATACAGATGGATTGTTTGGACTCACTTGATTTTGAATCACTTGAGATATGCAAATCATACCACATGGGCAAGATGACTGAGAAGCCTCGTTTTCAGTAAGATGGAACAAGATAGCAACTTGTTGGAAGTAACACATTTTGATGTGTGTAGTCCAATGAGTGCTGAGGCATGCAGTGAATATCGTTATGTTCTTACTTCACAGATGATTCGAGTAAATGTTGAGTATATTTACTTGATGAAACACAAGTCTGAATTATTGAATGGTTCAAGTAATTTCAGAGTGAAGTTGATGATCATTGTGACAAGAGGATAAAATGTCTATGATATGATCATAGAGATGAGTATCTAAGTTACGAGTTTGGCACACAATTAAGACATTGTGGAGATTGTTTCACAACCAATACCGCCTGGAACACCATAGTGTGATGGTGTGTCCGAACATCATAACTGCACCCTATTGGATATGGTGCATACCATGATGTCTCTTATCGAATTACCACTATCGTTCATGGGTTAGGCATTAGAGACAATCGCAATCACTTTAAATAGGGCACCACGTAATTCCGTTGAGATGACACCATATGAACTATGGTTTAGAGAAACCTAAGCTGTCATTTCTTAAAAGTTTGGGGGTGTGACACATATGTGAAAAAGTTTCAGGTTGATAAGCTCGAACCCAAAGCGGATAAAACGCATCTTCATAGGACACCCAAAACAGTTGGGTATACCTCCTAATTCAGATCCGAAAGCAATAGGGATTGTTTCTTGAATCGCGTCCTTTCTCGAGGAAAGGTTTCTCTTGAAAGAATTGAGTGGGAGGATGGTGGAGACTTGATGAGGTTATTGAACCGTCACTTCAACAAGTGTGTAGCAGGGCACAGAAAGTTGTTCCTGTGGCACCTACACCAATTGAAATGGAAGCTTATGATAGTGATCATGAAGCTTCGGATCAAGTCACTATCGAACCTCGTAGGACGACGAGGATGCGTACTACTTCAGAGTGGTACAATAATCCTGTCTTGAAGGTCAGTTGCTAGACAACGATGAACCTACGAGCTATGGAGAAGCGATGGTGGGCCCATATTCCAACAAATGGTTAGAAGCCATGAAATCCAAGATAGGATCCATGTATCAGAACAAAGCATGGACTTTGGTGGACTTGCCCGATGATCGGCAAGCCATTGAGATAAATGGATCTTTAAGAAGAAGACGGATGTGGACGGTAATGTCACCGTCTATGAAGCTCGACTTGTGGCGAAGTGTTTTTCACAAGTTCAAGGAGTTGACTATGATGAGATTTTCTCATCCGTAGCGAAGCTTAAGTCCGTCGGAATCATGTTAGCATCAGCTGCATTTATGAAATCTGGCAGATGGATGTCAAAAACGAGTTTCCTTACCAGTTTTCGTAAGGAAAGGTTGTATGTGATACAATCAGAAAGTTTTTGTCGATCCTAAGGATGCTAAAAGGTATGCTGGCTCTAGCGATCCTTCTAAGGATTGGAGTAAGCATCTCGGAGTTGGAATGTACGCTTTGATGAGATGATCAAAGATTTTGGGTTTATACAAAGTTTATGAGAAACTTGTATTTCCAAAGAAGTAAGTGGGAGCACTATAGAATTTCTGATGAGTATATGTTGTTGACATATTGTTGATCAGAAATGATATAGAATTTCTGGAAAGCATATGGGGTTATTTGAAAAGTGTTTTTCAATGGAGAACCTGGATTAAGCTACTTGAACATTGAGCAGCAAGATCTATGAGGATAGATCAAAAACACTAGATGGTACTTTCAAATGAGCACATACCTTGACATGATCTTGAAGGTGTTCAAGATGGATCAGTCAAAGAAGGAGTTCTTGCCTGAGTTGTAAGGTATGAAGTTAAGAGTTAAAGCTCGACCACGACAGAAGAGAGAGAAAGGACGAAGGTCGTCCCCTATGCTTCAGACGTAGGCTCTATAGTATGCTATGCTGTGTACCGCACCGGAAGTGTGCCTTGCCATGAGTCAGTCAAGGGGTACAAGAATGATACAGGAATAGATCATTGGACAACGGTCAAAATTGTCCTTGGAGTAAATAAAGGACATGTTTCTCAATTATGGAGGTGATAAAGAGTTCGACGTAAAGGGTTACGTCGATGCAAGCTTTAACACCTATCCGAATGACTCTGAGTAGCAAACCGGATACGTATAGTGGAGCAACCATTTGGAATAGCTTCAAGTGGAGCGTGGAAGCAGCATTTACAATATGACATAGAGAATTGCAAAGTACATACGGATCTGAATGTTACAGACCCGTTGACTAAAACCTCTCTCACAAGCAAAACATGATCAAACCCCAGAACTCATTGAGACTTAATCACATGGTGATGTGAACTAGTAAACTCTTTGGATGTTGGTCACATGGCGATGTGATCTATCAGTGCTAATCACATGGCGATGTGAACTAGATTATTGACTCTAGTGCAAGTGGGAGACTGTTGGAAATATGCCCTAGAGGCAATAATAAATAAGTTATTATTATATTTCCTTGTTCATAATAATCGTTCATTATCCATGCTATAATTGTATTGATAGGAAACTCAGATACATGTGTGGATACATAGACAACACCATGTCCCTAGTAAGCCTCTAGTTGACTAGCTCGTTGATCAATAGATGGTTACGGTTTCCTGACCATGGACATTGGATGTTGTTGATAACGGGATCACATCATTAGGAGAATGATGTGATGGACAAGACCCAATCCTAAGCCTAGCACAAAGATCGTAGTTCGTATGCTAAAGCTTTTCTAATGTCAAGTATCATTTCCTTAGACCATGAGATTGTGCAACTCCCGGATACCGTAGGAATGCTTTGGGTGTACCAAACGTCACAACGTAACTGGGTGGCTATAAAGGTGCACTACAGGTATCTCCGAAAGTGTCTATTGGGTTGGCACGAATCGAGACTGGGATTTGTCACTCCGTGTAAACGGAGAGGTATCTCTGGGCCCACTCGGTAGGACATCATCATAATGTGCACAATGTGACCAAGGGGTTGATCATGGGATGATGTGTTATGGAACGAGTAAAGAGACTTGCCGGTAACGAGATTGAACAAGGTATCAGGATACCGACGATCGAATCTCGGGCAAGTACAATACCGCTAGACAAAGGGAATTGTATACGGGATCGATTGAGTCCTTGACATTGTGGTTCATCCGATGAGATCATCATGGAACGTGTGGGATCCAACATGGGTATCCATATCCCGCTGTTGGTTATTGATCGGAGAACGTCTCGGTCATGTCTACATGGTTCCCGAACCCGTAGGGTCTACACACTTAAGGTTCGATGACGCTAGGGTTATAAAGGAAGTTTGTATGTGGTTACCGAATGTTGTTCGGAGTCCCGGATGAGATCTCGGATGTCACGAGGAGTTCTGGAATGGTCCGAAGGTAAAGATTTATATATGGGAAGTCCTGTTTTGGTCACCGGAAAAGTTTCTGGTTTTTCCGGTAACGTACCGGAACCACCGGGAGGGTCCCGGGGGTCCACCAAGTGGGGCCACCAACCCCGGAGGGCTGTATGGGCCAAGTGTGGGAGGGGACCAGCCCCAGGTGGGCTGGTGCGCCCCCCCCCCACAGGGCCCAAGGCGCAGGGAAGTGGGGAAGGGGGCAAACCCTAGGGCAGATGTGCCCTAAGGCCCACCCTAGGTGCGCCTCCCCCCTCTCCCTTTCTGGTCGCCACCCAGATGGGATCTGGGGGCTGCCGCCACCCCTGGGGAGGGAACCCTAGAGGGGGCGCAGCCCCCTCCCCTCCCCCTATACATACTTAAGGGTTTTGGGGCTGCCAACACATGAGTTTCTTCTCCTGTTGGCGCAGCCCTACCTCTCTTTCTCCTCATATCTCGCGGTGCTTGGTGAAGCCCTGCTGGACTACCACGCTCCTCCATCACCACCACGCTGTTGTGCTGCTGCTGGATGGAGTCTTCCTCAACCTCTCCCTCTCACCTTGCTGGATCAAGGCATGGGAGACGTCACCGGGCTGTACGTGTGTTGAACGCGGAGGTGCCGTCCGTTCGGCACTAGGATCTCCGGTGATTTGGATCACGACGAGTACGACTCCTTCAACCCCATTCTCTTGAACGCTTCCGCTTAGCGATCTACAAGGGTATGTAGATGCACTCTCCTTCCCCTCGTTGCTGGTTTCTTCATAGATAGATCTTGGTGACACATAGGAAAATTTTGAATTTCTGCTACGTTCCCCAACAGATGGGTGGGATGGTGTTGATGGACAAGGAGGTGGAAGGCTTCATCTTCGAAGATCCCAAGGCAGAGATACCGAAGTGTTCCCGATGGTCGGAGGTGGGTAAGGTCTGTTCATACCGCCCCCTTAACAAGATGGTACTGGAAAGAACTATGCAGAGAGCCCGAGGCTTGTATCGTGAGGCAAAATTTAGGGATATGGGCTCGAACATTTTCGTTGTGCATTTCGGAAGTGAGGGTGATTACAAGCATGCTATGAAAAATGGCCCTTGGCAGTATGATTTCAGTGTGTTGATCTTAAAGGAATATGAAGGGGGGACAAGACCCTCCGAGATGATGTTTGACACTGTGGATATTTGGGTTAGGGTTTCCGACCTTCCACCGGATAAGAGGACAAAGGCGTTTGGGAAAGCATAGGGAAACTGGCTCGGGGAGGTTGTGAATGTTGATGTGGACACAAATGGTTTTGCAAGAGGCAATCAATTAAGAGTCAGGGCAAAGATAGCGGTTCATGAGCCTTTAGTCAGAGGATTCTACCTAAAAAAATCAAGGGATGAAATTTTGGGCACATGTTTTGATTTCTATTATGAGAATGTGGGAGGCTAGTGCATGGCAGGAGAGGTTGTGAGCCTCTTGTTGACTCCTCTTCTCAATGGGGAGGATGGCTGAGGGCCTCTTCGGGCAGGTTTGGACCAAAGGAGGGGTCTACTGGTGGAGCGTCGGGCAGTAACAAAAGGTAGAGCAACTCCTAGTTTGACGATGGCATGAGATAGGCGCAGCGTACGGATTTAGGCTGAATCAGGGACATACCTATGAAGTGAAACCTATGCTCTGACTTCTCAAAATCTACTGAAAACCACACTGGCGGACAGAGTAGGGCATTGAGAAGGTGAAGTAAATAGCCCTCGGATGAATTTTTTGGGTGCTGGAAGCACGCAAGACCAAGATCTAAGGTATAATCTGGAACAGAGAAGAGAGAGAGAGAGAGAGAGAGAGAGAGAGAGAAGAGAGAGAGAGAGAGATAGAGATAGATACATAGAGAGAGAGAGAGATTTGAGGGACAAGTTGCTTGGCAGAAATATGCAGAGAGAGGGTGGTTTTGCACGTGATGTGCCCTAGGATGATAACATTGGCAGCTCCTAAGGTGCACACCATGCTTATGGGCTTGGTCGTTCTGGCCCACATGGGGAGCCTGCTAAGCATGGTTGAAAGTGCAACTAATCCTCGGGTGGTTTTGGTAATTCATAACAACATATAGCTCATTGAACTAATATTCTTTTAAGATCAATGTTTCAGAAAGTTCAATGGTTGGTACGGCATTGACCAGAGGTGTGGACCCCTCAAAATGCTAAGGATACATAAGGACACATATTGGCTAAAGCTCAAGACTCTACATTTTCATTTTAGTGATCCAAGATCACATTGAGTCCATAGGAAAAGCCAATACTATTAAAAGGGGATGAGGTGTTGCTTAATGGCTTGCTTGCTCAAAATGCTTAGTGATATGCTCCAAAAACCCTCAACCACTTTCTCATTTCCACATATGTCCTAAACCTAAAGTCAAACTCGGCCCCATCGATTTGATCTATCCGACGCCATGGAGTTCACTTGACATAGCCATATCCACAAACCCTAATCAGTTCAGTCTTACCGATAGGGATCTCGGTCTCACCAAGATGGGACTGCAAACTCTTTGTTCCCTTCATAACATTTCGGTCCAACCAAGACGAGCGATTGGTCCCACCGAGTTTGTAGTGCAAACTCTCTGTTTCCTTTTCGTAACGTTTCGGTCTAACCAAGATAAGCGATCGGTCCCACCGAGTTTGCTTGACCAAGTCTCTGTTTGCTTATTACTGAAATCGGTCTCACCGAGTTCATGTGATCGGTCTCAACGAGATGAGGTTTTGCCCTAACCCTAGCACATCAGTCTCACTGAGTTGATGTTGTCAGTCCCACCAAAAAGCCTAACGTTCACATTTTGAACGAGGTCGGTCTCACCGAGTTTCACTATTCGGTCCCATCGAGTTTGGTAAATTGCGTGTAACGGTTAGATTTTGTGTGGAGGCTATATATACCCCTCCACCCCTTCTCCATCGTAGAGAGCCATCAGAATGTGCCTACACTTCCACTACTCATTTTCTGAGAGAGAACCACCTACTCATGTGTTGAGGCCAAGACATTCCAATCCAACCACAAGAATCTTGATCTCTAGCCTTCCCCAAGTT
This sequence comes from Triticum aestivum, assembly GCF_018294505.1. Taxonomy (NCBI): domain Eukaryota; kingdom Viridiplantae; phylum Streptophyta; class Magnoliopsida; order Poales; family Poaceae; genus Triticum; species Triticum aestivum. The sequence continues at coordinate 649,714,595 of NC_057798.1, read as the reverse complement.
GCTTTCCACGCAAATCATCTTTCCACCATAGCCAAATCTATGAGAGAGAGTTGAGTGTTGGGGAGACTATCATTTGAAGCACAGGAGGAAGGAGTTCATCATCAACACACCATCTATTACTTTTTGGAGAGTGGTGTCTCCTAGATTGGTTAGGTGTCACTTGGGAGCCTCCGTCAAGATTGTGGAGTTGAACCAAGGAGTTCGTAAGGGCAAGGAGATTGCCTACTTCGTGAAGATCTACCCAAGTGAGGCAAGTCCTTCGTGGGCGATGTCCATGGTGGGATAAACAAGGTTGCTTCTTCGTTGAACCTTCATGGGTGGAGCCCTCCATGGACTCATGCAACTGTTACCCGTCGTGGGTTGAAGTCTCCATCAATGTGGATGTACGATAGCACCACCTATCAGAACCACGGCAAAAATCTCCATGTCTACATTGCGTTTGCTCCCTCCAAACTCCCCCCTTTACCTTCATATGCAATGATTTACATTCCGCTGCTATACTCTTAGAATTGCATGTGTAGGTTGTTCACTTGACTAGTGCTAAGTTGCTAAAATCTGCCAAGACTTAAAATTGGGAAAATGCTAGATTTTTATTTGGTCAAGTTGTCTAATCACCCCCCCTCTAGACATACTTTCGATCCTACAAGTGGTATCAGAGCATTGGTCTCCATTTGCCTTGATTTCCATAGCTATGGTGATCATAGCCTTGGTTTCACAATCTAGGAGAGTATGGTGTCTAGCGAGGGAAATTACCACCGTAGTGGTTCTTACTTTGATGGTACTAATTTTGCTAGTTGGAAGCATAAGATGAAAATGTATATTCTTGGACATAACCCCGCTGTTTGGGCTACTGTGTGTATTGGTTTGCAAGGTGAATTCGTCAATTGGAGAGAACCAAATCATGAAGCAACTGCAGAAGAGTTGAAGATGCTGCAATACAACGCTCAAGCTTGTGATATCCTCTTCAATGGATTGTGCCCCGAAGAATTCAACAAAATCAGCCATCTTGAGAATGCAAAGGAAATTTGGGATACTTTGATTGATATGCACGAAGGTACTGAGTCCATCAAGGAATCAAAGTTGGATGTGCTTCAAAGTCAACTTGACAAGTTCAGAATGAAGGATGGTGAAGGTGTCGCTGAAATGTACTCTAGGCTTGCTCTCATCACAAATGATATTGCCGGCTTAGGAAGTGAAGAGATGACTAACAGATTCATCATCAAGAAGATCCTAAGAGCCTTGGATGGAAAATATGATACCGTGTGCACATTGATCCAAATAATGCCCAATTACAAAGATCTCAAGCCAACGGAAGTCATTGGAAGAATTTTTGCTCATGAAATGTCACTCAAGGATAAAGAAGAGATTCGCAACAAACTAGTGGTGCTTATAAAGCCTCATGTGCTGCTCCTGCCACATCAAGTGAAAAACAAGTCTTCAATGAGGAATTGAGCTTAATGGTGAAGAACTTCAACAAATTCTACAAGAGTAGAAGCAAAGAGAGAAGCTCCAAGTCAAGATCCTACCATGACAAAAGATCTTCTAGTCGTGAGCGAAATTGCTACAATTGTGGAATACCCGGACACTACTCCAATGAGTGTACGACTCCCTACAAAAGAAGAGAAGACTCACCTAAAAGAAGAAGTAGAAGAGAAGAATCACCTCCAAGAGAGAGAAGGAGTAGAGATGATCGTTACGAATGAAGAACCTCTCGTAGAAGCAAGGATTTGTAAAGGAAGGACAAGTCATCAAAGAGCTACACAAAACGAAGACATCAAGCTCATGTTGGTGAATGGGTATCCCGTTCTAACTCAGACCACCACTCCGAGAGAAGTTATCACTCAGACTCTGAATATACTCAAGATAAAGGTGTTGCCGGTCTTGCACTTGTGTCAACCAACTCCTACGACATATTTGACTCACCAAATGAAGGAATTGGAAGATTCTTCATGGCTAAAGGCCCCAAGGTATCACACCCCGAGTATATTGATTTCAATAGTGATGAAGATGATTTGCCAGGTGATGATGAGTTACTTGTTGACAATGCTAGTGATGAAAACTATGATGAAACTGTTATTAATCATGCTAATCAAGATGAAACGAATGGCAATGATAAGAAGGATATTGAGCGTCTAACTAAAGAACTAAACAATCTTAAGTTAGCTCATGAAACTACTTTAGAAGATCATCGAGAACTTTTAAAAACTCATGAGAAGCTACGCTTCGAGAAGCTCAACCTAGAGCAAGAACATGGGTTCTTAAAAGCCATCAATGATGATCTTCAGAAGAAAAGTTCTTCTTACATTGCCAAGCATTTACTCTTGTCTACTTACATGCCACAAGTAAAATCAAGCAATAAGAGTAAGAAAGATTCTTCTTCTAGTAGTAACAATAATCATGCTAAATCCAATATTGTTGCTTCTAGTAGTTCTCTTAATTCCACTAATGACTCTCTTAGCCAAGTTACACTTGAGCAAGAAAATAGCTTATTGAAGGGAATTATAGAGAAAGGTGTTTACAAGAGCCTTGCGGAAGTAAGCAATTTGAGGAAATTGTACGCAAGCAAGGAAGGCACCGGAAGAATCAAGGTGTTGGTTTTGAACGAAAGTTCAATGCCAATGGAGTTGAGTGGGAAGAAGATCAATACCCCAAGACAAAGTTTGTTCCTCAACAAGAGAAGTATGATCCTACTTCCTTCAAGGGACACAAGCTCAAGATGATCTTCCACCACAAGACCACAAGCTAAAAGGCAAGGACAAGCTTCAAGAGGAGATTGATGCATTTGAAGAAGCTCCAAAGGCCTTGGTCAAGTGGGTTCCCAAGTCTACCTCAAGTTCTACTTCATCAAGTACATCTACAACCCCAAGGATTCCCATCAAGATGATGTGGATCCCGAAGAAGAAGAACTAGAGAGTTCTTGAGGGTGACTCCGCCAACATACTTCACTCATATTCATTTGGGCAAGAACAAGTGCAATCAACTTCCACATCTTGCACTAGTTCAAGGAGTCACAAACCCTATTGTTAGTAAGTCAAGGGACAAGGTAACCTAATGTTTTCATGGACATCATCTTGTGTGTACTTCACTCTATGTCCATGGATATCCTTGTTTGTTCCTTGTGGGACTAACCCATGTAGGTATTGAAAGTGCAACTCACTCCAATGGATTTCTCCAAATGATCTACATCAACATTGATCATCCACATCTTCAACATCTACATGAAGTCATCATCAACAAAACCCAAGGTTAGGTCATCCCTCTAAAAGGGGATATCACATCTAGGGGGAGCTTTACTCTAAGAATTGAGCTAAAGCAACTCTAATGTGTGAACACAACAATGCTTTATGTAAAAGTGGTAACCCCACTTGTGCTTAAACGATGAGTATGACCTATGATCAAATGTTCTCATTTGACTCCTAAGTCAATATACTCATATATAGATGACCTAGTCATCGCCAGTTGTTTGATAGATGCTAGAGTGCTTGTGCATGCTTTGCCACATATTTCATTTGCTATCTTATTGTGTGAGCATGTTGGTTGCATAATTTTCTTCATTCGAGGACATCCATTTGCTGCTTTAATTGTTTGGACTTTTATTTTGCCAAATGGATGGACAAGAATGCCTAAGTACTCCCTCTAGCTATATATGCTTTTATCGTCTCAAACTCTATTCATGCTACATCACAAGGTTTGATCTAAGTCAGATTCGAACCATCTGGGTGAGGAGCACTCGGAGCCACCAATTAGTCATAGACTTAAACTTCAAAAACCTCTTGATGTATTTCGGTCTGACCGATCCAATCCCTTTGGTCATACCGAGTTCATTAAGTTGGTCTAGGTTTCAATCTCGGTGCAACTGATTTGAATACTTCGGTCTCACCGAGTTGCAGTAACCACTTGCGATTCTGCATCTCGGTGCCACTGATTTGTTCCACTCAGTCACACCGACAGGGTCTGGATATATATACCCATGGGTCTAATTTTTGGAAAATTTTCCGAAACCCTTCGCTCGCGCTGTCCAGCTCTGCCGACTCAAGGTCTCTAGATCGTCGCCTCCTCACCAGCGACCCCCTGCCGCTGGTCTTCGCTGCCATCAATGTATTCTCCTCTGTCGTTGTCGCTGTAGCAAGCTCACCGCCAAGTTATGGTATGAGCTCAACCCTATGTGTAATCTCTTTCATCTGATTCCTGCACTTAGGTCAATGCCATGAATCTTACCAAGGTTTAAACACTTCTATCCAATCAAAAACGTCATTAGATTAGTTTTGATTAAAAAACTTAGGGTTAGGTTTCCTCTCATCTCGGACCAACCAAGTTGTAGAAATCGGTCTCACCAATTTGGCATAGGCCATAACACTTGTAATTTTTGGTCTGATCGAATCTTGCAAATCAGTGTGTCTGAGTTTTGATCTCTGTGAAACCCTAGCAGTCTCGAAGTCACTGAACTGTGACTCGGTCTGACTGATGTCACTAGTTTAGACTCTAAACATTGCTTCGGTGTCACCGAGTTCAACAAATCGACAGCTCTGAAATGCCTTCTGCAGAAAACTAAAACTATGTTTTTGGCTCAATTGTTTTGCAAAATCTCTGCACTTTGTGATGCTCATCCACTCTATATCATCTACATCTATTCACGGGGTCAGTTTTCAGCTTTCAGCATGTCTGACAACAGTGACAGCCAGAATCAGTCTGAGGAATAGGTTCAGATGAGTGAGGGCACTAGCCCCTCTGAGAGCAGTTATGATGATGGGAGCAGAAGCACTCCCAGCAACCCGCCCAAAGCTGCAACTAGGCAGAGGAAGAAGAAGACATCAGATTCTGAGGATGAGGATTTCAAGATTGATGAGGGAGTCTCTTCCAAGAGGAAAGGAGACAAGAAAGAGCTTGGTATTGCTGCTAACACAAAGATAGGGATGAAGCAGAAAGCTTTTGCAAGAAGAGTTTCTATGTCTGAAGCCAGAGCCTCAACCAAAGAAACCATGGAGTTCACACTTGAACCCAAAGAGGCTGGTGATGGCAAGAAGAGGAAGGAGGGGGTCAAAAAGACCATGGCCAGAGTTATTGGAAGATCTTCTATGATAAGAGACCCAGATGAGTAAGAAGATCAAGATGCACCTCCTGCAAAATCTCAGAAGCTAATGGGGGATGCAATCAGATCAGGGGTTGCTCCTTCAAAGCCCAAGTCTGCCCCCAAGGCTGCTGCTCAAGCCCCCAAGAGATCCACTAGAAACATTCTAGCAGCTAAGAAAAACAAGGCTCCAGTGCCTGAAGTAGAAGAAGAAGAGGAAGGGCAAGTGTTTAGAAAGTTGAAGCCCAAGATTCCTGACCATGATGACACCCATCCAGTGGCTGAAAACATGAAGCTGAGAAAGGATGCATGTTTCAGGCAATGGAGGCAGGATAACCCATATGCCATTAGAAGGAGGACTATTGTTGACTACAGGTTCCATACAAAGGAACAACAAGACTTCTATGAGACTGTGCTGCTTGACAAGAAGCCAATAGTAAGTGACATGAGATGGGTGGATTGGAAGTTCATTGACAACAATGAAGATCATTTCCCAGGAGTCCATGAGAGTTTTAGATCAACATGAGTTGATGCATTTGTTGGTCAGAAATTGACAAAGTGGAATGATGAGTTTACTCCATAGCACACTTTTACCCTAATGGTAAAATTGTTTGGATGACAGAGGGTACCAGGTACCAATCTTCAGTGGCTCAGTGGGCAAAGCCGATAAATGCCCTAGAAGAGCATGAGGATGACACTGATGTATATGCTAAGCCAAGAAAAGGACATGACTCAATGGCTCACATGTACAAGGAAATTCCAGATGCTGCCTTGGACACCCACAAGTTTGGGTTTGTTTATTATCTACTATCAGGTCTACCAACCATCAACACAATACTCAGACACACTCTGCTACCCAAGTTTGGAGATGATAGAATGATTAGAGGGCACTCAATAAATCTGCTGCATATGTTTGATGTGCCTAAAAAATTCAAAATGATGACATTGATTGTTGAGACAATCAAGAGGACAGCTGCAGACCAAAAGAGATCATGTGGCTATGCTCCACATATTCAGATGCTCATCAACTCCAAGATGGGAAAGGGCATGTATCTCTTGGATAAGGAACATCTTCCCCTGCTACTAGAGTTTGAAGACGATGTGGTTGTCATGGATCCATCCCATCCCACTTCTGTGCAAGCTCAGGAGAAGAAAGAAAAAGCTAAAGCAGAGAAGGCACCCAAGACACTAAGTGATGAAGAAGCCTCCCAGATATTTCTGAAGTCCAAGCAAGATCAACTTGGCTATCTCATCCAAAGACACTTTGAGGATTGAGAAAGGACTGGCCACCCTAACTTAGAATCAAGAGAGTCTTGAGAGGATAATTGAGACTTAAATTCATGACTTAGATGTGAAGGTCACGGAAATTTAGTTTACAATGGAGAAGATCCAAGAAGAGCTTGAATACATGGATGAGGGACCTACTACAGATGCTTTTCAGCAAGTCCCAAGGGGATCAAGGTCATCAGCTGTGCCAGTTGTAATAGATCCCAGACCCACAGTGTCAGCACCTGTAGCTACATCTTCAGTTGATCCTCCAGTAGCAACTCCACCAGCTCCTCAGACTTCTTCGGATGCATTCGTCGCAGGACTCCTCTCCATGCCACCTTCGCACTCTGGATCTACCGAAGATCATGCTTAGAGAGCCGCATAGCACTATGCATTTTCGAGCTTTTTGGTAACTTGTTGCCAAATGGGGAGAAAGTGTATAGATCATAGGCTTCGAGAGAGAGAGAGTTTGCTTATTCTCTTGCTACTCCATTTTCTTTGCTTGTTTGGATGATACAATGTTTTATGCATGTGTGTGAGATACTTCTATGATCATATGTTTGATCATATCATACTTTAATGCTTGTGCTTAATGATGATATTCTATCTCTCATGTATGATCATTCATATCTTGTTGGTGATGTGTGCATTTTTCATATTCTATCATTTTGAGCGCTCCACCAAGATGTATGTGATATGGAAGAGTGGCCCATGATCCTAATTGATTGTGCATTTGCATTCAAAAGCAAATTTCAAATAATGCACAAATTTAGGGGGTGCTCTTGCTTATCATATACTTCTCAAAGCGACAATGTATTTCATTTATATTATCATTTGTCAAAGCTTTGATCTATATGTTGTTATCAATTACCAAAAAGGGGGAGCTTGAAAGTGTAACTAATCCCCGGGTGGTTTTGATAATTCATAACAACATATAGCTCATTGAACTAATATTCTTTCAAGATCAATGTTTCAAAAAGTTCAATGGTTGGTATGGCATGGACAAGAGATGTGGACCCCTCAAAATGCTAAGGACACATATTGGCTAAATCTCAAGACTCTACATTTTTTCATTTTAGTGATCCAAGATCACATTGAGTCCATAGGAAAAGCCAATACTATTAAAAGGGGATGAGGTGTTGCTTAATGGCTTGCTTGCTCAAAATGCTTAGTGATATGCTCCAAAAACCCTCAGCCACTTTCTCATTTCTACATATGTCCTAAACCTAAAGTCAAACTCGGCCCCACTAATTTGATCTATCCGGCGCCACCAAGTTCACTTGACATAGCCATATTCACAAACCCTAATCAGTTCGGTCTTACCGATAGGGATCTCGGCATCACCGAGATGGGATTGCAAACTCTTTGTTTCCCTTCGTAACGTTTCGGTCCAATCGAGATGAGCGATCGGTCCCACCGAGTTCCTAGTGCAAACTCTCTGTTTCCTTTTCATAAGTTTCGATCTAACCGAGATGAGCGATCGGTCCCATCGAGTTTGCCTGACCAAGTCTCTGTTTGCTTATTACTGAAATCTGTCTCACCGAGTTCATGTGATCGGTCTCACCGAGATGAGGTTTTGCCCTAACCCTAGTGCATCGGTCTCACCGGGTTGATGTTGTTGGTCCGACCGAAAAGCCTAACGTTCACATTTTGAACCAGGTCGGTCTCACCGAGTTTCACTATTCGGTCCCACTGAGTTTGGTAAATTGTGTGTAACAGTTAGATTTTGTGTGGAGGCTATATATACCCCTCCACCCCCTTCTCCATCGGAGAGAGCCATCAGAACGTGCCTACACTTCCACTACTCATTTTCTGAGAGATAACCACCTACTCATGTGTTGAGACCAGGACATTCCAATCCAACCACAAGAATCTTGATCTCCAGCCTTCCCCAAGTTGCTTTCCACTCAAATCATCTTTCCACCATAGCCAAATCGGTGAGAGAGAGTTGAGTGTTGGGGAGACTATCATTTGAAGCACAAGAGCAAGGAGTTCATCATCAACACACCATCTATTACCTTTTGGAGAGTGGTGTCTCCTAGATTGGTTAGGTGTCACTTGGGAGCCTCCGTCAAGATTGTGGAGTTGAACCAAGGAGTTTGTAAGGGCAAGGAGATCGCCTACTTCATGAAGATCTACCCAAGTGAGGCAAGTCCTTCATGGGCGATTGCCATGGTGGGATAGACAAGGTTGCTTCTTCATGGATCCTTCATGATTGGAGCCCCCCTGTGGACTCGCACAACCGTTACCCTTCGTGGGTTGAAGTCTCCATCAACGTGGATGTACGATAGCACCACCTATCGGAACCACGCCAAAAATCTTCGTGTCTACATTGCGTTTGATCCCTCCAAACTCCTCCCCTTTACCTTCATATGCAATGATTTACATTCCGCTGCTATGCTCTTAGAATTGCATGTGTAGGTTGTTCACTTGACTAGTGCTAAGTTGCTAAAATCTACCAAGACTTAAAATTGGGAAAAGGCTAGATTTTTATTTGGTCAAGTAGTCTAATCACCCCCCTCTAGACATACTTTCGATCCTACAATGGTCAGCATGGAAGACAAAGGCGTTACTACATCAAGAAACCTAGGCAAGATCAAGGATATGACCATAGTGCTGCGTGGCGAGACAGAGATGACTATGAGAATAGGAAAAAGGACCAAGGCAGATGTGGGTTGCTAAAGGAGAGTCTGACATGCTGGTTGGGCATGATGCTTTCGTTCTCAATACTCGGTGTAAAACATTGACAATGTTTGATCGCATCTTAGAGGATTACGTGAGATCAGCGGACTGATAACCCACAAGTATAGGGGATCGTTTGTAGCCTTCTTCGATAAATAAGAGTGTCGAACCCAACGAGGAGCTAAAGATAGAACAAATATTCCCTCAAGTTCTATCGACCATCGATACAACTCTATGCACACTTGATGTTTGCTTTACCTACAACAAGAATAAAACTATAATTAATTTGTGAGAATAAAACTACAAATAACATGCAAGATAATAATCGATAACTAGACTGATAATCATTCTTGCAATTTTATATGAGGGAGAGGCATGAGATAACATACTTTCTCTACTTCGATCATATGTACTTATGATTGGAACTCTAGCAAGCATCCGCAACTACCAAAGATCATTAAGGTAAAACCTAACCATAGCATTAAGTATCAAGTCCTCTCTCTCCCATACGCAATGACCCCCAAACTCGGGTTTGTGCTTCTGTCTATCATGCCACCCACCATAAGCGAACCATGAACATATTGCAACACCCTACAACAAGGACCCCTCACGTTTTCGCGACACGGAGGGCACCGTAGGACAACACCATAATAAAATATACACTCATACCAACCAAGATCACGATTAGCCCATAGGACAAAATGAATCTACTCAAACATCATAAGATGGCCATAGATCATTGGGAAATAATATATAGCGTTGAGCACCATCTTTAAGTAGAGATTACAGCAGGGAGAAGGGAGGTTACACTGCTGCATAGAGGGGGTGAAAGTTGGTGTTGATGGTAGCAAGGTTGTTGATGTAGATCACCGTCACGATCCTAGCCCCGACGACACTCCAGTGCCATAGGGAGAGAGGGGGAGAGAGCCCCCCTCCTTCTTCTTCTTCTTCCATGGCCTCCCTCCTAGATGGGAGGAGAGTTCCCCCTCTGGTTCATGGCCTCCATGGCGGTGGAGGGGCAGGAGCCCCTTCGAGATTGGATCCCCCTCTCTGTTCTCTTCTGTTTCACGCTCTCAGATCTGGCCAAAAACCATTTCTTAAATATCCGGAGATCCGTAACTCCAATTGAGCTAAGATTTTAACACTTTTTTTCTCTTGATATATGCTTCCTTGCGCCCGAAGTAGATCTCCAACCGACTTACGTGGAGGGCACAACCCACCACCAGGCGCTTGGGCTGCCTAGCACGCCCAGGTGTCTTGTGGTGGTTGTGGGCCCCCGTTTGCATTGATTCCACCTCTCAAAAATCCCAAATGTTCCAAAATAATTCTTCATAAAATTTTATTGCATTTGGACTTAGTTTGGTATGGATATTCTACGAAACAAAAACATGCAAAAAACAGGAACTGGCACTGGGCGCTCGATCAATAGGTTAGTCCAATAAACCATATAAAATGTTGCCAACAGTATGTGAAAGTTGTATAATATTGGCATGAAACAATAAAAAATTATAGATATGATAGAGACGTATCAGCATCCCAAGCTTAATTCTTGCTCGTCCTCGAGTAGTTAAATGATAAAAAAATATTTTTTTATGTGGAATGCTACCTACCATATTCCTGATCATATATAATCATGGCATGAATATTAAGACATGGGTGATTCAAAGCAATAGTCTATAATTTGACATAAAGACATTAATACTCAGGCATCCCAACAAACAATCATGTCTTTCAAAATATCAACGCTAAAGAAAGTTATCCCTAGCCTGTCATGCTCAATCATTGATCCAATCATGAAACACACTCAATTTTAGCTACGTCCAATGCACAAGTATGGCTATAGTGCCCCCGAGTTGGCGCTTTATAATAGAAGATGAAGACTCAAAATAAAAATTGTGTAAAAGTAAATAGATAGGCCCTTCACAGAGGGAAGCAATGATTTGTGGAGGTGCCAGAGCTCAAAGCTTAAATTAGAGATAATTTTTTAAGAGGCATGCTTTTCCTGTCAATGCTACGACCGAGAGTTCCCAACATCCCCAATCTTGAACTCTTGCCTCTCCTCCTTCTCCTCATATCGATACCACCTTGATCTTTGATCACTTCATCCACACAAAACTCAATAGAAACCTCGTGAGATCCGTTAGTATAATAATGCAAATCACTATTTTTAGTATTGTTGCAAACCAATTCATATTTTGTTTTTGCATTGTAGCTACTGTATTATAACTTCTCCACGGATTTTACCACCAATACAATTGATAGTTTCATCAAAACGAGCAAAGCAATGCATCAAAAACAGAATATGTCAAAAAAGGACAGTTTGTAGTAATCTGAACATTCACCACACTTCTGTAACTCTATTAATTCTGAAAAATTAGGACGAAATAATTTTTTTTCCATAGCAATACTTTGTAAAATTTTTAGAAACTTTTGATGTTCCAGTAAAAAAATGTAAATTCATGCACTACATCCAAAGTTTCTGTTTTTACACCGGACATACCAACAAGAAATCTAATCATCCTAAAGGCAAATCTTAGCACATCATTTTTATAATACAATGGATTTGTACAGGGGAACAATTATTTTTGTTGAGAAGTTTCTGTAATTGAGGTTCACTAAGTTTCCATGGGCATGAACAAAGTTCAAGGACGTCCCCCACTTCAACGATGCTCGTCTTTCTCACGTTCCCTTTTATTTTTGTGAAGTTTTAAGTTCCCCTCTATATATTTTTTGTTTTAAAACTTTATAAAAGCACACAACAAAAATAAACAACTCTCTAAAACTTTCGGGCTGTCTCCCTGGCAACGCTTTCTTTAAAGCCATTAAGCTAGGCATAAAGTGCTCAAGTAATGGATCCACTCGGATCCCAAGGTATATCACTACAAAAAAATACAGTTCGATGATGATACGTGTTTGTCACAGTAGGTCGCTTTTTTGTCATGCATGTACATCCATGACGATTTTATGATAGAATCAAGATAGTCATACCTGTGCTGTCGTAGAAGTGTTCCATGACATTGCCAAAATTATCATCACAGAAGTGTCCACTTCCACGATGATAAATCGCGTGTCACAGAAGTGCTTTCGTCAAGGGTGATCGACACATGGCATCTACCGTAATGGAACACCGTTAAGCTATCGGGTCCGGTTTTGGATCCGATAACCCGTTAACAGCCGGGACCAATGGGAAATTTCCACATGTAAAATTCTGATTGGCTGGAGGGAACACCTGTCAGCTCGTCAGTGGGCCAGATGTCACCCGTCCATTGGAGGAGACATGCCTATGATACGTCGAAACATGGCGGGGCCCAACAGAGGCCCATATAGGTGAAAAAGGCCGCCCCAGTCAAAGGCCCGTAGTACTTACTCAGGTACTAGTGGGCCAGCCCAATAACGACCTGTTTAATAAAGGCCCTTTTACGGCCCGAAGCCAGATCTGGCCCGTTAATTGTTCACCGAATATTTGGGCCCAATTACAGCCCAGTGACTTTCGGCCTGTTAGAGGCCCGATGTAGACATGGGCCCATTTCAGCCCGGTGTGACTTTCGGCATGGGAATGGCCCGTGCTGCCCATGGGCCATATATGGTCCGACGGGACATCGGGCCTATTAATGGCCCGTGATAAAGGTGGCAATAGTTAAGCCCAGCGTGACTTTGGGCCTGTTAAAGGCCTGTTGTATAATTCGGCCCGTTGATGCCTGTAAAAAGCTTTCCGCCTCTTAAAGGTCCATGATATCAGTGGGCCAACTAAGGCCCGAGATATGTTTTAGCCTGGTTACTGGCCGTGATATAACTGGGCCCAAAAAGGCCCGGTCTACATTTCATCCTGCTGAAGGCCCATCGACGACTAGTGAAAATTGAGGCCTAACATGCATTTCGGCCTGCTAAAGGCCCATGGTTTCATCTGGGCCATAATAGGCCAGTATAATATTTAGCCTGTTAATGGCCCAACGCTACCTGGGCCAAATTAAGCGCTGGGTCCAAAAAAGGCCCAACTAAAATATAGGCCGGTGTAAGTTGTGGGCCTGGCGCAAAGTGTGAAGGCCCCACTCATTCGGGCCCAAGAAAGATGCAGGCCAACCCAGTTGTGGCCCGCTAAAAACCAGGCCCGTTAGAGGCGAATGTTTGGGCCCGGTCGACTACATCAGATTTTTTTCAGATAGCGAATGATGGCAGTAACTAGTAGGTATTAAGAACAAACCTACTCTATACAATAAAGAAATTACGTCATATTAACTAAGAATAAACCTACACTATACAATAAAGGATTTATGGTATATTACATCCACTGGGCATCGAAGTTTGCCACCAGTGACCATAAAGCGCAACGAAGAAGCAGATTACAAAAACTGGGCACCATTGCAACGTAACAAAATAATTCTGAACCGAGATCACTTCCAAGACAGTCCAAGAAAGGTTAGCCTTGCACGAGAACTGCTGCGCAAGCTGCTGAGCTAGGCTGTGAGACCGACCTAGCATGTCGGTCATAGCTTCCAGGTGTAGTTGTTTAGCGATGAGGTTCTCATTGGTGTTCTCTGCAATCTTTCTTAGAGATAGGACTTCAAGTCTAAGTTGAGTTGCAGAATCCCTTTCTACTAGAACTTGGGACTGAAGAAGTCGAACTGATTCAGATAACGAATTCTGTGATCTTGTCTAACTGTTAGTCTCAAGTAACTTGAACACTGCATCAAGACAAGACTTTGGGGTTGTCTCGTTATCTTCAAGATGTTTTGCCTTCTTTGCTGCAATATATGTTGGGTTTGGCTCACAGCCTTCACCAGACTTGTGCATGCCATCAGGCATATCACCCTGAAACAAAGCAGAGAGATGACATGTTTTGCACGTGTATAAACAAAGATGATAACTGTGCTGTCAATTCCATCCAATTTCAAATTAGAAAATAAAGAGTAAGTTCAAAATATCAATAGCATAATTTGGCATTGTTCATAATGCGAGGAGCTTCACCACACTACTGGATTACCATGTCAACATAACAAGCATAGATGAAGGGCAAATAAAATCATTGTATCTATTTTGGTTAATGTGCATGGCATGTTGTTCATATCATCAACCACATCAGTAAGATAAAACAGGAGATGACAAGGTGCAAATGTGGGCTGCTTCACCACACACTGGATTATAGATCCACAAAAACAAGCATACATATAGGGAGTATTGAGTAATGTGCATGGTATGAATAAGGAATTTGGTTTTACAAGTACACCTTAGAACTTATGATTCTTGCGAACATGCATTTTGATAGAAACAGCAAACTAAATAGCAGTAAATGATAGGGAGTATGAGCAAATTAAACAACAGTTGAGGATAAAGGCTTTAGAAGGACTGACTTACATTAACAGTTAACATCGGCTTTATAATGCCCTTCTCGATGTCAAGGGAAGGATAACTCAAGAATTTCAGCACATAATCTTCTTCATAAGCATTGCATGTACTCTTCATTTTGTAGAGAGTAATTATAGATATGATAATACTGGAAGGGATATAGGATAATGAAGATAGATGCAGATTGTGCTACATAATCAACTACCAATCCCTGGAAGTACAAGCGTTACAGGACAAAATGTACTGACAAGAGCAATGGGCTACACTTCTGCACTGGCATTGTCTATGTATTCTACTTTTTGGTAAGATTAAATATAGATATGATCTTTTTTAGTAAATGGTGGGCGAGGAAAATAAGATGCAGAATGCTACACAATGAACCAATCCCTCTTCCCATAATACAAGAGTGTTTTGAACACTGGTGTACTGTACAAAACGTTCTTATATTATGGGACGGAGGGAGTAGTTGTTAATGTAAGTACAGTGATAGACAAAGTTCAGTCCTTACAAGAGGACTGCAGAGCTAAAACTCTTCAAAAGCATTGGGTTGATTCTAAATTTATGTAAGAGTCCATACGGATCTTATAATGTCCATCAAATGGACGACAACGAGGCTAACATGTGTAGTGATGCTACATAATCAAATAGCTATGAAAGTAAGTATGGTCATACAGGGCAAGAGGTACTCACAAGAGCAATGCAGTGTGCAGTATAGTTGTGAGATTCTGTGGTCCCTTGAGAATGAATGTTCTTCTGCTAACAATTTTCGTACAAGTGAGACATTAAGGAAAATGCAGAAATGTAGTTCAAATTGTGATGTGATATCATAGACAGTACCTTACGCTACAGCCGAGACCAATGTGTAACAAGATTATTCCAGTCACCATCGGATAAATGTAGCACCGGAGACTTTACAGAAATTTCGTTTAGAGGCTTGCCATCAAAGTGCGCTTGCCTCAGGTAGTAACAATACTTCATTAGCAAGTGCTTGAAAAGCACAACCAACCCTTGCTCATCTTCACAATCCAATTTGGTCCTTCCTATTTAAAAGAATGAAATCTTGTGTCTTCTGTCAGCAGAAACATATGCAGTAATGACCATGAATAACATTAGTACATTAGTTATGCGTAAGTTGCGGAGGAAGACTGGAAATTGTTTTGTGTTTGTGGTATAATCTTTCCATGAAGGAAATATGCACACAAAGTTCCTGACAACAATATAAGCTTGATCTTCTAAACTGGGAAGAAATGGAATAGGGGTCCTATTTGCTGCAATTGGGGCTCTCTCTGGTTCGAAAAGGATTTGGCAACTGGATTTGGTGTACTCTTTGCTGGAATGGGGGTTTTGCATCGTAGAGCAAGTGCTATGTCAACTAGCATCATCATACTGTTTGCTGCAGTTGGGGCATCAGAAATGACCAGTGTAGTAGGGCTAGAGTCTGCTAGAGTTGGGGTGTTTTGTGGGTCAGGTGATATTGCAACTACACCTAATGGGCTATTTGATTTATCAGGTGCGACTACCTTTTCCAAATACTTTGCTTGTGCCCCTCCATGATCAGCAATCGCCCTCTTCCTTTTGAACGTCTGATACACAAGAACAACATTTGAATGGATAAATATGGTAAGATGACAGATGGAATATGTACTGAAAATGGATAGGCAGGGCGTATTCACATACACGATGTGTAAACTAAGCTAATGGCAGTTCAACAAAGCAGAAGCAATGCAAAGCATCAGTTGCAAGATATGTGCGAGCAATGTAACCTTGGAAAGTTAGAGCAAGTACCTTGATGGGTGAATAAGATAGGGCATCTTCCTCTGACTCCTCCACTAGGGAGCTACATTGACTTAGGTCTCCCTCTAGCTCAGTATCACTGTTAGGATCATATTCTGAGCATGAACTGTAGGTGGAGAGCGTTTGCATTGCATTGCATCCAGACTTGATTTCAATCCCTTAATTCCAAGTTTGACAACCATGGCATTGTTCTTCTTTATTCTTTTCATGCGCGCAAGCTCATAATCATTATGATGCTGTTCAGAATCTGAGATTCATGAAAACATAAAAAGTAGTCAGATTATCTATGGAATGCATTGCGGATTCAACTCGGAAGAGTGTCTCCCTATAAACCCCTGCATATGCAAAGTTCACCTCCCCAACCGTGCTGACCAGACCACACACAGAAATACAAACCCCTTATGTCTCTATAACAGGCAGACACACATTTCAAAACTGAAGTAGGAACATTAGAATCATATGAAATTCGTATTTGAACAAATAAACTAAGGAATTATGAGTGGCATAATGTTTAGCTTCAAGGGTGGAGTGTTGGTAGTGCGACACAAAGCAAGTAGGAAGCTTGTATTCCATGTAAAAGATCGAAGCCTATGTAAAAGCGGGAAATGACACTTTCTTTCTATACAATGCAGTGTTCATTACCACACATGATGGAAGAGATGACATAGAGAAATACTATTCACTCATGTCTACAGTTCCAGTATTTTGAAACATGATGGTCCACCCTAAAAGAATATTGACAACAAATATGACAAGGCAAGCATAGATGTAGTGAATCAATAATTTACTTGTGAGCTTACTAGGACAAGTATGCAGAACTGTAACTACAGTAAGAGACCGCCCAAAATCTGAATCAAGAAGTTTGTCTAGCACTTATTGTTTGCAACTAATCGACATGAATATTGGATATTATATCGAATGAGTAAGAAAGACAAGCAAGATTGTCAACAAACCTGGCTTGCAGTAGTAATCTGGGTCAATGTCACTACGACCAACAATCCAAAATGACTAGTGTCTGTTCCTAGGGCCAGAATTTTGAAAACCCTGTGAACTTTAGTACTAAAGATTACTGAAATACATCTGAACCATTAAGTGTAGGTAGCACTCAACACACAAAAAACCCTAATGACAGTCTTGCCTAATGAGTAATGAATCAATTAGAAAATGGGTGATGGGGACTGGCTGCTCAGTGTTGAGGACGTATCTCAGGATAAATCAGGTTGGCTTAGTGGGTGCTGCATGCCTAAGCCCTGAATGGACTGGGAAGGTAGGCATGGTGGCGCTCCCGGGCAGCGGTGACGCTTTTGGGCGAGCGGCTCCTGACTTGCTGTTAGTCCGGTGTCTCCTCCTAGAGTCATGCCGTTCAGGGACGGCAAGTCACTAGCGAGGCAGGCGGCTGGGGGCGAGTAGAGATCGGAAGCGCGTAGCAGAACACAGGGGAATCGGGGCCTGGGTCGACCCAAAATCCCAGGGTGGGTCGGCCCACCGTGGGCACCCTGTAGAGATACACACCTGAGTGACGAACATGCATTTTCAAAACTAATTTAGGAACATTTAGCTGACCAATTAAACGACTCTACTTTAATAATATCAGATTCGTATTTGAACAACTAAGATTGTTTAGCTTGATGGGTGGAGCAGTGCTATTATGACATGAAGCACGTACTCTGATCGTATAGTGATCATAAAAAGGGGAAACTCGAAGCATATTTTTTTAGCAAAAGAGGGTTTCCCGTCCAACTTCTATTAAAGAAACCACCACGGAACCAACATGATCAATTAAACCCTAAGCATGATCAATTAAACCGTATTATGACTGTGCCATGGCAGATTTGAAGCTGCAAACCGGAGAAATGATATCTAGCATCCATTGTTTGCTTCGAACTAAGAACTAAATTCTAAGAGCTGAAAATAAAGTAGAGTAACCAAGTTATGATCTATTTTCTGGTTGAGATCAAAAAGTTGAGGAGATATGAAGTACCACCTCTCTTGCGGCGCCGTATAGGCATCGGGGGTGCAATGGCTGTCAGTGGCCTTGAAGAAGATCTGCGACGGTAGATGGGTGCATCGGGGGATAAGTCCCATTGCGGTGGAAGAGAAGGTCGTGTGAGCGGCCCCGGCAAATAGGATGACGACGCTGATGAAGCGAGAGGACGCGATGCAAGGCTCTTGGTCTTTCGCCGTGGATGAGAAATGTCTATATCTAGCAGTGGACGACAGGGTCTTGGTAGGCGCTCCGGCATGGTGGAGGATGGTGGCGATGGATCTGGTGGAGGACGGAGGCGATGGATGGGGTGGAGGACGATGTCGATGGATGGGGTGGCGGACGGAGGAGGCTGGTGTGGGGATGGTGTTCTAGTGCGGACGGTGTATGAATGGGAAAATGGAGGGAGAGGTACGGGGAATCATGTTTTTGGGACGCGCCTGTCTAAAATATGGGAAAGTTACAAACTTAGCCCCTGTTTAAAATTTGCACGTCTCGTCGGTTGGGGATAGGACGGTAATCTCACATCTCGCCAATATTTGCCCAGAGCGATTTCGGGCGAGGAGAGGGTGGTTGGCGCCCATGGTATATGAACGGGGCTGACAGGTAGGGCGGTTGTGTCATGTCTGAGTGAGGTTACAAACCTGCCCCTATTGAAAATATTTGCCTACATCGATTTCGGGCGAGTCGAGTTTGTTTTGCCACCCACCGTGTATGAATGGGGAAATGGAGGGAGAAATAGAGGTCTTTCAGACAATCTTGAATGAAATGTGTTTTGCCGCCCATGTTTGGCGCCCACTGTGACGGAATGGGCTCAAAGGCGGTCGTGTCACGTCTAATTGAAGTTACTAACCTACCCCTATTTAGAGCAGTGGAAATCGGGCCGATGAATTGTCCGTGTAATGGATAGACAGTAATTTCCATCTCCTAAACACTTGGCTTCGGGCAGCCGACATGGGAGTGGACATTTTGCTGCTTCTTTTGAATTTTGGGACAATAAGCATCCACGTTTACCCTGGCAACTAAATTTGAATCCATTTTGTATTCCTATATGAATCTTTATAAATCATTCTATGTGTTTTTATATATCTTCAAAAGGACGACAAAGATGTATTCCACTGTCATATATGAATATGGTTTACAAATGCCGATACTCAAATTCAGAAGCTAGAATCTAGTTTAAGGTGAATTCGAATATTTGGAACACTTCATGTCCAACTCAAATGTCACACGCAGCATAATGTGTACTCCCATCTAGATATGTACACAAGCGATGTATCAAGATTCAAATACCGAGTCAATCAACCAAGAATGTACAGAACTAATAGACATATAAACACTTATAGAGTATATGAATCAATAATATCAACTAACATACATAAGCCAGGCCGCTGTACTTTTTTTTGCTACAACAACATCCTTTTTCTAGCCAAGCTACTACAACATCTTGGCCCTTTCCGATGTGTGCCACTTATGGTCCATCTATACTACTATTATTGCTGAATGCACATTCAGCCCGATTGGCATATTTATAGGTGTGGCTCAGCAATCAAAATGAAATGTCTCTGAGTCTTATTAATTAGTACAGACTTGTGCTCAAATAAAATTACAAATCAAAAAACATAAAACAATTATTACATGATCTCTAAAACAAATGGTTTTATTGATTACATGAACAAACAACACAAATGTTATTCAACAATGGAAAGAACATTTCACCTATTATTTACCAAGTGGGAATTTAATTTCCTTTTTTCCTTTAGGACCTTAACAATGCGGTCAGTCTGAGCTTGCTTCATTTTCAAATCCACCAAATATTTAATGGTTGTCTTGAGTACTGCTAGTGATTGTGCTGTTTGCTTCCTCAACATGTCAACTTCATCTCTAAGTACAGAAGTAGAATCTCTTTCTACCACTAGTTTAGCCTCTAGGGCATTAGCAGTTGGCAATTCATAATGCACGATTGGGCCGGTGCCACTGCTGTGCGATTATACAACGTCCATGGGGACCTCGCTCTTCGATCTTGGGCTAACCTGTTTTGCCATTAAAGTTCTGATTGGATTCAGAAAAGTTGAAGTTAGCAAAACATCTCAACTCGGAGTTATAACATCAAACCAGTTAAACAAACAAGGAATTAAAGAGTTTCAATTGGATGCTGAAAAGTAGTTATTAACATCATTGTAACCCGTTGTTGCAGCAGCAAAGCAGTTAAACAAACAAGTAGCTATTTAAGTTCATGCAAACAGGTAATTCTTAATAGTAAATATCAAACACATAGATAGGCGCAGTCTATAATAGGATTAACAGGCTGTGGCATTATGTAATCAGTAGCAAACTAAATTAAGCCAGGCAACGTAATTGAACAATTTTTCAATAAGTTGCTAACTAAAATCCCGAGAAGCAGGTAACTGAACTTATGCTAGCTCTTTGTACAGGCACACTGCAACTTCTTTTTCTCTTATAAGGTTGTACAAAGGATTCCATGGCATCAATTGCTTGGATACGCGGTCCCAATACTTCTTTCTTCCCACACTGCATTGGTAAGTCGAATGATTAATCTGGTAAGATGGTGCGTCCTTGATATGTTATATGAGGACGTGTAGTCAGACTAGTTGTAGCCACACACATCACAGTGGCTTTTACTATATATTTCATGCAATTACTTTTGGCATATCGAAATCTAAGCAATCTACAATAGGATGAAAAGACTGGCATCCTTCACATTATTGCGAACTCAGTTCATAGAAACAAGAAATTCAACCATTATGTGGGTAAATCAAAAACACCACTGGAATATTTTTCACTACCCCAATCATACACGCAAAATGGGGCGACGCCACCATAGGGGCTGGTATGGGTGGCCGCCTCGGGTGGCTGGAAAGTGTGCACCTGGTTTGAGTCGTATAGGTTGGCCTAGGCTAGTTTTGTTCGTCCCAACGCACGAGCAGGCAATGTAAAAAATGAAGAAAAATGTTTCAATTTGGATGGGCCAATAACATAAGTGCAAGGCAGGCCCTATAGCAGGCCCGCGGCCCAAACGAGCGCCTCCCATATCGATCGTCAGTAGGAAAAATCCCAATTCATTCATTCCAACCTCCAGTCTGGTTCTCTCTTAACCTAGCCGCCGCTGGACAGACCGACACAACACTTCCTCGCGCCCTTGTTGGAGGGCGGTCGCCGGGCTTCAAGCAAACCGAAGGACAAGAAGATGAAGATCCAACCCTGGGTGTAGCCTGCGTGGGAGGCAGTGGTGGCAGCACAAGCATGGCATCGAGCTTGCACAAACAGACAGTCACAGCTTGCAAGAGTAGCATGCGCAATGAGCAGGTATATCACATCCCTGATTATATCTAATTCAACTGTTCAATTTCTGGCCAATAGTTAAACCTGACGGTGTTGTAAAACTGCTTGTATGTAGGGAATCTATGAGAAAATGAAACCAAATTCTGCTTATTTTATAACTCCCCCAATCAATACTGAACTGACTGAATCTGATGTATCTAATCAAGTTTTCGGTGCAAACATACAAGCTCATGTTGTTCTTGAGCCTGAAGTGTGTAATGAATAGACTACTAATGAAGGATTTGATGCAAACATTTTACATGCTCCTGGTGATGAACATATAGTGTCTAATGAGGGATCTAATGCAAGCATTTTGCAAGCTCCCTTTGAAGGATTTGGTGTCTAATGATGATCTGCTATGTTGAGAGAGACATAGAGATTTGTAGGCATTGATAACAAGCAAATTATAGTGCATTTTCATGGCTTGAGGAAACATCGAGGCCACCTACCAGAAAGTCCGCGTATCATGACAACGTAGCATAAATACTTTTCTAATATGTTGTTTGAAACTATTGGCGTACTTGTGCAGAATAGATATATTGATATGCAGTTTGCGCACTGGTTATAGGTGCAATTACACTTTGATATTTTCAGCCAGAGAACGAATAATTCAAGCAGGTACATACCATATTTGTAGTCCTTGTACACCATGTTGCATTTTGTGTTTTTTGGTGCTTGCATCATTTAGTGTTTATAATCTGAACTACTTTGGATCATTAGCTGGTTTTCAAAGTGCATGTAGCTTCACATTTCTTAAGTTATGTTGATTTTCGGAGTGCAAGTGCCTTCGTATTTTTAAGTTAAATGTTCACCCCTGGTAACTTGAATTCGTGGATCCGCCACTACACACAAATCATACATGAATGCCAGTACGAATTACATGAAATGCAGGGACTTACAGTAGCTCATTGTACAGGCTCATTGCAGCTCTACTTGCGCTTGGGATGTTCCATGTACAAGTCCATGTTACCACTTTCTTGGATGTGCAGGCCTTGTGCTCCCGGCACCCCCCTCTACATTTTTGACACGGCAAATGGTTGATCAAATAAGAGGAATCGACCTTGCTATTGTATTGGAGGACAAATACTTACAAGGTTATACGGGTGTGCGAGATGTGTACCAGATCCCGTAGCGCCGTCATGCTTCACTAAAAAATGGTTTTGCTTGTTTCAAATGATATCTCCAGAAGAAATAAGAGTTAAAGTCAGAGTTGCATAGGCATGTAAGCTAAGAGAGCAGTGAAAGGATATCCAAACATTGTCAGAACAGTTCACAAGGGAGTGATGTGTGGATACCTAGTTCGGGCTGGCGTTTGGACATGCTCACCTAGCTAGAGTGTGGGTCACTTCAGATCCATTGAGGGTGATGCGCTGGCGTTGGCTGGCCGCGCACGGATGCAGATCTTGAGTGGCAGCAGAGCGCTACGATGCGGTGGACGAGACCAGTGGTGAAGCCCCAACGGCCTCGGGGGGCGAAGGTGCGATGATGTGATCGGTGAATTAGCCCCGGTGAGGTGGGAGACGATGTCGGTGAAGCGCACCTGATGCGGTGGAAGTCAATGTCTGTGAGGCACGTCGGTTGTGGCCGCTGACGTTGTTGGTGGACCACCCGATGCGGTGGACGAGGGTGTAGATGAGGTAGCTCCGGTGCGGTGTTGAAGCGCGAACATCGTCTTCGTCGTTATCGTCCTGCACAGAGGTGGGGAAAGAGATGAGATGAGGGGCGATTCGAACTTTGCTTGGCTTGGTGGCGAATTAGGGATTTGAGCAATCTGGGCGCGGAAGGGGACGGTGGAGAAGGGAGATTTTGCAGGGCTGGAATTGGGGCCGCCAGATATTTCAATCCGAAATGTGGAAGCGCAAACTTATTTTGTTGTCATCCTTTTTTTGGGGGGTGGGGGGAGGGGGAGGGAGGGGGTGGGTGGCTGGGTGCTAAGCGTCCGTCCGACACACGCGACCACCACGACACGACCCTGGTCTGCCTCATGCGCTTACATTTGAGAATGCAAACGAATCTTCTTTCGTTTGCAAACGAATCTGTATGTATTACCATGCCCGTGTTTTCCTTGCAAGTAATTAGTCATTCAAAACGAGATACTATAAATTAATTAATGAGGAGTTATTTAAAAAAATCAAAATGGTATCCACGGTATCCACGCTAACATGGATTAGAGTGTGTGTCACATAATTAGTTATTTGAATTAGAGTGTGTGTCACATAGCGATCTCCAATTCTAACATGGATTTCACATTTCACTGTATCCATGCTACTTTTTAATACAAATTCATATGTATATGATGAACACCATGGTAGTGAGAAAACTTTTGGATGGATTCAAACATATGACCTACAAAATAGCATAACAAATCGAGTCAATGTCAACTTTTCGAAACCTAGTGTGACACGAATTCGAAATAATTACCCCTATGCATGGTCCTCAGTTCAAATCTTACAATGTACACCGAATTGAAGCATCGATATTAAGTCTCGTACTATCTACATTCAAATGTTGTTTTTAGCACCCCCCTTGGCACACACACTACATACTTCCTGTATCGGTCAATCTTCCTCTCCTAACCACCTTAGGAAGCTGTTGGTTTCCAACACACATTCATTCTTTCTCTCCATGTTTCGACCTCTAACTCTCTCAACTACACAACCCCCTTTTTCCACTCTGTTACCAAATGTATTTACCTCAGACACCCGCCATTGCACCCCATTCTGAGCACTCTCTCTCTCTTCCTCTCCCTCCCACCCTCTCGCGCTAGATACATGCATTGTCTATCTATCCCCCCAACCTCTCGTGTGCACGCACACACGTTGTCTATCTAGGTCACTCCCTCGAGACTGTCTCACTCTTTCTTCCGCACGGCGGGCCACACTCGCTCAATCTCGCTCTCTTTATATGAGTCTCAATTAACCTTGTTTTATTTCACACGCAAATGATATATCTCCCTGTTCGGGCCTCGATCGACACACTCTATACTCTCTCACACAGATTGTCTATCTAGGTCAGTCCATCCAAGCCGCCCCCACTCTTTCGACCTCATGGCAGGCCATTCTCGCTCAATCTCTCTCTCTATTCTCTCTCTCCCTCTCTCTCTCTCTTTGTATGTTTCGATTGACCTCGCTCTTTCTTGGACAAAAACGATATATCACCATGTTTGAGCCCAGTTCGACCTATTCACATTGTATACTCTCTCATGCACATTGTCTATCTAGGTCACTCTCTCCAACCCGTCTCGCTGTTTCGATCGCACGATGACCCACACTCGCTCAATCTCTCTCCCTTTATATATGTGATCGATTGACCTTGCTTCCTCCCACGTACAAAATATATCTACATGTCTATGACTAGATCATCTCTCAACTCTATCTTACAGCCCTCACCCTTGCCAAAAGCTCAATCGGACAATATCTCTCCAGAGCATATATATATGTTCAATGAATGTCGGACCACACTCACTTTGTCTCTCTATCTATATGTCTCTCGATTGACCTCGCTTTCTCATGCCGTATCTTCCACACATTGAAGCTACCTCTCCATCCCTCGCAAAGCCGGAGTTATTTACATTGCGAGGGGCACTCCAACCTTGGATTAATTTGTGTAGGCATTTATTCCAGTGGGTTTAGATTATATTTGTGTAGGCATTTATTCCGCACCTCCCCGAATTGATTTCCCTCTGGCTCGGTCATCACTCTCTCACACGTCCTTTCTCGCCTTCAACGTCGCAACATGGTATTATTGCAAAAAACTCTGTTGTTCTCTTTAATTATTATAAATAAGCTACCAAACTACACACCAATAGTCCACTTGGAATGGAAAAAATTTCGACCCACAAATTAAAGTGCTACAAACTACACACTGTGGGGCCCACCTGTCATGACATAAATTTGGACCCATATACAAATTAAAAAAATTAAGGACGAGGATCAAACATGCGACCAGGGCCTTCAAGCCGTACGTCAATAGGCAACATACATAGAACATCAATGTTTGTTGTACCCCCCTTTGTTCAAATAATGTTTTTTATATTATCACAGCCTATTTAATGGATAACATGTAATATTATTTTTAGTACATTAGTGAGACCGGCTCATTAGCACGTACTATTCGCTTCACTTACTGGTGGGTTTCATGTGTGCTCTCTCTCTCTCCTCCCTTTTTGCGTTTAGACGCACGGGAAAACACGAAGAACTCGTGGGCGATGTTGCCGTTGACCATATCTGGACGCGTTCACAAGTTACGACACCAGTTTCACGTACTAGCAGCACTAGTCAGTGTGTACGTGCAATGCACATTAATTTGGAAGTATATTAAGTGCATGCGGATATTAAGTAGGATATTATTTGCGTGTTATTATGTGATTAGCACTATTTTTGGCATGAAATTAACTGCATGCTAAACATGTTGAGCACTCAACATTGAAGTAGTCTAGGACGTTGGATGACAAGGAATACATGTGGCTTGATGACGTTTTATATTTAATTTCATATGGCTCTAGCAGAACATTCAGTCGATCAAACCATAGATTTTGTTCAGTCTGACTGCGACTTTAAATTATACAACGATCGATCTAAAATAAACAGAAATGATAAACGTTCAAATTTTAAGCATGGCAATCCGAATGTTTTTCGTGGCAAATTTAGATTACGCGGCGGCGGCGGGCGCGTCTTGCGGTGGGAAGCGGCTCCTCTGCCGTGCTCTGTGTGTCGTCGGGCCACTGACCGACAGCGACGACGGCTTCTTGCGCCGTTGTTGGCGTACTCCTGGATGTTGGCCTAGCTTCAAGGAAGGCCAAAATGTTCTAGACTTCGGAGCGAGTCAATTGGCGGGCGGAGGCGACTGGCGTTGGTGCAAGGAAGCAGTCGATGGCGGCCATCCATGCCGGTGAGGGGGGCACAAGTACCCGTGCGGGGACAGGCGCTGGCAACAGCGCAGCAGAGACATTCGTGTGCACGGGCCCCGGCACGGGTGAGGGAGTCCTGATTGAGGGGTCCTCGGACGTCCGGACTATTAACATGGGCCGGACTGCTGGACTATGAAGATACAAGACCGAAGACTTCTTCCCGTGTCTGGATGAGACTCTCCTTTGCATGGATGGCCAGCTTTGTGATTCGGATATGTAGATTGCTTTCTCTGTAACCGACTTTGTGTAACCCTAGCCCCCTCCGGTATCTATATAAACCGGAGGGTTTAGTCCGTAGAGGCAACAACAATCATGATTATATAGGCTAGACTTCTAGGGTTTAGCCATTACGATCTTGTGGTAGATCAACTCTTGTAATACTCATATTCATCGAGATCATTCAAGCAGGAAGTAGGGTATTACCTCCATAGAGAGGGCCCAAACCTGGGTAAACATCATGTCCCCCGTCTCCTGTTACCATCAACCTTAGACACACAGTTCGGGACCCCCTACCCGAGATCCACCGGTTTTAACACCCACATTGGTGCTTTCATTGAGAGTTTCGCTGCGTCGTCACCAAAAAAGTTTTTGATGGCTCCCTCAATCATATACAACAATGCAGTCCAGGGGGAGGTTTTTCTCCCCGGACAGATCTTTGTATTCGGCGGCTTCGCACTGCAGGACAACTCGCTTGGCCATCTAGAGCAGATCGATAGTTACGCCCCTGGCCATCAGGTCAGGTTTGTAAGCTTGAATTACATGGACGATATCCACGGAGACTTGATCTTTGACAGATTCGAGCCCATGACAGCCGCTCCCTGCCGCCACGATAAACATGACCTAAATCTGTCATCAGACCATGCTCTGGAGATCGTGCCTGTAACTGCCTTGGCCCTAGATCCGAAGCACATCGTGCTGTCCAAGGATGGGAGGCTTAACCCCGCCACAGAAGCCGCAGACTCAGCAGTGTTGGAACCAAACACAGATCCGACCTCGAGCAGAGCCTGTGTCATAGGAACCTCGGAGTCGTCTCTGGCCATAGGTTCTGAACCACGTACGTCCGCGCCCGTCGAAACTGATCGGGTGCCGATCATCGAGTTCACCTCCGCGGACATCTTCCGACACTCGCCTTTAGGCGATGTGCTAAGCTCGTTAAAAGCCCTCTCCTTATCAGGAGACTCTCAGCCGAACTATGTCCGGCTTGAGGTGGAAGCAGAGGACAAATTCCGCTTCCCACCCACCACCCACTTAATAGCCACCGTCGAAGATTTAACCGATCTACTTGACTACGCCTCTGAAGACTTCAAAGGGATGGACCTCGAAGGCGGAGAAAATCTAGATGAAAACTCACCCGTAACCGGTCGGTGGACGGCTACGTCCTCATACGATATATACATGGTGGATACACTTAAAGAGAAGGAGGCCGACAGTGACAAAGATAAACCCGTCGATGAACCTCCAAAGCATCGGCGTCAGAAGCGCCGACCTCGATTCAGCAAGGGAAACAATAGCAACATTGTCACTAACGACGATAATAATTCGGACCAAGCCGAAGACCCCACCGATCCAGCAATGGAGCAAGACAAGTGAGAGGACGGCGAGCACAGTCCGGGGCTGTTGTCCGACCACAATGACGCCGATGATAGCAATTATCAACCTATCTCCGAAGAGGAGATCGGCTTGGGCGACGATGAATTCGTCATCCCAGAAGAACCCTCATAACAAGAGCGCCTCCAACGGAGGCTCATCGCCACCACAAGGAGCCTGAAGAAGAAGAAGCAGTGGCTTAAAGCCGCACATGATACGCTCAATGATAGATGGAAGGAAGTGCTAGACGCTGAGGAAAAATATGGTTGTAATCGCTAAACAAAGGGCTATCCTAAGCGTAAACTTCTACCCAAATTCGACGACGAGGCCATTGCGCCCATACCACCTAAGAACAATACCGCCAATAAGCCGGACCGACCACCTCATGGACGGGACAGAGCAGCTAGCAACGGCGCACACAAGCCCGCACCCCCTCCCCGTAAAGGAAGAGAAGTCGCGGCTCACGGCCAGAAACACGATTTACGTGAGGACCGGAACAAAAAGGCTGGCAAGGCCAGGTCCATCTATGGATCTAGGGACCACGCCCTCGTGCGGGACTGTGGTTATCAAGCCAAATATGCCGGTCATATACCAGTTCGGAGCCGACTCCGAACGCCACAACCGTCGGACTCACACCACGACACAACCAAGTACAGGGGTGCAGCCCACCCCTTGTGCTTCACCGATGAGGTGTTGGATCATGAATTTCCAAAAGGGTTTAAACCCATAAATATCGATGCATATGATGGAACGATGGACCCTGCGGTCTGGATAGAAGACTTTATTCTTCACATCCACATGGCTTCCGGAGACGATCTCCATGCCATCAAATACTTACCCCTCAAACTGAAAGGACCAGCCTGGCACTGGCTGGAAAGCCTCCCTGAAAATTCCATTGGAAGCTGGGAAGAACTTGAGGACGCTTTTCGGGCCAATTTTCAAGGGACCTATGTCTGACCTCCGGATGCAGACGATCTAAGTCACATAATCGAACAACCCGGAGAATTAGCCCGTAAGCTTTGGAATCGGTTTCTCACTAAGAAGAACCAAATCATCGATTGTCCGAACACCAAAGCCTTAGCGGCCTTCAAGCATAATGTCCAGGACGAATGGCTAGCCCGACACCTCGGCCAGGAAAAACCTAGGACAATGGCAGCCTTAACCACACTCATGACTCATTTTTGTGTGGGTGAGGACAACTGGTTAGCTCGTAGCAGCACCAGCGATCCTGGCACATCCGAAGTGTGGGATGGCAATGGAAAGCCATGACACAACAAAAACAAGCGTCAAAATAATGAAGTAAGCCCAGAAGATATAACGGTAAATGCCGGATTTAGTGGTCCCAGACCCGGTCAACGGAAGAAGCCATTTAAAGGCAATAAAGATGGCCCATCCAGCCTGGACAAAATATTAGACATGTCCTGTCAGATCCATGGCACCCCTGCTAAACCTGTGAACCATACCAACCATAGTTGTTGGGTCTTCAAACAGGCCGGGAAACTCAACGCCGAACACAAGGGGAAGGGAGATCAGAGCAAAGACGAGGATGAACCTCGCTAGCCGAACACGGGGGATAGAAGAAATTTCCACCGGAGGTCAGGACAGTGAACATGATCTATATTACTCATATCCCAAAAAGGGAGCACAAACGTGCACTCTGAGATGTCTACACCGTTGAGCCCAAATTTAACCCATGGCCGGCCTGTCTGATCACCTTTGATCGCAGGGATCACCCGACTAGTATCCGTCATGGGGGTTTGGCTACCCTAGTGCTTGATCCAATAATCGACGGATGCCACCTCACTCGTGTCCTTATGGACGGCGGCAACAGTCTCAACTTGATATACCAGGACACTGTCCGCAAGATGGGGATAGACCCGTCAAGAATCAAGCCAAGCAGCACAACCTTTAATGGAGTTATACCGGGCGTAGATGCCCGCTGCACTGGCTCTTTAACACTGGAGGTCGTATTCGGCTCTCCTGATAACTTTCGAAGCGAAGAACTAATCTTCGACATAGCTCTATTCCGAAGTGGCTATCATGCATTACTCGGAAGAACGGCCTTCGCCCGCTTCAATGCAGTCCCGCATTATGCCTATCTAAAGCTCAAAATGCCTAGACCGCACGGCGTCATCACCGTCAGTGGAAACACGGAGCGCTCTCTTCGTACAGAAGAGTACACGGCTACTCTAGTAGCCGAAGCCCAAAATGGCCTATTCAAGCCGAATAGCTCATCGGTCGTTACGACCGCGGACACAGCTAAACATGTTCGGTGCACACCTCAATGCGGCAGCTTAGATAAATCTGAGCTCCATTAGCAGTTACGCCCCCATCGACTGCCCAACAAGGTGATGGCATACATGCCTCGTATACACAAGTGTACCCTCAAAATTCCTTGGGCGGCGATGTCGGACTCTATAAACTACATTTCAAGGCTCATTAAACGAGCCAGCTATGTCTATGGCCACACTGAATTCCTTTTTACATGTTTTTTTACAGCTGGCCATCACACCCCTCCCTTCAAGGACACATAACAAAGGAGAAAACGGCGCAGACGTGCAGCAGGGCCCGCACTAAGGTTTCTTTTTAGATTAACACCCTGTGTAAAACTTTTTTATCTCTCTTTTTTTATGCTCTCCTGGCATGTAAAATGTCCAAGGTAGCTATAGGCACCATCTGCATGTATATGGCTCGCCGTACTAAAAGTGGATATTATAGAAGCTTCTTGGTGAATAATGTGTTTGGAGTTTTATTCCCTCATCACCCGCATTGTTTCCCCATGTCAGATTGCCACACGTGCCTTGATACCAGGGTCCATTACCAGGGGATGTCTTCAGCCCGGTATATGTTGAAAAAGTCCGAACACCTATAGGGAGTGTTTGGCGTCACGAGTTTGGCCTTATATGCATCAGCTCCGAATCATGTCTTTGGTCAATAGTTGGGTTGCCTGGCTCCTGTGCTTACTACCTTACGTTTCGCTCTATCGGCTAGGGTAGTAAAGGGAGAACTACTGCGATTGTGTCCCGGTTCATCTGGATGAGCACCTCAGTAGAGAAAGCCGAAAACTGACTGTCATGATACGGCGAGAGCTGGTCAACCACTCGATGACTCAGTGGAATCTTCGCAATTACTTCTGCATTAACGAAGGACCATCTTTTTGGTCACGTATGAAATCGCGCCGTATTCGGATAACTACTTACGTACCAGGGGCTATATCCTAGACCCACCGTCAAACTCCCATGGCTAGGTGAAATTGTTAAAGCCCCATAGTCCGATTGCCTGGTTCGCCGAATTGACACCTCCTTAATGGACCAAGATGTTAGGTCAAGAGTGATCAAATGCTTTTCCGAACACCCCAGCGTTATACGCGAGGGGGCCGATGCCGACGAATGGTAAACTTTCAGATTATATATAACAAAATAAAAACGGCCGCACAAGAGGCACTTAAAACTTTCTTGGCAAAAGTAGAAAAATCATAGCCTTCATATATATCATAATA
This sequence comes from Triticum aestivum, assembly GCF_018294505.1. Taxonomy (NCBI): domain Eukaryota; kingdom Viridiplantae; phylum Streptophyta; class Magnoliopsida; order Poales; family Poaceae; genus Triticum; species Triticum aestivum. The sequence goes on along the minus strand of NC_057798.1, from coordinate 649,683,118 downwards.
TTGTTTTTACAATCTCAATTCACTTCACTCGAAGATAATATCTTCCGAGCACTGACCCTCTATCAAGAGGGCACCCTCTAGAACATATTCAAAATAATGTTCTGGCATACGATAGTCCTTGCCCTCGGGTGGACTTCTAGCTGCAATATCGATGGCCCTCATCTTCGCCCAGTATGTCTTGACACGGGCAAGGGCCATCCGTGCACCTTCTATGCATGTTGATCGCTTAACAGTGTCGATATGCAGCACCGCATTAACAAGTCGCCGCACCAAACCAAAATAACTATTTGGAATTGGCTCAGTCAGCCATAGCCGCACTATTACGTCCCTCATGGCAGATCCGGACAGCTTCTGGATCTCGTCCCATATGGTCATCTGTTTTTTCAGCAACAGTGGACGCCTCAGCATGCTGAATTGCGACCAGAAAAGCTTTTTCTTCACGTATCCTTCTTGCGCTTGGAAAAACTGGGTCGCATCAGAGACACTCTCCGGCAAGTCCAAAAATGCGTCTGGAGAACTCCACATCTGGTTAAGTGGGGCATACTTCGGATCGCCGAATTTAGTTTCCAATAAGAAGGGCTTACCAGCCGCGATCTCCCCAGCTTGCCAGATCTCGAGTCGCTCTACACTCAGACCGTGCTTCTCTCGCCTCTTGTAAGGCCTTGTCAAGATCATCCATTTTGGTTTTGTTATCTTTTTCGAGCAATTCGCATCGGCCAGCAGCATCCTTTAGCTCAAACGCCAGAGTAGATATTCTCTCCTCGCACTGGCGCCGAGCAGCCTGTTCGGCCTTCAAATTAGCAGCCGCCTTTTCGGCAGGCGCATTACTCATCCTGGCTTGCTCCTTGGCCCGGGCAAGCTCAGCCCAAAGGGTTTCAACCACGGTGGCACTATCTGCAGTTATGCATATTCAATTCTTAATGTCACGCTCATGTTATAATAATAGCATGTACTGAGTGCCCCAAAGACATACCTTGCGCCTCGTTGAGCCGCCTGTTAATAAGCGTGATGTCATGATCTGCTACATCAACTTTCTGCTTCAGATGTGCCACCTCCGTAGCTTGGGCAGTCGCCATGGATGTAACAGCCTGTGTTTAAATCAGTCAGGAGATTTCTTGGGTATATATTTCTTGACCCTCTGATCACCTCCCTTTGGACGACAACCAGAGTCTCAGGGGCTACTATCTATACACAGGCGCATTTTGCGTTTATATCATTCGAAAATACTACATTATGTACGTCGAAGCCTCCTAGCAGGCTCATGAAGGCTTCAGTCAATCCTCTTTTTGCGGACCGAACCCTCTCAACCACCGTACCCATCAAGGTACGATGTTCCTCTAAGACAGACACATGTTGCAATGTGCCCATCAATATGTCCGGCGCCTTCAGATCCAGAGCAGTATATGCCGTCCCTCAGAAACCGGATAGTGTGGGGCCTTTGTTGTCATTCCTTATAGGGCTTGCACACACCATACCCTGGGCAGCCGAAGTGTCATCTTCGGGCCCGGTCCTCGCGTTTCCTCGCATTGTCTGTTGATCGAGAACAATCCTCTGGGATGACACCTCGGTGTCGTCTGCCTCATCAGGCAGCAAGATTTGTGGAGGCATCTCACTCTCCATCATCTCCGGGATAAGATCCCCCGAGGAGGAGGACTGTTGGGGAAGGATGCATGCTGGACTGCAAACATATGTTTCAAAATGTTATTCTGGCAACTAGGAAAGAACGAGATATGTTTTAAACATCCTTGTTCACTTACAATTTGGCTAGGGGCCCGCCTTTTGGAGAGACTGTGTGTCAATGTCGCCTCCCTGGCCAGAGCCCCCTGATAGGGATATCTTCCTTCTCTTAGAAGCCCTTATCTTCGGGGTCTTCGGAGGCGGTCCTTTTCTTCCCACAAGGGGAAGGGACGTTAGTTTTTCCTTCCCTTCCATTTTCGGAAGAGGGAGTTCCAATCTCCCCAGACGAGGCGCCGGGCGAGCCTCTAGAATGAGGGCCTCCTTGGGCCTCCTTGCTCTCCTCCTTGTCTTCCCTCACCGGCACTTGATAGGGTGCCGGAGCCAGCATCCTTGTTAACACTGTATCAGCGGAGTCTTCAGGAAGAGGAGCCTAACACCTAATTTTCTCTGCCTTCTTTATCCAGCCCTGGACAAGTACGATTTTCTTAGTACATTGTTATGAGGAATTTGACTAAACCTTGTTCGGGAGTTAAAGTGCTTACCGAGGTATTCGGATGATTGCAGTCAAGGCCGATGTCTTCTGTAGTATCTGGCCACTGTTTTCGTGTGCCAAAGAATAATTTCCACATCCCTTTGAGCATTGTGCAAGAGAGGTGTTGAAGGGTTCGTGGTCCTTCTGGATTGAATTCCCACATGCGGAGGGGACGTCGCTGGCACGGTAGGACCCGACGGACTAGCATTACTTGGATTATGCTGATGAGACCGGTGTCCTTTTCAATGAGGCTCCGAATGCGGCTTTGCAGCGTCTGCACTTCATCAACAGCTCCCCAATCCATCCCCTTATTTATCCATGATGCAAGTTGTAATGGAGGGCCAAAACGGAACGCAGGTGTAGCTGCCCACTTTTTGCCGCGAGGTTCAGTGATGTAAAACCACTCTCGTTGCCATAGGTCGGAAGATTCTGTGAAGGAGCCCTTTGGCCAAGGAGAATTGGTAAGTTTGCTTATTGCAGCACCTCCGCACTCCGCTTGTTTCCCGACGACTACCTTTGGTTTCACATTAAAGGTCTTGAGCCATAAGCCGAAGTGTGGGGAAATACGGAGGAAGGCCTCGCACGTGATGATAAATGCCGAGATATGAAGGAAGGAGTCTGGAGCAAGATCATGAAAATCTAGTCCGTAATAAAACATGAGCCCTCGAACGAAGGGGTGAAGAGCAAACCCTAGCCCTCGGCAGAAGTGAGAGACGAATACTACCCTCTCATTGGATCTGGGAGTAGGGATAACCTGCCCTTGAGCAAGAAGCCTATGGAGGATTTCCGCAGTCAAGTATCTTGCCTCCCAGAGCTTCACGATATCCTCCTCTGTGATAGAGGAGGCCACCCATCAGCCTCGAAGGCTGGATCCAGACATGGCGGGGAAGCGCGGAGCAACTAGGTTGAACCTTGGTGTTTGAACTCGAGGTGGGAGAGGTAAAGGAAAGGATTAGCATAGAGGAGAAAAGACAGGTCTTAACCCCTTTATAAAGGCGACGAATACTAAACGTACCCCCACGGCCTTAAAACATGCCTATTTCCAAGGAATCATGCCAACAGAATGGTTGGGTTACCCACACCCATAATAAGGGGACACGATCTCTGCTTTGACAAGACGTGCCAATAAAACCGCCTCTCGAAACATGGAGCGGCAGGATAGAAAATAATGGTCGGGCAATGATGTAATGTCATGCTATGAAAAGTTGTTAGCAGATTGGACTCGTTAAAATATTATACTCTCTACGGTTGTGTGTGGAATTTGTTTTGCAGAGCCGAATCCTATATTTGTTTAGAGACAAATTTGGAGTATTCGGAGGAGGAACCCGCCTTGCAATGCCGAAGACAATCTGCGCGCCGGACACCTCATCATTGAAGCCTGGTTCAGGGGTTACTAAGGGAGTCCTGGATTAAGGGGTCCTCGGACGTCCGGAATATTAACGTGGGCCAAACTTTTGGACTATGAGGATACAAGACCGAAGACTTCTTCCCATGTCCGGATGAGTCTCTCCTTTGCGTGGATGGCAAGCTTGGTGATTCGTATATGCAGATTCCTTTCTCTATCACCGACTTTGTGTAACCCTAGCCCCCTCTGGTATCTATATAAACCAGAGGGTTTAGTCCGTAGAGGCAACAACAATCATAATCATATAGGCTAGACTTCTAGGGTTTAGCCATTATGATCTCATGGTAGATCAACTCTTGTAATACTCATATTCATCAAGATCAATCAAGCAGGAAGTAGGGTATTACCTCCATAGAGAGGGCCCAAACCTGGGTAAACCTCGTGTCCCCCATCTCCTATTACCATCAACCTTAGACACACAGTTCAGGACCCCCTACCTGAGATCCGCCGGTTTTGACACCGACAATGGGCGCGCATGTTAGTGCATGCGCTGGCAGGTGCACGGGCACCGACACGGGCGTGCGCATCAGTGCACGCGCAGGTGCATGTGCTGGCAGGTGCATGTGCGCGTGAAAGTCGGCGGGGACCTCGTGGAACTCCGTGGCATCAAGCTCGGCGACAATGTGCGGCTCCCATCCCATCAATGCCATGGGGATGGGCGCTAGCACAGTCAGGGCGATAGGAGCCAGAACGAGAGCGGGGACAGGTGCGACGTCTTCCCATAAGGCCAGTTCAAGCTCGTCCCAAATTGCCTTATGTTCTTGAGACTCCGGCTGGGTGTCCCTCAAGAAACTGGAAGACTAAGGCAGACCATCATGATGTGGCATGGCGTATGTTTAGGTCAGGCTGGTTGGAGGTAGACGACAGGAGAATCAGAGAGGAAGAGAGAAGATTGTAGCGATACCGGGTAGTGCGGGGTTGATTTTAAACTGCGGCACCAGCGACATTAAAAGTGGGAGCAGTTGGGACGAAGGTGAGCGGCAGAGCCTGGTCAAAGGGCTCGCCTCCCGGTGAGCTTGCACAGCGGTCTGCTCGCACGCCTCCCTGTCAGCCGGTGCAGCGGTCTGCTCACACGCCCCCTGTTGACTCACACGCTTGCTCGGACGGCACCTGTCGATGAGAGCGGGACTCGTGGCGGCACGTAAACGCCCACAGTTTCAATAGTGAAATTGTTCGCCTTAACATGACATGTCTTTGTTCCAAAATACCTTTGCTCTTCATTTGTGCAACTTGTCATAAGCAGCTTGTCTCAAATTGAAGAAAAAATTATGAAGGAATATTTGTGCCATATCACGTGACCATGCTGAGTTTCAAGAATTTCTGGTCACTTCTGGATTTTCTGAAATTTAAAATCCAGGATTCGAAGCAATATCATAACCTGCATCATGCAATAATTTTTCAAGCCATACATCTGTCCTGTTGTATTTCTTAAAAAAGGATTTGGTCAAACATTTTGCTTAGTTAGACTTCAGACGAGTTATAAGTAGAGGGAGTGCCTCGTCAACACGTGCATGACCGTTGACTCACTTACTTGTGGGTCCCAGGTCTGCGTTCTCTCTCTCCTCTCCATCGTCTAACCTTTGCACGGGCACACACGAAGAGCGGCGCTAGCTTGCCGTGGTGTTATTATAACTAAAAAAAGCTTGGAAAATAGAAGAATCGCCTAGAATAAGAGATGTTTTGGCTGGTCGAGACTGAGCTAACCACACCTATCCTCCGTGCCACGTTAGCATGATGAAGCTATGTGGCTAGTGGGGTGTTTTTGACTGACTGGCTGGGTCCCGAGATCGAACCATAGGTACTACGTCTGATACAGTATATTTTTACATGCACATTTTTCCTCCGTGCTGAGACATGGCACACCCTACCGCGTGGTTTCGGGGTCCTCCCGGGTGGTGCATACATATATTCTTCCTGACATGGGATGCCCTATCGCGCGTATTCTGGGTTCTCCTCGGTCGTAGCGCCGAAGCAAGTAAATGAGTCGTCAAATCATGAAAGACCACCTTTCCTGCCAAGTACATCAGTGAAGCACGATGGCTAGCTAGTTGGGCTAGTTCGACCGATTAGCTAGGCCGCCACCACATTTGTTTTTTCACCCTTTTTTTGGGCCAATTCTTTTGGTGGCTTAAAATTTAAGCCACCTCCTCCCCAACTTTTTTCATAATCCATCTCCCGCATTCATTGTGGCTTCTGAACTAGTTATGGAATTACTAATTTAGAAGCTTCGACAAATTTTGGGAGCGGCTTATTTCTTAAGTTAGGGAGAGGCAGCTTATTTTTTTAAGTCGCCCAAAAGAACTGGCCCTTTATCTACTTGCCGGCAGGTAAATTTAAATATACATCATGACGTTGTTCTGGTGTTTGGGTGCGGCAAGATTTTTAATTTTTCGATTGACGGGAGCAGGTGTGGTAGGATTTTTAATTTTTTGATTAACGGGAGCAAGCGCGGTAGCAATTAGTCACGATGACTCCGCCTGTAAAACCCACTGCTCCCTGATGTGAGAAGTTGTCGACTGATGTTTTACCATGGTGAAAACCAAAAGATTCCCCACTCCTCGGCTGGCTCCCTCCGCCTTCCCGTAGATTGCATTGCCTTTCCGCCGTTTCACCCCCTTTGCTTCCTCTCCCCATTGCTTCTACCTGGTGCCATGGCCGCGCAGCAGATCATAGAGTCCGAGGTGAGGCGCCTGACACAGGAGCTCCAGGCCAAGGATGTGGAGCTCCGTGAGCTCAAGGAGGAAAGGAGTGCCATGCTCCTCCGTTATGTGCGGGAGTTCACAGAGCTTCAAAAGCGACAGGCGTCCACGACAAAGATGCTCGAGGCGTCGGCGGTGTTGCTGCAGAAAGTGGGAGATACGATAGGCCGTCAGGGGAGCCGGCTGGAGCGCGAGAGGGTCGATCGTGACGAGGTCCAGGATCGCCTCAGCCACTTGGTGAACCAAGTTGCCACACACGTGTTGCGGCTACGTGATGCCTACCGTCGTGCCAGTGCAACCATACCGGCCGTCGGGCTAAACCCGTTCGTCAACCAGGTCGACTTCAACAAGCTGCGACTTCCTGACCTGGTCTCCTTCTTCACCTATATCTCCGAGGAGCTGAGTCGTCTCCATGCGATGGTGGGGGCAGAGCTGGACAAGGAGGGGTTGCGGGTTGCCGTCGCCGTTGCCAGGTGAGTCCTTTCAGGGCTCCGTCGCCAAAATCCATTCGTGCCATTGGACACCGTCTTTGACGAGCTGGCTCCCATCGACCGGGAGCGGGCTCTACGGGCGGTTGCACCCTGCATCACCAACGTCATGCGCCTCGAGAAGCAGAGGGACTTCGGTGGTGTTTAGGCGCCCTCTGCATGGGCATGTCCATGTCTTGGCGCAACATGACTGTTGGATCAAACTCAGACGGTGCAGATCAGTCACCGTAGCACAAAGCATGTGGGTGTGTTTGGTTGCATTCTCATCTCAATATATTTGTTTCGTCTTCGTGTATTTGTGTTAACCTACTAGTGTGGACTCATGCACCCTTCATGCACTCTGCCAAATACCCAAAAGTGGGTCGAGAAGGGAACTTTTGCTCCCATCCCGTGCACCCTTCATACACCCTGCCTAACACTCATTCGTGCTTCATATGGTTCATGTTTCATGGAGTACTGTAGCACCGTACTTTCCGTGCGTTGTAGACCTAGTTCTGTTAACATCGATCTCACCGTTCATTCTTGACCGGACAGTCGAAAAAGTGGTACTATGTTACTACATTACTGTTCATATAGTTGACATGCGCACAATAACATTTGTTATCATCATATCTTACTACACTAGCAACAAGATTATGTAGTACTGATGTATGAACCACTGCAGATGCCTAATAGTAGGAGCACTGTGTATGTTCAAGTGGCTGCCGTGTTTCGCACTCCTCCGTCGTAAGAGTGGAAACGCTTGCTGTAATCATTTTTTTCTTCAGAAAAACAATGGACACACTCTACCATGTGGATCCTCCTTCAGCCATGCACTAAATTACTCACTTTTTCCGATGTGTGGTACAGCCAACATCGGGGTCCACCAGCCATGCACTAAATTACTCTGTAGTAGAGTGATGGTAGAATACCCCTATCGAAGGACCACAGTAATGCCCAATGAGCCGTCAAATCACAAAACCCCCTCCTTTCCAGCAGTAAGTTGGACAGACGAAGCAACCATCATTTCACTCTTCTCTCTCAGCTTCCTCTCTTGAAGAAAACCCCCACTCGCTTCGCTTCTCCCTCATCTCGTTCCTCATTTCACTCTTCTCTCTCAGCTTCCTCCCTTGGATGGATGCTGGAGCACCGTCCGACGTGATGTCTATGGCTCTAGCCAAAACCATCGAGGCTCATGGTACGATGAAGCGCAAGCACCCCGCCGAAACTATCGTAGACAAGCTCAAAGCCATCGCCCTGTCCAAGCCTCCCTCTCCGGGATCCCTCATTAAGCAAGTCTAGGTAATATCTCTTCTTGACGATCTTTTTCTCGATCTTGATCATGTTTTTTCATCTAACATGCAGTACTAGTACTAGTAGTACAACTTTCTGGGTGATCTTGCATGTGATTTTTGTGTGCCAAATGATAGTTCTAAATTCCTCTTTTGACCAAAACATGCGAGAGGTTGGCACTGATTTCTTATAGATTACTTTCAACTACTCCCTCTGTCCCAAAATTCATGTCTTAGATTTGTCTAGATACGGATGTATCTAATACTAAAATGTGACTTGATACATCTATATCTAGACAAATCTAAGACAAGAATTTTGGGACGGAGGGAGTACTTTATGAACATCAATGCTACCTTTGAAGAGGGTATATTTGCCTCAGTAACTTGTTTTATGGATATTGCAAGTAATCCCTCTGCTCTCATGCCTTTGAAGACATGTTCTAGTGTCTTTGTTGAAAGGATCGATATGGTTGACTAGAGGGGGGGGGGTGAATAGGCAACTAACAATTTTTAGACTTTTCTTTAACAATTTAAACCTTGCAATGAAATAGGTTGTCTAGATGTGCAACTACGTGGACAACCTATATGATGCAAAGACAATGAGCACACAAGCAAGCAATGGATATGGCACAAGTAAGCTTGCAAAAGTAAATGGATAAGATAACCAAGAGTGGAGCCGGTGAAGACGAGGATGTGTTACCGAAGTTCCTTCCTTTTAAGGGGAAGTACGTCTCTGTTAGAGCGGTGTGGAGGCAGAATGCTCCCCAAGAAGCCACTAGGGCCACCGTAATCTCCTCATGCCCTCACACAATGCGAGATGTCGTGATTCCACTATTGGAGCCCTTGAAGGCGGCAACCAGACCTTTACAAACAAGATTGGGGCTATCTCCACAACACTTGGAGGCTCCCAATAATCCTGTGAAGCTTCACCACAATGGAGTATGGCTTCGAGGTGACCTCAACCGTCTAGGGTGCTCAACACCCAAGAGTAACAAGATCCACAAGGGATAAGTGGGGGAATCAAATATCCTGTGGTGGAAGTGTAGATCGGGCACTTGTCACCCAATCCCGAGAAAATCAACAAGTTTGATTGGCTAGGGAGAGAGATCGAGTGAAAATGGAGCTTGGAGCAACAATGGAGCTTAGAGATGGAAGAGGTGGTCAACTAGAGGTAGAAGACACCCCTTATATAGTCGAGGGAAAAATCCAACCGTTATCCACATGTTCAGCCCGCGACACGCGGTACTACCGCTCCAGGGGTGCGGTACTACCGCGAGCCTGTGCGGTACTACCGTGGCTGACCACAGTACTACCGTGACAGCAGCACAGGCCGGAACTAGCCTGACAGGGGGCAGTACTACCGCTTGAGCGGTACTACCGCACCCACTTGCGATACTACCGCTAGGTAGGAAAGTCACGGCCTGGGAAGGGCGCAGATGAAATAAATTACATCCGTGCCTACTTCCGCTGAAACTGAGGTGGTACAAAAATCCGATGCGGTACTACCGCTCGTGAGGCGCGGTACTACCGTGTGGGCACGGATGTAAAAAATTACATCCGCGCCTACTATCGCGACACTGCGGTACTAGGTAGGAGGGCCACGGTACTACGACTCCTAGGGAGCGGTAGTACCGTGGGCCTCCGCGGTACTACCGCGCTGGACGAGCGGTACTACCGTGGAGGGCGCGGATGTAAAAAATTACATCCGCCCCTACTACTGCACCAGAGCGGCACAAGGCCTGGGAGCCACGGTACTACCGCTCCAGATGAGCGGTACTACCGTGACACACCGCGGTACTACCGCGTGTACTTGCGGTACTACCGCAAGTACATCAGTAGTCGTCAGATTTCCACACAACCTAGATAACAAAGGGAAGCTCCAAAATGCAGGGAAAGGAGGGACAAGTGTATGTGTTGATTCCACCCAAACCTTTCCGACGTGGACCCCCTCTTAATAGTACGACTCTCCTACGACTCAAATCCACCAAAGATAAACGTAGAACAACGCTGACTTCAATAGTCTCCGAGGGGCACCGAATCGTCTCATGCCTAGAGATGAAGTATCTGAGAAACTCAAGGCACACGATTAGTCCGCAAATGCATTGTCATCAATCACCAAAACACCTGAGGGATAAATATGCCCTTACAATCTCCCCCTTTTTGGTGGATTGATTACAACACGAGATTTCCATATAGATAAGATAATTTAGAGCAGGGGCAAACCCCACCGCTCTAAAATATAGACGGGCTCCCCCTAGATGTGTGCACTTTAGATGAATGCTTTGGACTGCATAGCACACAGACTAGGATCAACACTCCCCCTATATTTTAGAGACCAAGGCATGATAATAAGCATAGCATAGCATAAAGATAACACAATATAACACAAGCTCGCTAGGATAGATAGAGTGCATATGTCTTACACCATACGAAGTAAAGCTACCGAGGTTCAAACGAGAAAGCAGCAAATAGTTCAAACGAGAAGAAAGCAGCAAACACATGACACACTCGCAAATCCCTACACTCTCTCCCCCTTTGGCATCGAGACGCCAAAAAGGCAGAGAGGACACCTACACACAAGAGGTGGCTCAAGCAGAGAACTCGTCCCAAGCCTCTCCGTCGGTCTCCTCGGCAACAGGGATATTCTCCTCGACATCCTCCTCAGACTCAGTCCACCGGTAGCCCTGCTTCTCCATCCACTCGGCCTCTGGAGTGATGTGCTCCTCAGACCCGCCAGACACTGCCTCACCATAGAGCTGCAAGATCTTGTTGTCCCGGTGATGACTCTCCTTGGACACCACGTGAGTCCTGTACTGCCCCTTGGCTTGCATGCAGAAAAGAGTCTTCATCTTGTCCTTCAGCTTCTTGGCCCATGATGGCATAGCGGCACTCTGGGAAGGCGTAGCAGCACGGCCCTCAGCAACATCCTCGGCGCCAGCATCCTCCTCATCAACAGCAGCCCTAGCAGCAGACGCCTCGGCACGAGTAGTGGTGTTGGCCCAGTTGGATTTGATACGCAGACAGATGGGCTCATGGCGAACCCAGTCTGGAGCAAGAAACTCCTCACCAGGGAACATCTTCTCCCAAGTCGTTGAAATCAGCAGAAACAGATAGGGCCCATAGATAGGCACCTTGCGGTTGAACACTGCAAACCGGAGCTCACACCACATGATGAGTCAGACATCAAGTGACTGAGACTGAGACGAACGAGCCTCCTCGCAGATGAGCATCATGTCCACCATATAGGCATGAACCTTGTCTCTGTCACCGATGTGAGGGAACAAGGAGTTGCGGAAGATGCGATACTGTCAGGACCCCGACTCGATGTCACATCGATCTAGCTGGTAACACCTCATATTACTTTGCGGCCTCACGCACGGTATCCCCACGGGTGTCGTCTTACCTTTTCCCGGGACCGTTTGCGCCTTTTGGCTCACGTATATGATAGTGTCGCTAGCATCCATATGATAAGGAGCCCGGGCTGACATGACTAGTCGTAAACCCAAAGTGGCACAGACTTACAGGGACAGGCATCCATGACCCAGCTTCGAACGTGTCGGTCATCAGCAAGTGGGTCCGGGCTGTAGCACTGGGCTAGCAGGACTCCGGTAAACCGGGCTGTAGCGGGCTAACAGGACTCCGGTACTCAAAGCGTGACATTTCCCCGAAGGGACAGACACAGGAACGAAGAAGGACACATGCCGGCCAGCCTAAGTGTTCCAGAGCATTAGCAAGCTACCATGGCTCAGCGGTAACACTAGGAGACATTTCCCGGTAAGAGAGGCTACTAAAGATAAACAACTAGATGGTCAGATCCCACACATACCAAGCATTTCAATCATACACACAATATGCTCGATATGTGCAAATACAACGAAGCATCACAACATGACTCTATGACACAAGTACTTTATTTAAGGCTCAGGGAGCCATACATAACATACACAAAGGTACGGGTCTCATGACCCAACATACAAGTCATACAGTCATACAAACCAGCAGCGGAAGTACATTGTCTGGGTACAGACAACTAGTAAAATAAAAGAGGCTTGGAAAGCCTAGCTATACTACGTGGTCCATCACAAGCTCAGGGTCACCACCTGGGTCTTTAGCCTACTCGTTGATGTCAACGTCTACATAGAACCCATCAGAAGGGGTTGCAGCGTCTTCTGTGAAAAATGTAGATTATAGCAACATGAGTACAAAGGTACTCAGCAAGACTTACATCAGATCCTACATACATGCATATTATCAAGAAGGGTTGGTGGAGTTATTGCAGCAAGCCAGCTTTGACTCTTGGCTAGGCTATCCTACGATACTCCAACTTGAAATGTTTTGCGCACACGAGTCCACTACTCACCACTTCAATACACTACCGAGGATCCACCTCCGTCTTCCTACGGAAGAGCCATCCTCGGCACTCACACTTATCTTGAGTCTTTTAGTAGTTTCCATTTACTTGTCTATGAACTGTATAGGCAACCAAGTAGTCCTTTACCGCGGACGCGGCTATTCGAATAGATCATGTTAACCCTGCAGGGGTGTACTTCTTCATACATGTTTCCACCACTTAGCGTCTGCACACGACATGTGCTCGGTAGACTTCAAGCGAAAGCCGACGTGGGTGTAGACCACGACCTACCTAAACACTTAAGCCTCTAGTCCAGGTTTATCGCCTATTCAGGTTCCATCCGCAGGGAGTCCGGCCGAGGTTTCCCATACGGCCCCGAACGATGTGAACAGGGTTCCCGAGATACCTAACGGGTATTCGGTACACCGTGCCACGTACCTACCGCATCACAGCCCACCCCTACGGTCAGCGCTGTCCACGGCCTCCAGTAGGCTACAAACACCAGAAACTACTTGCAACTCCTGGACGGAGAACTGGGGTGAATAAGAAGTCGAGAGGGTCCATTGGTTTCGGGCCCAATGCATGGTAGTAGCTGATTCTTAAATCACACATACAGATCTCAGTGCTTAAGGTCGGCTTCAATGAAACAACCCACCATGTACTCCTACATGGCCTCTCATCGATACCTTTACCAAATCGTGTTCACCACACCACTCTCATTACCGACATAATCATTTCACTCTAGCCCATCACCCAGATGAACCAGACCTGACACGACTCTAAGCATAGCAGGCTTAGCAAGGTAGGAACAACACATACATATGGCTCAATCAACTCCTACACATGCTAGTGGGTTTCATCTAGTTACTGTGGCAATGACAGGTCATGCAGAGGAAATGGGTTCAACTACCGTAACACACAGCAGTTTGAATCGCGTTGTCTTAATGCAGTAAAAGAGAGCAGGGGCGAGAACATGGGATTGTATCGATATGATCAGATGGTTGGTTGCTTGCCTGATGGTTCGTTGCACGGATACGGTTCTTCGTTAGGGTAATCACGGTACTCCTCGGGGACAGATCCTGTCGCAAAGGACATCGATACACAAACATCACCAAACAATATGCAACAATATGATGCATGCATGAAACATGGCAATATGAGTGTGTTGGGCTAATGCAACTAAAACCAGAAGGGTTTGAACAAATTTGAATCAAGGATTCAAATTTCAAATTCAAATATGGCCTTTTAAAGTGCCTTTTCTTGTTCTGATTAAAACATCAACTTAACTTGTTTGATCATGCATGGAAATGGTACAGATGGATAGATTGGATTTTTCTGATCATTTTTCATATATAATTTGTCCAATTTGGAGTTACAGAATAAAAGTTATGAATTTTTGAAGTTTAATTAATATTCTGGAATTTCCTGATTTAATTCAACGCTGTCAGGACCCCGACTCGATGTCACATCGATCTAGCCGGTAACACTTCATATCACTTTGCGGCCTCACGCACGGTATTCCCACGGGTGTCGCCTTACCTTTGCCCGGGACCGTTTGCGCCTTTTGGCTCACGTATATGATAGTGTCGCTAGCATCCATATGATAAAGAGCCCAGGCTGACATGACTAGTTGTAAACCCAAAGTGGCACAGACTTACAGGGACAGGCATCCATGACCCAGCTTCGAACGTGTCGGTCATCAGCAAGTGGGTCCGGGCTGTAGCACTGGGCTAGCAGGACTCCGGTAAACCGGGCTGTAGCGGGCTAACAGGACTCCGGTACTCAAAGCGTGACATTTCCCCGAAGGGACAGACACAGGAACGAAGAAGGACACATGCCGGCCAGCCTAAGTGTTCCAGAGCAGTAGCAAGCTACCATGGCTCAGCGTTAACACTAGGAGACATTTCCCGGTAAGAGAGGCTACTAAAGATAAACAACTAGATAGTCAGATCCCACACATACCAAGCATTTCAATCATACACACAATATGCTCGATATGTGCAAATACAACGAAGCATCACAACATGACTCTACGACACAAGTACTTTATTTAAGGCTCAGGGAGCCATACATAACATACACAAAGGTACGGGTCTCACGACCCAACATACAAGTCATACAGTCATACAAACCAGCAGCGGAAGTACATTGTCTGGGTACAGACAACTAGTAAAATAAAAGAGGCTTGGAAAGCCTAGCTATACTACGTGGTCCATCACAAGCTCAGGGTCACCACCTGGGTCTTTAGCCTACTCGTTGATGTCAACGTCTACATAGAACCCATCAGAAGGGGTTGCAGCGTCTTCTGTGAAAAATGTAGATTATAGCAACATGAGTACAAAGGTACTCAGCAAGACTTACATCAGATCCTACATACATGCATATTATCAAGAAGGGTTGGTGGAGTTATTGCAGCAAGCCAGCTTTGACTCTTGGCTAGGCTATCCTACGATACTCCAACTTGAAATGTTTTGCGCACACGAGTCCACTACTCACCACTTCAATACACTACCGAGGATCCACCTCCGTCTTCCTACGGAAGAGCCATCCTCGGCACTCACACTTATCTTGAGTCTTTTAGTAGTTTCCATTTACTTGTCTATGAACTGTATAGGCAACCAAGTAGTCCTTTACCGCGGACGCGGCTATTCGAATAGATCATGTTAACCCTGCAGGGGTGTACTTCTTCATACATGTTTCCACCACTTAGCGTCTGCACACGACATGTGCTCGGCAGACTTCAAGCGAAAGCCGACGTGGGTGTAGACCACGACCTACCTAAGCACTTAAGCCTCTAGTCCAGGTTTATCGCCTATTCAGGTTCCATCCGCAGGGAGTCCGGCCGAGGTTTCCCATACGGCCCCGAACGATGTGAACAGGGTTCCCGAGATACCTAACGGGTATTCGGTACACCATGCCACGTACCTACCGCATCACAGCCCACCCCTACGGTCAGCGCTGTCCACGGCCTCCAGTAGGCTACAAACACCAGAAACTACTTGCAACTCCTGGACAGAGAGCTAGGGTGAATAAGAAGTCGAGCGGGGTCATATTTCAGGGCCCAATGCATGGTAGTAGCTGTATCTTAAATCACACATACAGATCTCAGTGCTTAAGGTCGGCTTCAATGAAACAACCCACCATGTACTCCTACATGGCCTCTCATCAATACCTTTACCAAATCGTGTTCACCACACCACTCTCATTACCGACATAATCATTTCACTCTAGCCCATCACCCAGATGAACCAGACCTGACACGACTCTAAGCATAGCAGGCATAGCAAGGTAGGAACAACACATACATATGGCTCAATCAACTCCTACACATGCTAGTGGGTTTCATCTAGTTACTGTGGCAATGACAGGTCATGCAGAGGAAATGGGTTCAACTACCGTAGCACACAGCAGTTTGAAACGCGTTGTCTTAATGCAGTAAAAGAGAGCAGGAGCGAGAACATGGGATTGTATCGATATGATCAAATGGTTGGTTGCTTGCCTGATGGTTCGATGCTCGGATATGATTCTTCGTTAGGGTAATCACGGTACTCCTCGGAGACAGAACCTGTCACAAGGACATCGGTACACAAGCATCACCAAACAATGTGCAACAATATGATGCATGCATGAAACATGGCAATATGAGTGTGTTGGGCTAATGCAACTAAAACCAGAAGGGTTTGAACAAATTTGAATCAAAGATTCAAATTTCAAACTCAAACATGGCCTCTTTAAGTGCTTTTCCTTATTCTGCTTAAAACATCAATTTAACTTGTTTGATCATGCATGAAAATAGTACAGATGGATAGATTGGATTTTTCTGATCATTTTTCATATATAATTTGTCCAATTTGGAGTTACAGAATAAAAGTTATGAATTTTTGAAGTTTAAATAATATTCTGGAATTTCCTGATTTAATTTAAATCCAGAAAATCAATTACTGCGTCAGCCTGACGTCAGTGTGACGTCAGCAGGTCAACGGAACAGGTCTGAGTCAAACCTGACAGTGGGTCCCGCATGTCAGGGTGATTATTTTAATTAAAATCTAATTAAAACTAATCCTGTTTAATTAACAGGGCTGGGCCCCACCTGTCATTGACTCAGGGGAGTCAACCAGGGCCCACCCATGGTCAAAGTCAAAGTCGGCTGCCGGCGTTTAGTCGCCGACGAGCCCGACGCGGCGGCGGGAGTGGTTTTGGCCATTTCGGCCACTAAATGGACCGCGGAGGCCACCGGAGTGGAGCTGAGGACAACCCGCAGCTCTTGGCGGAGTCCGTTGGGGTCGGGGTGGCCGGAGTCGACGCCGGCGACGACTTTGGCGGCCATCGAGGTTCGGTCGGAGGTGAACTTGGTGCTAGAGGGTTCGGTGAGGCTCGTGGAGTGGCTAGCTAGGTGCTGTGGGACGCGGTGAGCAAGATGGACACCATCTTGTGGCCGGAGGATGACCAGGAGCACGTCGGCGACGAGGTCCACGGCGGTGGGTGCGGTTGAGCTCCGGGAGGTTGCTACACGGCTCGGGAGCAAGAACGGAAGGGAGGAGAAGATGGCTAAGCTCACAGTGAGTGCGACGGAGTCCCTGGTGCGGCCGGAGATGGACCGGAGCGACGATGGCGTTGAAGGGGATCTCCGGCGACGGTGAGCTCGGGCGAGGTCGGTGCGGTGGTCTCGGGCGTTGCGAGCGCTCGGGGCTCGGCTGCTCGATGAAGTGGACAGCGGCGGAGCTCCTGGACACGGTGAGACGGCGTGGGGTGGTCGGAGGGCGTGGCTACGGCGAGGGGGTGGCGGCGATGGCGTCGGCCATGGCTGGGGCGTGCGAGGGGGAGGAGTTGGAGAGGAGAGGGGGTGTCTGGCGGGTTCGGGGGAGAGAGAGAGGCCGATCCACGACGTTAGCCGGGCGAGGGAGGCGGCGAGGCGGCGAGCAGCTGCGTGGCGAGCTGCGGTGCCGCCGCTGAGCACCTTGGCTGCCTGCCTGGCGAGCCAAGCAGCTCGCTGGAGCGGTGGTCGGGCTGGGCCGGCCAGGTGGGCTGGCTGGTGGGCCTGCGGTGGCGCCAGGTAGGTTTTCCCCCTTATTTTCTGTTTCTGTTTTTATTTAATATATCTGCAACTTTGTTGAATTTAATAAAATACCTAGGCAACTTCAAAAATCACCAAACTATTCCTGGCCCATAGTTGGATTATTTCCAACATGAAACATTTTAGTTTGGAGATATTTGAGCATTTAAATATTTTATATTATTTTAAATGCCAAAATTCAAATATTTATGATTTAATTCAAAAACCCTAGGATGGCCTAGGAAAATGTGCACCATTTTTGGCAGAGGTTCTGAACCAAGACAAAAATGATGGGCATTTTAGAAGGGCATTTCAGGTTCATTGAAAAATTATTTCAGTAACCCTAGTTGGTTTCAGAGGGGACTGGGGGTTCTGTCATCCCCATTTCAAGTTTCTGATGAATGAGTAAACATGATGCAACACTCTAATGCATGACTAGCTAGGGTGTGACAACTCACCCCCACTCAAAAGAATCTCGTCCCGAGATTTGGGTTCCTCCGGGAAGAAGGCGGGATACTCGAGTCGAAGACGATCCTCCCTTTCCCAAGTTGCTTCATCCTCAGAATGGTGCGACCATTGAACCTTGAGAAACTTGATATTATGACGTCGCGTGGTACGTTTGGCTTGATCGAGGATACGAATGGGGTACTCTCGATATGTAAGATCATCTTGGAGATCAAGCGTTTCGTGGTCCACTTCACGGATAGGATCCGAGAAGCAACGCCTGAGTTGAGAAACGTGGAAGACATCGTGAACTCTGGAGAGGTGCGGAGGTAGTTCCAACTGGTAGGCAACTTCTCCTCGTTTGGCAAGAATGCGAAAAGGTCCAATGTAACGAGGAGCCAATTTGCCTTTGATACCGAAGCGATGGGTTCCCTTCAGAGGGGTGACCCAAAGATAAGCCTTCTCGTCAACCTCGAAAGTCATAGCCCTATGTTTTCGGTCATATTGACTCTTTTGACGAGATTGGGCTGTTTTCAATTTCTCACGAACGATACGAACTTGATCTTCTGCTTCCTGAATCATGTCCGGGCCAAAGAATTGTCTTTCCCCGGTCTCTGACCAGTTAAGGGGTGTTCGACATCGTCGTCCATAGAGAACTTCAAAAAGGGCTTTACCCAAGCTAGATTGATAGCTGTTGTTGTAAGCGAATTCGGCAAATGGAAGGCACTTCTCCCAGTCCATTCCGAAAGACATAACAGAGGCTCGAAGCATGTCTTCTAGAATTTGGTTGACGCGTTCCGCTTGACCACTTGACTGAGGGTGGAAAGCGGTGCTGAAGGAGAGACGGGTTCCCATAGCATTTTGGAAGCTTTCCCAAAATCGAGAGGTGAAAAGACTTCCTCGATCCGAGTTAATTTCCAAAGGAACACCGTGGAGAGACACTATTCGGGAGATGTACAAATCTGCCAGCTGACTAGCGGTTATACTCTCACGAACAGGTAAGAAATGGGCTACTTTGGAAAGACGATCAACCACGACGAAAATAGCATTATTCCCTCTCTTGGTCCTGGGAAAACCGGTAATGAAATCCATACCAATTTTATCCCATTTCCATTCAGGAATAGCTAAGGGTTGAAGGGTGCCAGCAGGCCGTTGATGCTCTGCTTTTACACGACGACAGACGTCGCAATTTGCAATATACTGAGCAATTTCTCTCTTCATCCTAGTCCACCAGAACCACTGGCGTAGGTCCTGATACATTTTAGTGCTACCGGGATGAATGGTGAGAGGAGATTCATGAGCCTCCTTAAGGATCAACTGCCGTAGATGCTGGTTCTTGGGAACCACTAGACGGTTCTCAAAGTACACAACACCATGATCATTAGTGGAGAAACAACTAGCACCTCCGCTAGCAATGTTCTCTTTGATTTTAGATATACCCTTATCTCGCCTTTGGGCAGCGATGATTTGATCCGTAAGAGTAGGTTTTACTACCAAGGTGGAAAGAAAACCTTGAGGTACAATGTGAAGGTTAAGTTTCCGAAATTCCTCATGGAGAAGCGGTTGACTTTGTTGTAACATCAGGTTGTTACAATAAGATTTACGACTTAGCGCATCAGCCATGACGTTGGCTTTCCCTGGGGTATAGGTTATTCCTAAGTCGAAGTCTGTGATCAATTCAACCCAACGTCTCTGCCTGAGATTCAAATCCGGTTGGGTGAAGATGTACTTCAGACTTTGGTGATCAGTGAATATTTCGCAACGATTACCGAGGAGGTAATGTCGCCAGGTCTTAAGTGCATAGACTATGGCTGCAAGCTCTAGATCATGAGTAGGATAATTCTCCTCATGTGGGTGCAATTGCCGTGAAGCGTAAGCAATTACGTGTCGATCTTGCATAAGAATGCAACCTAGTCCTTGTCGCGAGGCGTCGCAGTAGATAACAAAGTCCTTGGAGAAGTCTGGCGGTACCAGTACGGGAGCAGAGGTCAGGCGTCTTTTCAGTTCCTGAAAGCTGTGCTCACATTGTGGAGTCCATTCGAACTTCTTATCTTTCTTCAGGAGTTCGGTTAGAGGTTTAGCAACTTTGGAGAAGTTCTCGACAAAGCGACGACAATAGCTCGCTAGGCCTAGAAAACTCCGAACTTGCTTGACTGATTCAGGTGGAGTCCAATCAAGGACGGCTTGAACTCGCTCAGGGTTAACAGCAATACCTTTACCAGATATTACATGACCCAGATAGGTCACTTCTGGCAACCAGAATTCACATTTAGAAAATTTGGCATAAAGGCGATGCTCTCGAAGTTTCTGCAACACTAGCCTTAGATGTTCGGCATGTTCTTCCTCGTTCTTGGAGTAGATGAGTATATCATCGAGGTAAACCACAACGAATTTATCCAAATACTCCATGAAGATTGAGTTCATTAACCGAGAAAAAGTGGCTGGAGCGTTGGTTAAACCGAAGGACATGATGGTGTACTCGTATTGGCCATAGCGAGTAACAAAGGCCGTTTTAGGAATGTCCCCGTTTCTGATTTTGATTTGATGGTAGCCCAACCTCAAATCCATGTTGGAGAAGACTGAGGATCCAGCGAGCTGATCATACAGATCGTTGATCCTGGGAAGTGGATATTTGTTCTTGATTGTGACCAAATTGACAGGTCGGTAATCTACAACCATCCGGTCCGTACCATCCTTTTTCTTGACGAATAGGACGGGGCAAGCCCACGGAGATGAACTAGGGCGGATGAAACCCTTTTTCAAGGATTCATCGAGTTGTTTCTTAAGCTCGGCTAGTTCTAGTGGTGCCATCTTATAAGGTCTTCTAGCAATCGGAACGGTTCCGGGGATGAGGTCTATTACGAACTCAACATCCCTATCAGGTGGAACACCTGGCAATTCCTCTGGAAAGACATCCGGGAAGTCACGGACTACCGGCACGTCCTCAAGGTCTGGCAAAGGGCTGGCGTTAAGGGAATATAATTTTCGCTTGGCTATTCGGGTCAAGACATTGACTATCTTCCCCGAAGGATGGGTGAGTTGAACAGTCCTAGAGAAACAATCAATTTTGGCTTGATGAGCTGACATCCAGTCCATACCCAAAATGACATTAATATCTGAAGATTTAAGGGCTATCAAAGATGCAAGGAAAACAAGTCTGTCGACTTGGATTTCATTTCCATGGCTTACTCTAGAGGTTTGCCATTTGGATCCCGGAGTTTGAATTACCATAGAGGTTGGCATATCACCGAATGCGACGTTATGCAAGCGAGCATAGTTTTCAGATATAAAAGAATGAGAGGCTCCTGTATCGAAAAGAACAGATGCCGGGTGGCAATTAACAAGAAGCGTACCGAGAACGACGTTGGTATCCTCTTGAGCTTCTTCGGCAGAGATACAGTTGACATGGCCACGTGTAGCGGTGACCGGCTTGGCGTGGAATATTTTTCCTGTCGGCTTGCCACGGCCAACAGCTTTAGCAGATTGATTGGGGTTGGTCTGGGGACACTCACGCATATAGTGGCCAGATTCCCCACATTTGAAACAAGTCACAGAACTGGTACGTGGAGGAGCATTGTTGGTTGGACCCCCATAGGGCTTGGCCGGTGCAGACTGTTGAACAGGGCGAGGCGCCTGGAAAGATGGCCTCGGTGTGAACCTGGGTGGCAGGGCGGTGTTGGGCACCCACACGCGGCGCTTCTGAGGACCAGCACCGGATGAGGAACCCATGTCACGGCCATGCTCGCGTGTTGCGTCATAGTCAGTCTGACCGGTTTCAGCACTGATGGCTTTGTTGACAAGTTTCGAAAAAGATGTGCACTCATGCAGGCGGAGGTCGCGGCGAAGCTCAGGACTAAGGCCCTTACGGAACCTTGCTTGCTTCTTGGCGTCAGTAGACACTTCCTCAGTTGCATATCGCGCGAGATTACCAAACTCCCTGCTATAGACATCCACAGAAAGTCGGCCTTGGGTGAAATTGCAAAATTCTTCACGTTTACGGTCCATGAGACCCTCCGGAATGTGATGTTCACGGAAAGCCTCGCTGAACTCAGCCCAAGTAGTGACATGGCCCGCTGGGCGCATAGCTCCATAATTCT